>NC_073242.2:25193333-25514166 GCF_029281585.2 Gorilla gorilla gorilla | reverse complement strand
TGGCACCAGGGATTGGTTTCGTGAAAGACAATTTTTCCAGGAATGGGGTAGGAGGATGGTTTCGGGATGAAACTGTTCCATCTCAGGTCAATTAGATTCTCATAAGGAGTTCACAACCTAGATCCCTCGCATGCACAGTTTACACACAATAGGGTCTGCGCTCCTATGAGAATCTAATGTCGCTGCTGATCTGACAGGAGGTGAAGCTCAGGTGGTAAAGCTCCCTTATCTGCCACTCACCTTCCACTGTGCTGCTGGATCCTAACAGGCCACAGACTCCTACTGGTTCATGGCCTGGGAGTCAGGGACCCCTGCTAATAGGTGTGTAGTGATATCTCATTGTTTTAATCTGCATTTCCCAGATTCCTGAATGACATATGATGGGGAACATCTGTTCCATCCACTTATTGGCCATCTGTATACTTTCTTTGGTGAGGTGTCTTTTAAGGTCTTTGGCCCCGTTTTGTGCTTGTTTGTTTTTGCTTTTTCTTTTTAATTCTATCCAGATAAGGCAAGATTTATACCATGGAATGCTATCAAGACAGGATCTCAAAATACTACGGGCAGCCATGAGGGCAGATATTCTCAGCACAGACTATGTAATTTAGTCTTGTTATTTCACAGGTTGATGAAATGTTACTGGATAAATAAAATAACTTAGCTGTCTACAGGAAAGCACATATGTTGTAGGGCACATCAAGAAAACTGATTTTAAGTTCTGGCCCTGCACTTATTAGGTGAATTATTTACCTCTCAGTGCCTTGGTTTGCTCAGCTATAGCTGATGGCATGATGCTATAGTAAACTCATAGTACAGCTATGAGAATTAAATAAGATAATATGTGTGAAATAGCCTGATGTAGTGTGTGCTCATTTAATTTCCATTTGCTGCTGTCTGCTTCAGAAATTTTCTAAGAAGTTCATTGTATTTTTATTTTCTGTCTTGCCAAACATACCTTTTCTCAAAAATGCTAGTCCATTAGAAATACAGAGAGGATTGAATTCATATGTGATTTTTAGAACAAGTGTCTGCTTTCTCCCTCCAAAATTCCAAGAAATTACCAAAAAAGCACTTTTAAATAATAAATTCATAAAAACCCAAGGAAGTGTGGGGTGGGAGGGATGTTGGAGTAACCCCCACATTACAGGAAATGACTGCTGCAGAGGAAAGAGTAGGTTTGAGTTCCAAACCCAAACTAAAGAAAGACAAAAAGTTGCAGGTTTCTGGTGTATTCTTGAGTTAAAGAATTGGGAAATTACACTCAGAGAAACCAGATAAAAAAAGGAAGGACACATACAAAGTGTTCAGAGCTACATAGAGATGGGGGAAAATTTTTAAAATTATAAAAGAACTCTATGTAAAATTTATACCACTAATTTTGAAAACCCATTCAAAGTGAATGACTTCCTGAGAAAATATAACTTACTGAAATTGACTCAAGAAGAGGTAGAAAGCATGAGTAGACAAATAACCATTGAAAATATTGGAAATGCTGTCAAAAACCTACTCAAAATGAAGTATCAGTGAAAGCAATTTGGAAATAGCTATTAAAATTAAAAACAAGCATACATTGCAACTCAGAAATCCCACTCTTGGGAGTTTATCAAATAGAAATAAAAGGACCAGTACCATAGGATATGTGTTAACTTTGTTAATGCAGAATCATTTGTAAAAGAAAAATTAAGGAGGAGACAAAGTGAATGCCCTACCACAGAAAATTACACCTTTGAAAAGTGAGCTAGATCTTTGTCAGCTAATTTGAAACAATTTACAGAATGTATTGATAATAAGAAAAGCAGGACACAGCAGAGTACATGCATGTGTATTCTGATTTTTACAAAATAATAATCAGAATAAATATTTCTATGAACGAGTGAAAGATGTGTGTGTGAAATTATATATGTGCATGCAAGTTTGTATAATTTTATAAGTGTAGAGAAGGCTGCAGAAAGTAACATACTGACCTGTAAGCAATGATTATAAAGTGAAGTTTGGGGAATGAGTTGGAAAGGAACGTGAAGGAAAGAGTTTAGCAAAAAAGAAAGAAAGAAGGAATGAAACAGAGAAAGAAAAAAAGCGAGAGAGAGAAAAAGAATGAAAGAAAGAAAGAGAAAGAAGAGAAAGAGGAAAGAAAAAGAAAGACAGAAAAGAAGGAAGAAAAAGAAAGAAAGAAAGACAGAAAAGAAGAAAGAAAGAAGAAAGAAAGAAAGAAAGAAATTCATGTAAATTAAGGAATCTATGACAAATTAAGGATTCCAGGACAAAATGCTTTCACACTATGAGTACTTCTATGTAGAATTATATATGTGTATGTTTGAGTATGCATGTATATGTGTGTGTTATATGGATTCGTAAGTGTAAAAAGTAAAAATACCAACAAAGCGTAAATTAAAAAAAAGATACCAACCCAGACATTTGACAGATAGTCCTGTCAAACCTTTAAGACACAATAGAAAGCCCTAAAACTAAAAAGCTACAAAGCGTCTCAGTTCTTTCTGTGAATCCCTGTACAAACACGATAAACACCCCAGTAAAAAAACTACAGCCTCGTCTCACTTAGGGACACAGAAGCAAACTATAAGCCAATCATACGCAGAAGTGTATAAAAGAAAAATATATCATGACCACATAGGGCTCATTCAAACAATGTAAGGTTTCAGTTACAGCATGTGAAGACCTTAGACATCCCATCACTCCCATCCTTCCAACAACAGAAAAGTTGAACAAACTGATAATCAGTGCCTTTTCTTAGATCCTTCAGAGAGCTGAAGCCACAAGGCAAACTGCCACCTTATAATTAGGAGAGACAGTTGATGAATCCAGAGAGTTAAGAGTCAAGATCTGCCCACCTGGAGAAGAAGCTCCTGGAGGCATACACTGATAGGAACACTTAAATGATAATTCTGACAAATTATCATTTAAAAGAAGAACTACTGTGGACTAATGTGAGAGTGAGCAACTCCTAAGGCCCCCAGACTTAGGGAGTCTCTGATTCTCTGACATCAACTGGGTGTTTAACAAGACAATTCAATTCTGACACCAACTACTCAAAGCACAGACCCAACAGGTCAAGTCCAACAAAACTGTGTCCTACTTCGGATGCTGGCTGCAAATGTGGTGTCAAGTTTACCCACATTCCTGCCCACCCAACTACGAATTCAGGAGTTCCCATGACCACCCCTCAGGCTTGATCATTTGCTAGCTAGAACGGCTCACAGAACTCGGGAAGGCACTTTACTTATTATTACTAGTTTATTTTAAAGAATACGACTCAGGAATAGCCAAAGGGAAGAGTAGCATTAGGTAAGGCATGGGGGTTGAAAGATGGCATAGAGCAAGCTTGTCCAACCCATGGTTCAGGACTGCTTTGAATGCAGCCCAACACAAATTCATAAACATTCTTAAAACATTTTGAGATTTATTTGTGTGATTTTTTTTAGCTCATTATCTGTTGTTAGTGTTAGCGTATTTTACGTATGGCCCAAGACAATTCTTCTTCTTCCAATGTGGCCCAGGAAGTCAAAAGATTGGACACCGCTGGTGTAAAGCTTCCATGTCCTCTCTAGACATAGCATTCTCCTGGCACATTAATATGTCACCAACCCAAAAGCTCCCCAAACCCCACTATCATTTAGGGATTTTGTTATGCAGGTTTCTTAATGCAGGCATAACTGATGAAATCATTGTCCACTAGTGACTGAACTCAGTCTCCCAGCCCCTTTCCCCTCCCTGAAGGTTGGAGGGTGGGGATGAAAGTTTAGCCTCCTAATCATAGCTTAGTCTTTCTGGTGACCCCAGTCTTGAAGCTATCTAGGACCCCCCCTGCCTGGAGTAATCTCATTAGCATACAAAAGACAGTAAATTCCAAAGGTTTTAGGAGTTCTGTGCCAAAACACAGACCAAATATTTATATTTTTATTATACCACAGGGCATCCACCACAATTTAGTCAGCTTTACCTCCAGAAACTCTACCGGCTTTTCCCCATGAAAAGCAGAGGAAGGTCCCTTGTGGCTCTGGTGGGGAATTGGAGAGAACAGACCTATCCAGGGTGGAAAACACCCAGGTATGCCCAGAGCATTCTCCATAACAAAGGGCTACTCTCCAGGGAATAAGACTTTACCAGAGCCTTATCCAGCTGGGGAAAGGGCATTCCCTCATTCCAGGCCCCTCTATCCTTTCTGTCCCACCTAAGGGAGGGAAGAAAGTTTAAAAAAACACTACTAAGCTCTCAGCCCAGGCAGTCAAGCCCACTAAAAGACTGAAACTTAACTATAAGGTTAAAGAAAGTGAAAACCAAAAATAAAATACTAAGCCCCCACAAATGACTAAACATACACACACAAACACACACAGCCCCCTGGTGAAGAGCAGCCCAGAGGAACCTGAAAAACTAAATTCCAAGACATTATGGGAAAGGAGGTCAGACATAACTTGTTATACTCCTCTTGCCTTTCGGAGTTTAGTCACAACTGACCAGCACTAACATTAAAATAGTGATTATAAGACTGACAAAACAGACTCCTTGCCAATAAGATACCAAATTCCAATCTGACTCTGGTATAGCATCACATAACAGATAGCAAACTCTGAAGGAAATCAAAATATTTTACTCTAAAACATATTTCTTTGACATATTTTGAAATGGCCCTGCAAAGCCATCTTTATGGGAGAAAATTTGCATTTGTAGAGAATCTCTATTAATGCAGCCAGGCCTTTCCTAAATCTAGGAGAAATTACCTAAGAGTCTGACACCTTTAAAGTCCAAAAGGAGACATTTACCACCTATTCTCTCTGAAGTCTGCTACGTGGGGGCTTCATCTACATAACAAGAACTTTGACTTCCACACCCATCCCCCTTTTCTTAACTCAAGAATTTTCTTCTACCATCTTCAAGTCCTAGCTTAACTCTTTCAACCAACTGCCAATCAGAAAATCTTTAAATCCACCCATCAATCAAAAAACGTTTGAAATCCTCCTATGACCTATTGGTTCCCCACCACCCTTTTGACCCATTTGAGAGATCCCACATTCCCAGGCTGAGCAAATGTGTACCTTACATGTATTGATTTATGTCTTTACCTGTATTTCTATCTCCCTAAAATGTATAAAGCCAAGCTGTAACTCAACCACCTCGGACACATTTTCTGAGGACCTCCTGAGATTGTTCCCCTGGCCAACTGACAGCCCAGGATGGCTTTGAATGTGGCCCAACACAAATTCGTAAACTTTCACTCGTATTGGCTCAGAATAAACCTCTTTAAATATTTTACAGTTTGCATTTTCTTTTTTTTTTTGTCAACAAACACCTCCCCTCCCTTACCACCACACCAAGGGCTCCAGTAAAATAACAGTGGATTATAACAGAAAGAGCCACAAGATGTAGTCTCTTTCTGAGAAAGAGTATTTAAGGAAATTTAAAGTCAACAGGAGAGGCAAAAATGTCAGAGGCATTTGAACCAGAGCAACTCTGTCTTGTAGATGGGCTGGTCACATAAGGCTGAGACCTACTGGGCTGCATTCCCAGGAGGTTAGGCATTCTAAGTCACAGGATGAGATAGGAGGTCGGCACAGGATACAGGTCACAAAGACCTTGCTGATAAAACAGGTTGCAATAAAGAAGGCAACCAAAACTCACCAAAACCAAGATGGTGATGAAAGTGACCTCGGGTCATCCTCACTGCTCATTATATGCTAATTACAATTCATTAGCATGCTTAAAGTCACTCCCACTGGCACGGTGACAGTTTACAAATGCCATGGCAATGTCGGGAAGTTACTCTATATGGTCTAAAAAGGAAAGGAACCCTCAGTTCCAGGAAGTAGCCAGGCTTGTTGGTAAGTGCCTGTGGTCGCAGCTACTCGGGAGGCTCAGTCAGTGAGCTATCATTGTGCCACTGCAGTGAGCTATCATTGTGCCACTGCAGTGAGCTATCATTGTTCCTCTGCACTCCAACCTTGGCAACAAAGACCCTGTCTCAAAAAAAAAGACATGGAGTGGCTAAACAGATGGACAAAAAAGAAATCCATACAACCTACAAAGCCTGAATCATAAAGAAATAGAAAATCTCAATAGACCAATATCAAATAGGGAGATCAAATCAGTAATCAAATACCTCTCAACAATGATAAGTCAGCTACACTGGTGAATTCTACTAACATTTCAAGAAGAATTAACATAAATCCTTCTCACACTTTTTCAAGAACTTGAAGAGGAGGGAACACTTCTAAATTCATTTTTACAAGACTAGCACCACCCTGATACTAAAGCCAGACAAGAATACTGCAAGAAAAGAAAATTACAGGCCAATATTTCTAATGAACATCAATGCAAAAATCCTAGCAAACCAATTCCTGCAGCAAATTAAAAGAATTATAAACCATGATGAAGTGGGATTTACCCCTGGGATGGTTCAATGTATGCAAATCAATAAATGTGATACATCATATTAACAAAATGCAAGGGCAGAAAAAAGCATTGGATAAAACTCTACATCCTTTCATGATAAAAACTTTCAACAATATAGGTATAGAAGAAATGTACCTTCACATACTAAAGGCCATATATGACAAGTACACAACTAACCTCAAACTCAACAGTGAAAAGCTGAAAGCCTTCCCTCCAAAATCAGGAACAAAATAAGAATGCCACTCTTGCTACTTTTAGTCAGCATAATACTAGAAATCCTAGCAAGAGAAATTATGCCAGAGAAAGAAAGAAATTAAACGCATCCAAATTGGAAAAAAAAGAAGTTAAATTGTCTCTGTTTGCAGAGGAATATATATATATATATACACACACACACACTCACAAAGATTTCACCAAAAATCTGTCAGAACTAATGAAAAAATACAGTAAAGTTGCGGGATATGAAATAAACATACGAAAATCAGTTGCATTTCTTTACATGAACAACTCTCTTAAAAAGAAATTAAGAAAACAATGTCATTTACAAAAGCATTTTATAAGGTAAAATACTAAGGTAGAATTTAACCAAGGAGGTGAAAGATCTATACATTGATAATAACGCTGGGGAAAACAGGTTAATCAGCTAAAGTAATTTTACAAGTGTTGAGGCAAGAGCAGATAAATGCATTTGTAGGACAGGAGGGAATTGTTAAGAAACAGAAAATCAGAGAAGACTGGTGGAACTAACTTTAAAAACTGGGGCTGACACAACTGAGTATACATTTGGAAATTTTTAAATAGTACAAGATTCATCCTTCACATTGCACACACAAAATTAAACTGGAGATGAATTAAAAACTTCAACGTTAAAAATTCAAAATGATTAAAGAAGAATATAGGATAATACCTTTATAATCTTAGAATGATGAAATATGAAGCATGAAACAAAATAATCAAGGGAAATACTGCTTGAGTTCATGTAATTAATTTAAAACATCTGTTTGACAAAAGATTCTGCAAAGGAAGCTAGAGACAAGTAACAATCTAGGAGAAATTTTTTCCATCCTATATGACAGAAATAGGATTGAAATCCAGAATGTATCGAGAGCTCTTATAAAGAGCTTTTAAAAGAAAATAAAAGATTGCCCATTTTAAAAAATTGGGAAATAATGTGCATATGAAATTCAGAATAAAGAAATATAAATAGCTAATATTTGAAAAGAACGTCAAGTTGACTAGTAATTAGGGAAATGGATTTAAATCTCAAAGCATGGCCAGGTACATGCTGGACTTAATACCCAGGTGATGGGTTAACAGATGCAGCAAACCACCATGGCACACGTTGACCTATGTAACAAACCTGCACATCCTGCACATGTACCCCAGAACTTAAAAATAATTAAAATTAATTTTTTAAAAAAGAAATAAAGACCAGACTTTCAGAAGCACTTAAGGATTTTGATTGGAAAGGGGATTAAAGAAGAGATGGACAGACTATTCCAAGAGAAACAAGTAAAACTAAGAGAGAGTAGGACTCTATTTGTCATGAGAGACCCTGCTGACTTTCTCATTTGGAGACATCTAGCCTTAGTGCATTGGAATGAGACATGATTCAAATCTCAACTCCACTACCTACTCACCCAGTTTTGGATGGGTCCTTTAATTCCTCTACATGTCACCTTTCTCATCTATAAAATCAGATGGTATAGAACCCATATGATACCTCTGTTACTGAGCAAGTGTATAAAATTGCACAGGGCAGGACCTGAAGCACATAGTCCTTAACTACCTGCCATTGTTATCATACCATGGCAGGATCCATTAATAACTTTTCGAAAGTGTCGTTAGGCATTTCTCATGAAAAGATTCCATAACACCATCAAAATTGAACAATAGAATGATGCCTTTTGGAAGTAGTGTCAACCTAGGATGAATTCTTGGTTGTTTGCTATGTCTAGTGTATTTCAAGGCTATTAGTTCCTGACATGCCCCCGCCTGCCCCACAGTTCACCCACCTGACTCCACTTCCCTCTATTGAGGCAACAAAGATTGTATATCCAAGTTCTCTAGCTGTGCTGCACCAGCTTTGCCAAAGCTTTCTTTCCAAAGAACGCTGAGTTTCAACTACCTCTGGTCACTAAAATGTGCAGGGACAGACAGTGTGTGGAGCTGAAGGGTGGTCTCGAGTAAACAAAAAAGGTAATGGCAGTGGAAATCATTTAGGAAGAAAATCAGGCAATGGCAGGAGTGGGCATGCAATGAAGACTTGGGAAGATGGCTCTATGGACAGAGGGCAAATGGAAGGCTCTACTCAAAGAGCCCACTCTGTAATATCACATAAGAAGGAATGCTCATAGAGATGGGAACGACTGGAAACAGTGATGACAGCCACTTGCAACATGCCGTCCTCCCTGGAATCAGAAATGGTGAGCAAATAATAAACACAAAATGAAACAGCTTGGGCATCGTGACCAACCCGCCAGGCATCCATCTGCATGGCAAAGCAAACATATAATCTAAACCTCCAGTCAATCCCAGTGCTAGTACAGGATGGGACAGAAACATGGGAACGTCCAGCACTATTTATTTATCAGTGCCACAGTGCTTGGCCATGTCTCAGTTTCACTGGAAAACTTTTCCTTGAGTGATTTCTCCAAATAAAGCTTCACTCTTTAAGACTCCAACAGCTTAGAATTGCCAGCCACTAAACTCTGGAAGTAAAATAGGAAATTACTGGGTAAAAGGTCCAAGTTGAGTCTCAAAGACTTTGTAATAGGCCAACAGACACAGTATCTCCTTATGCATGAAAATAATGTTTCCAAATGAAAATCTGTTCCTTTTTCATCCTCTCCCACCATACTCCCTGTTCCCTTCTTAACGCAGAATAGTTTCCAGACACAACGACCTAGTAAAGCCCCCCAAAAGGGCACTGCTTTTCTGTCTTTGTGCCTTTGTATGAAGCACTCTTTTCTTTCTTATCTTTGAAATCCTTCCAGATGCAGCAGGAATAACCTCGGAGACCCCGGAGTCTCTGTAAGGAGTTGCAGAACCAAGAATAGTGCAGCAATTGTTTTGGGGAGAGCTGCAGGAGCTTGGAGAATACGAAGCAAAGAAATTTGAATTTTGTTTTCTTTTCCATGAATCCAGGAAAAAATCAGTTAAGTAGATACTTCCAATACAATGTGCTAAGAGCCAGTATTTAGAAGTAATGAAGTAACTTATACATAGAGGGAAAGAATATGCTTATTTGGGGGGCTAGGCATTTCTAGAAAAGTTTCACATAAGAGGTTAGATATTTCAACTTCATCTTAAAGACTGGGTAGAGTTTTTGAAGGCAGTCGAGATGGATGTGGGGTTTTTTCCCAGCCCATACAGAATTTTCAAACATTTGATGCTACAAGTGAGTGTTTAAAAAAATAGGGGCCGGGCGCAGTGGCTCACACCTGTAATCCCAACACTTTGGGAGGCCGAGGCAGGTGGATCACCTGAGATTCGGGTTCAAGACCAGCCTAACAAACATGGAGAAACCCCATCTCTACTAAAAATACAAAATTAGCCAGGCATGGTGGTGCATGCCTGTAATCCCAGCTACTCGAGAGACTGAGGAAGGAGAATTGCCTGAACCAGGGAGGCAGAGGTTGCAGTGAGCTGAGATCACACCATTGCACTCCAGCCTGGGCAACAAAAGCAAAACTCCGTCTCAAAAAAAAAAAAAAAGGCATCTAGGCATCTATATTTTCATTATACAACATAAAACAAAACAAAGTAATCCAAAAAGATTGAAAAGAGGATAAAAGAAAATTAAATTAGCAACATAAATATCAGAAAAAAATAGAATTAAGGTGACAGATGTCATAAGAGACAAAGGAGAATATTTTATTAATAAAACATGTGATAGATTAAGGAGCTCTAAGCCAGTCATGGTGGCTCACACCTGTAGTTCCAGCACATTGGGAGGCCAAGGCAGGCAAATTGCTTGAGCCCGGGAGTTCAAGACCAGCCTGGGCAACATGGTGAGATCCCGTCTCTACAAAAACATACGTAATATTAGCTGGATGTGGCAGCACACACCTGTAATGCCAGCTACCCTAGAGGCTGAGGTGCAAAGACGGGAGGATGGCTTGAGCCTGGGAGGTGGAGGCTGCAGTGAGCCATGACTGCCTAGGTGACTAGCCTAGGTGACAGACTGAGCCCCTGTCTGAAAAATAAAAATAAGTAAGAAAAAGAAGCTCTAAAGGAAGTTATGAAAAGTTATTCATCAAATAACAGGACTTCAAAATAAATATACCAAAACAATTCAGAATTTCAAAGAAAAAGTGACACGTTTCTTGCTCAGAGATTCACCAGTCAAAAGAAGGATTTTAATGATGACAGTTAACAAGTCTGATTAAACACAGATATGTTCATGTATACACGTACATGTATATACATAAATATGTCTGCATGTATATGTATATTTGTACCCAGAAAATATACATCCTTTAAAAAATATATTTATCAACAATTTCAGTGTTTATTAGGCCATAAACAGAATCTCAATAAATTTCAAAAAGAAGTCAAAAATGTTAAAGCTACATAGAAGAATTAAAACAGTAAATGTAGACATTATTAACAAATAGATGGCCAAGAACCAAAAATAAGTAACACCACCACAAAACCATCTATTTGGAAATTTAAAACAGTTTTTTAAATAACTCATGGATTAAATAGAAATTCAAAACCGAAGTTACAACCTGCTTAGAAACGAACAACTGGAACACTACATATCCAAATTATGGAATGTAGCAGTACTTGGATGAAAATTTACAACTTTAAATGTATTAGAAAACAAGGAAGACTGAAAATAAATGAACTAAACATTCAACTCAGGAAGCTGGAAAGGGAACCATGAAAACCATAAGAAAAAAACTGAAGAAAGTTAAACAAAGAAAAGAGAAGGAATAAAGATAAAAGCAGAAATAAATGAAACAGAAAACAAAAGAAAAATAGGAATTTGCAGCAATAAAACTAAAAGCTAGCTCTGTAAAAAGAGCAATAAAATAAACAAACTTCTGTAAGACCTGGCAAGAAATAAAGAGAGCACAAATAACAATCTTCAGAATGATGAAGAGGGCATAAATACAAATGTGGGAGAGGTTTATACTAGATATAAATTTACATCAATAAATCTGAACATCTAGATTAAATGGATCATTATTAAGGATTTTTAAATTACCAAAGTAAACTCAAAAAGGGTGTAGAAAAAGCAAAAAAAAATTTTTTTTTTTCGTTTAAGATTAGGCTGGGCACAGCGGTTCACTCCTATAATCCCAGCACTTTGGGAGGCTGAGGCGGACGGATCATTTGATGTCCGGAGTTTGAGACCAGCCTGGCCAACATGGTGAAACCCCATCTCTACTAAAGATACAAAAAATTAGCCGGACGTGGTGGCACACGCCTGTAATCCCAGCTACTCAGGAGGCTGAGGCAGGAGAATTGCTTGAACTCGGGAGGCAGAGGTTGCAGTGAGCCTTGATCGTGCCACTGCACTCCAGCCTGGGCAACAGAGCAAGACTCTGTCTCAAAAAAAAAAAAAAAAGTTAGCAAATACCTAACCCTCCCAAATCACCAGACCCATATAGTTTTATGGATGAGTTCTACTGACATTCTCACAATATGTAATCTGTACTTTATTGTGATTATTTTAGAACACTGAAAAAGAAAGTTGTTGAAATCATTCTCAAAGACAAACATAAAACTGATACAGAAACCAAATTGTATTTTACCAGCAGTAAAGACCCTCAAAAGAATAATTTAAATACATAAATATAAATGCCAAAAATTGTAACAAATAGATAAGTAATTTTAATTTAGCAATGTCTTAACCAAATGAAACGACAGAACCAAATAGGATTTTCTCAGGAATGATATAATGATCCATCATTAGGATTTCTGAAATTAGCCACCTTCTTTTTTAAAAGAGGACAAACCCTATATGTTCACCTTAATAAATGTTTAAAATCTTGACAAAGAGCTACCTGAATTCCCAGGAAGAGTTCACAGCAATCTAGAAACAGATTTTATTTTATCTGATAAAGAGTATTAGCAAAAATCTACTACAACTATATATTCAGGAGTGACACACTATAAGCATTTCAATTAAAATAAAGAATTAGATTAAAAAGTTGATTATCACAGTTAACATTCAACATTGTCTTAGATATTCTACACATCGCACCAAGTCAAAAACAAACAAAACTGAAGGGAGTTAAATTGTAAAGGAAGTCACAAACTGTCATTATTTGCATGTGTTATAATTCTTGACCCAACAAAAACTACTAAACTCAACTTAATTTTTGAAATTAATAGCAAAATAATTTAAGGTGGCTGACTGCAGACAAAAATCAATAGTTCTCCTAAGCATTAATAACAATTTATATCGGGGGGATCCCAATTATGAACCAGGTACAATATAAAATATCTAGTTATAAACCTAACAAAAATGTATAGGATGGAAGAAAAACTACACACATTTACTAAAGTACATTTAACAATAAATAAGTTAAAAGACATGCCATGTTCTTTGACTGAAACATCATACATTAATCCACTGTCTCAATGTAATCCTGCTAAGAATTCCAATGTGATGTTTTAAAGAAAGCTAATACACAGCCTGTAAAATTTACCTGTAAATGTGGAAAAAAGAGTCAAAAAAAAAATACTCGTGTTGATGGGAGAGCAAAATAGGAAGGGTATGTGCTGTTTTAGACATTAGCATTAGACATATAAGAAGCTGTAGTAATTAAAAGAATAGGATTCCAGCAGAGAGATGAATGAGTGGAACACAACAGATAGTACCAAAACAGATCATGCAGTGCACATGCGGAAAACTTGACGACAGTATTGAGAAAACTTAATCTCCACTGTTGGGGGAATGAGAAGTATTTTCCCACATTAGACTGCATATAAAAATAAATTATAGATTGATTAAAAATATAGATATATATATAATCAAAACTATGGATATATTAGAAAATTTTTTTAATTTTCTGTTATAGAAAGAATGAACACTCTAATTATAAACAAATATAACAGAATTCACTGCCTTCAAGATGTAAATATCTGTGGGCTGAAAGATACTACAAACTTAATTAAGATATTGATGGCAAACTGGGGAAAAAAAATACAACTTTTTTTTTTTTTAAGAGATGGGGTCTCACATTGTTGCCCAGGCTGGAGTGTAGTGGTGTGATCATGGCTCACTGCAGCCTCGAACTCCTGGGCTCAAGAGATCCTCCCACCTTAGCCTCCTGCGTAGCTGGAACTATAGGTACCTGTCCCTGCACCCAGCTACATTTTTTATTTTTTGTAAAGACAGGGTCTTACTGTGTTGCCCAGGTTACAAAACACAATTTAACAAACAACACAAGGTATTAATACCAAAATTGCAGGAACTGCTGGTTAGTCAACTCAAAACTCCTCGCCAATTTATTTTGACTTTTCCTACCTCAATTCCAGGCATAAACTTCCTTGCAGCTTCTGGGAATGCTTTAGCTTTCTGATAAAAAGGACAGATGCCACTGGCACTGCTACTTTATGATCAAGAGGAAAAAGCCAAGAAAGAGACCGCACTGCTGACAAGCCTGAGCTACAGAGCAAATGCCAACAGCCTCCTACCTCTAGGCTTCTCATTGTGGAAGAAAAATAAATCCTTATTTGTTTAAGTCACTGTTAATCCAGCTCTTTGTTCCTTGCAGGGAACAATTCCAAATACGAACAGTAACAAAAGAACAAAACAGGGATCCTAACACAAAGACAAACAACCCAATAGAAAAATGAGTAAAGGTCAGAATAGATAATGCAGAGAAAAAGAGGAACAAATAAATGTGCATTAAATTTATAAGAATAAACTTATTAGAAAGGACAAATAAAACAGTGAGACAGCATTTTTCAGCCTCCAGATTGGCAAAAATGAAGAGAGAGAATGAGAAAGAGAAAGAGAATGAAAGAAAGAAATACAATATCCAGGCTTTGAGAGAGTAGGGAATTCTATTATTATTATTATTATTATTTATTATTATTATTGTTATTATTATTACATGCTATTCCTTGGATTCCTTGGCACAATCATTTTGAAAGTCAATTTTCCGGCACCAATTAATCAAAATTTTAAATGGGTCTTCTCTTTGACCCAGCATTTCCTCTTCTTAGATTCTTACATTTGTTGCTGTTGTTGTTGTTTTGAAATGAAGTCTCGCTCTGTCGCCCAGGCTGAAGTGCAGTGGCATGATCGCAGCTCACCACAACCTCCACCTCCCAGGTTCAAGCGATTCTCCTGCCTCAGCCTCCAGAATAGCTGGGATTACAGGTGCCCATCACCATGCCCAGATAATTTTTGTATTTTTAGTAGATACGGGGTTTCACCATGTTGGCCAGGCTGGTCTTAAACTCCTGACCGGCCGGGCGCGGTGGCTCACGCCTGTAATCCCAGCACTTTGGGAGGCCGAGGCGGGTGGATCACGAGGTCAGGAGATCGAGACCATCCTGGCTAACACAGTGAAACCCCGTCTCTACTAAAAAATACAAAAAATTAGCCGGGCGTGGTGGTGGGCGCCTGTAGTCCCAGCTACGTGGGAGGCTGAGGCAGGAGAATGGCGTGAACCCGGGAGGCGGAGCTTGCAGTGAGCCGAGATCGCGCCACTGCACTCCAGCCTGGGCGACAGAGCGAGACTCCGTCTCAAAAAAAAAAAACTCCTGACCTCAGGCGATCTGCCGGACTCAGCCTCCCAAAGTGCTGAGATTACAGGCATGAATCCCCGTGCCCGGCCTACATTTATTTTTAATTTTTATTTTTATTTTAAGTTCCGGGGTACATGTGCAGGTTTGTTACATAGGTAACAAAGGTGTGCCATGGTGGTTTGCTGCACCTATCAACCCATCACCTAGATATTAAGCCCAGCATCCATTAGCTATTTTTACTAATGCTCTTCCTCCCCAACCCCACCCCCCAACAGGCCTCAGTGTATGATGTTCCTCTCCCTGTGTCCATGTGTTCTCATTGTTCAGCTCCCAGTTATAAGTGAGAACATGCAGTGTTTGGGTTTCTGTTCTCACATTAGTTTGCTGAGGATAATGGCTTTCACCTTCATCCATGTCCTGCAAAGAACATGATCTTGTTCCTTTTTATGGCTGCATAGTATTCCCTGGTGTATATGTACATTTTCTTTATCCAGTTTATCATTGATGGCATTTGGGTTGATTCCATCTCTTTGCTATTGTGAATAGTGCTGCAATGAACATACACATGCATGCATCTTTGTAACAGAATGATTTATATTCCTTTGGATGTATACCCAGTAATGGGATTGCTGGGTCAAATGGTATTTCTGGTTCTAGATCTTTGAGGAATCGCCACACCGTCTTCCACAATGGTTGAACTAATTAACATTTCTACCAATAGTGTAAAAGTGTTCCTATTGTGTGTGTGTGCCCAAAGATTCATGTTCACAAATGATCACTACCAGATTGTTTGTAAGATATAAAAATGGAAATGCTTTTCATGAACATCATTAAAGAAATGGCTACATGAATAACCACTAGCAGAAATTAAAAGGAATAAGAGCAACTACATGGACTAATATAGAAAACTGGCCAAGATATGTTGTTTTAAAATAAAATAAAATTTCAGATAAACTAGCACTCAGTAAAGAATCCCTGGATGAATAAAAATGAATTTCCAGTTGAATGAATGCATGATCCCAATTTTGTTTAATAAGCAACAAAACTATAAATGTGTCTTTGCAAAAGCATAAACAACGATCTTAGAGGACAGATACTAAGTCATTAAAAACTGGATACATCTAGGGAGAATGATAGTGAACCAGGGAGGGGACAACATGGTTTTCTGTTTTTATACTTCTATTTTATTTTATTGTTTAATAAACATATATTTATTTGGGAGATTTAAAAAATAAACGTGAAAAATCTGCCTTGCCTGTTCAGCAGTTAGAAATTAGTACTTTAACTCATTTGCAAATATGCTCAAGAATTACAACATAAAGTTTACACTGGAGCAAAATATTGTCTACTGTCTCAGGTTGAATCCAGGGTACAAACTTTAGGAGACTGGGGCAACATGAGAGAGGCCATTCAAAACCCGTTAAAATGAAGTTCAAGCAGTGTCAAAGCTGATCACCTTGCATCAAGCAATCCCAGCTCTTCAAATGATAATGCAGTCTAAGACTTGCATGATAGTAAGAGAATCCTGCATGCAATGCCACAGGCTGCTGCCGTATATGTAACAGCACCCATTACTAGCCATGATTGAAAGATTAGAGCTGATTACAGTTGTTAAATGTAGACGATCATTAGACAGATACCCCACCACATTCATTTCCAAAGTCTCTTTGCCAAAAGAGCTGAGTTCCCTTGGTAGTTGGTCTCCAAAGACAGCCTTCTTTCCATTCCTTTTTCCCTGCAATGAACCATGCCTCCTGGTATTCATGCCCAAATATAGCTTCCTCCTTTCAAATCTGGACTGGCCGTGGGATTTATATTTGGTTGATAGAATACTGTGGAAGTGATGCAGGTCTGAGGCCAGGTCATGAACAGCCTCCAAGACTAGGTCAGGAAGGCTTACAGTTTCCACGGGGTCTTTTGGAATGCTTCCTCTAGGAAATCAGCTGGCTTGTAAAGGGGCAGCGTCCCTGAGACCATCATGTTGTAAGAATCTCAAGCCATATGGAGTGGCCACATGTGACAGCTCCAGTGGTCAGCTCCCAGCTGATAGCATCGTCTTTATGCAGAGTAAACCCAGGCAGAACCGCTTCAGAGACTACACATGAGAACTACCCAACTGAGCCAAAGTAACCCACACAACTGTGAAAAATAATAACTATTATACAAAGAATAATAAATTGTTATTTTAACTCACTAAATTTGGGGGTAGTTCATATGCAGCAATAGATAATCAGGACAGTTATCCATTTTCCAAGAAGAAAATATTCCTATGGGAATAAAATGCATGCTGTAGAAGTACAGGGAAGACTCCGTGCTTTTTGCCCAAACTTAGTAAATAACTTACATTTATTGGTTATATTGCTCATATTTTTAAATGCTTCATTTAATAAAATCCACCATCTCAGAGTTAGCCAGTATTATTGCCCTCACTTTATAGGTGCAAAAAGTAAGGTTTTCGAGAGTCAAAATAACTTGTTTAATATCACACAGCTAGCAAACAGTGGAGCCAGTACATCTGCACAATCACTCACCCAGGAATAGACTGATTATATGATCAGACAGAGTGTCTATAGGATCAGATACCTATAAAGGGGCACTAAGCTTCTTGAGTTCAAAATAGCTATTGGTCCCTGAAGTTCCTAATTTCTAGGATTCTAGTGGTGGACCCATACTTCCTAATTACTTCCTAATAATGGGATTAATAAAGCACAAAAACAAAGAAAGATTTCAGGGTTAATTCAGTTAATTTACTGGGTATCTAAAACATGCCAGTCCAGGTCCAAGATACTGGGAAGAAAAAGACGAAAAAGGCAGCTTCTTCCTTCCAAAACATCACAGTCCGTGGGCTAAAGAGAAGCAAGAAAAATAAAAAATCACAGTAGAGTGGGGCATATATGATCACTGAAATCTGTGGGAAGTTTTTAAGAGCAGATTGGAAAAAGTCCATGTTGTTTGACTGTGTCAGTTATCTCAATGTGTGTTAACATAAATGCAGATCTTTCCATGTGAAATTCTTAGATGTTAATATCAGGACCGCAAGTATTTCTCTCGACCTGGAAGAAGTGGTTCATAGTGCCATGTGTAATTCCAAAAATTTAAGCTAAAGCTTTAAGACTCCTTAAGGTGACCTTTTCTTCAACAAAAGGCAACCTCAACTGAGCCACTTCTCTGCCCACTGGAAAAGGGCATGCTCTGCAGCTGGACTTGCCATACGATAAAAAGTCCAAAATGTCAAGGAGCCATTGACTTGCATGTTTGTGCCAATATATTGCAAATATGGTTTTTTGTAGTGGTAGGGCTGGGCTCAGCCCCAAAGTGCCAGATGGTGCTGAGTACTCAAGAATAAAGCCATCTGCAGAACAACTCCTTCTACGGCCGTTACAATTTGTACTGATTATAAGCCTCTATCAGAATGTCTTTAGGACTCTTATCTATGGATAATCCCACACTGTTCATTACAGCTCTGGGTTTAAGACTATAATGACAGTCGTAAGAATGGGAAAACATATCGAAGCAATAGTCTCCACACCACCCACAGACGCATGTTCTAGTTCCCATTATGTCATCTTCACTGGAAACTCATAGACTGGAAGACAATTGAGACCCACTCGGGAAGGTGAATCTAATGACACAAGGAGCTCCATGAGATTGTCTCTGGTTTTGAATTAAATCTGAAGGAATAAAATATTAGAAGATTATTTAATATTAAATAAATATTAAAATTAAATACAGGCCAGGCACAGTGGCTTACACCTGTAATCCCAGCACTTTCAGAGGCCAATGTAGGCAGATCTTTTGGGCCCAGGAGTTCTAGACCAGCTAGGGCAACATGGTGAAACCACTTCTATACAAAAAATACAAAAATTAGCTGCCTATAGTCCCGGTTATTCCAGAGGCTGAAGTGGGAGGATCCCCTGAGCCTGGGGAGGTTGAGGCTGCAATGAGCCATGATCATGCCACTGCACTCCAGCCTGGGTGACAGAGCAAAACTCTGTTTCAAAAAAATAAAGTGGCCGGGCGCGGTGGCTCACGCCTGTAATCCCAGCGCTTTGGGAGGCCGAGGCGGGCGGATCACGAGGTCAGGAGATCGAGACCATCCTGGCTAACACAGTGAAACCCCGTCTCTACTAAAAATACAAAAAATTAGCCAGGTGAGGTGGCGGGCACCTGTAGTCCCAGCTACTTGGGAGGCTGAGGCAGGAGAATGGCGTGAACCCCGGGGGGCGGAGCCTGCAGTGAGCAGAGATCGCACCACTGCACTCCAGCGTAGGCGACAGAGCAAGACTCTGTCTCAAAATAAATAAATAAATAAATAAATAAATAAATAAATAAATAAATAAATAAATAAAAATTAAAATAAAGTAAATACAAATCTCATTTGGCCAACTATGAGAGTCTTCTGTCTCAGACCAATAAGCTTACTTGACCACAGATGGCCCATGGATTGGGTTTGGCATCCCAGGCTCTTTCATGTGTAATATTTGGGTGCTGCTTCTACCAATAAAAACTCCACAGTGTTTATTTGATCCAAGCTGTAAGGATGTGTAATACCTTATAAGAGGATGTTTTGTAGGTGATTAAATTCTTTGCTGAATCAGTTTTGGCTCCAGTAGGTTGATACTTTATTTCTTTACAGTGCTCAAAACATTAAGGTCCTCATAAAATGAGTTAATGATCCATTTTAAAATGCCCTTTATGGAAAAAAATCACTTTTCTATTCCAGGAAACTGATATTACATTATCTTTACCATCATAATATGATAGTATCTAAGAACTATTTGCATAGAAACACTAGCTAGGCTGGAAGCTACGTGATGACCAACAACTTATTTGACATTAGGAGTAAAATAAAATATGAGAGTTATTTAACTTAACCTATTGAAACACCCTT
This sequence comes from Gorilla gorilla gorilla, assembly GCF_029281585.2. Classification (NCBI taxonomy): domain Eukaryota; kingdom Metazoa; phylum Chordata; class Mammalia; order Primates; family Hominidae; genus Gorilla; species Gorilla gorilla. The sequence goes on along the minus strand of NC_073242.2, from coordinate 25,494,149 downwards.
TGGTGGAACAGTCAAGATACCAAAAGACTTCACAGAATCCATATGCCATGTGGATTTCTGGATTGTAGTAGTTGCGTCTCAAAATGCTCAAAGGAATCCTAAACCTATTTTAAATTCCTACTGCCATAACTGAAACTCTCTGTCAGCTGTTTGCAACAAAAGGCTTCCAGAAATAATTTTTAGGACATTTATGTCAAAGAGATTTAAGGAAAATTGTCGACAGGAACCTTATCTGAACTGTCTCTATCACTCTCCAATCATGCACCAGTGAGTATCAGTACGAAAGTGATGTACTGTTGATCAAGGGTACCTTATGGTGTTGTAAGAAGAGATCGACCAGAAAGAACATTTTGGTTTCCATTGATTGACAGGCCATGGGAGGTATAACTCAACCATATCATTCTGGACTTAACCACTGTCTTCTAATACAAATTCATGATAAAGGTATTCCACATATGGTTTCTTCTCGGCCTATACTTTCTTCCTTTTCACCAGGAGTGTTAACCTTTTTTCAGCAAAGGGATTGGACCTGCCTTAAAATGGAGCCCAAGTTCAATGCCACATAAAGTTCGCAGTGCTGATTGGCTTTTGTGATCATCACTTCAACAATAAAATTAGATGTTCTTCCAAGAGTGGGGCATGTCAAGGCAGAAAAATCCATCCTAGAGCCTCTTATGACTGACCTAGACTCTCATGCTAAAAATTTATCATAGACAAAACAGTGAAGAGCGATATTCACTGATCACTGTTGTGAGACCCTGGCATTTTTATAAACACTAGAATATAACACAAAGCCCTATTGTCAGGAAAAGAAAAAGACCATGTAAATAACTGAAAGAGAAGTCTCCTGTGTATCAGAAATTGGAGATCACTCAATGAGAATGCTAGTCCGGAGGGTGGAGAGGATGTTTTTATTTTCCTGATAAACATGCATAATGGCTGAGAAACCACTACTAACTGTCTTAAAGGTAGAAAATTATGGGAATATTCTAAAACAAAAATGGAGGAAGGGAAGATCCAATGGGTGATTTCACATGTTATCTCTGAGTGTGAGTTTCTGCTTCCTTTTGTCTTTCAAAGGGAAGGTCACCAGCAAGACAGCCAAGTCTTCTTTTGTGAGATTTCCTTTGCTTTCTTCATGATGTCTTCATAAAATCAGATACATCTTCCCAAACAGCTACATAAATAATAAAGTGATACACTCCCTACATTCCATAAATATATTATCTTTGTTCCAAGAAGTTAATCTTTAGAGATCTGTTTTTAAAGGATCAATACCAAGGAGGATATATACAGAGTCCTGGATTTACACGTGTCGGATACTTTAATTTCAAGGCTTTTTACTCAGGGTCGGTTCCTGTACTGTAGCCAGTCTTTAGGTGGCAGTGATGGTTATCTGACAACTTCAAAATGAAGAGGTCCCTAAACCTGCCAGATCCCCTTAACCAAAGGCCAAATTCCACAGTGCCAAGACCAATTCGATTTCATTTTATCTATGTAGAACAGTGACACCTAGTGGCAGGGAAGGCAAATCACAAAAGAGAATTCTCTGGTGGCACCTCCCCCATCTCATCGAGATTAGTCAAAATAGTGACCCAAAAAGGGCTTCGCTCTTTTCTCAGCTGAGTGTTGGCCTTATTTTGAAAGTCTGCAGTGATTCGTGGTTAAGAGCCGTCTCAGTGGGCTGGACCTATTCTAGCTTCTCTGGAAGGACGCAAACCCAGTTATAGATCTCAAGAGTGGGCGGGTCTAGGAAAAGACTTAGAAGGGACTGGTGTTCTAAAGACAGAGCATGAGAAATAAACCCACCCCAGATCCTAAATAGCCAACTAAGGACACTGTGGAATTATCCAAAGACTCCAGGATAAATAGCATGCTGAGGAAATTTTACCAGTAACAGAGAGATGGAAGAATGAACTGCAAATATGAATCACGATCCTATATTCATTGGTTTTCTGCCATTAGACTGAGCTCCTTGAGAGCTGAAACTATTATCTTTGCCTTTTGTTAGAACCAGCCACATATGTCTGACAAATGGCAGGTGCATAAGTAAATGTTGAATGAGAGAGAGAGAGAGCATGCAATAAAGAGAATGAATCGGGTCAGATAAGTACTTCTGGGAAAACTATCGAAGATAAGAAGCCTGCACTGTAGTCCCACTAAAGCTAAGATAGCTTTTAGCAAACTTGATGTAGTTAAATAACAGCGGTAGTCGTTAATATCCACTGAATAAGTAGGATACATGATTCCAACATATTTCTCTATTAGCATTCCTGTTTAGCATCTGGGAAACCAAAGCACATTTACATAGCTGAGGAGCTGCAGAGTTGGGGTTCTAACCCAGGCAATCTGGTTCCAGGGTCCGTTCTCTGCACCTTCATGCTGGGCTGCCTCCTTTCAATTAAAGTGGTTATTCATTGGGAAAACATGGACATCAAGATGGCAACAGTAGACACTGCGGACTACAAGAGGGGGAAGTGGGGGAGGGGGAGGTGGGTACAAAAACTACCTTTCGGGTACCATGCTCACTATCTGGGTGATGGGACCATTCCTACACCCAACCTCAGTGACATGCGATTTACCCATAAAACAAAGCTGCACATGTAGCCCCTGAACCTAAAAGTAAAAAAAAAATAAATAAAGTGACGATTTAAGTCCCAAGAGAAGTATTTAATATGCAACAGGATTTTTTTTAAAGAGTGAGACCTGTCAGTGCATTTAAAATATGATTTACACATATTTCTTCAGTGAATCTGTTATATAGGACCTTTACCTTAACATGCACCTTACAAAGGACTATCCTGGTTGGAATATTCACATATCCCATCAAATAGATAGCCATAGGTAGGCACTGAGCTCTCCCCATCTTAAAGACATTTGGCTACTATAATGTCAGCATATCTGACATGAGAAAGCGCTCTTATTCTCTGCTCTCTCCCCATGCCCTAGTCTTTTTAAAAACAAGATTCTTTCATTCCTTAAGAGTTCCTGGAAAATTTCTGGAAAATAATCCTCATCATTTTTTTCACATATTCCTTATCCAGCAAAAAACACTTCCCCCTGAGTCTGTACATAATCCCTGTTTGCCTACCTAGGGCCTTGTTCATCCAAAATGAGAGGAAAGCAAGATGTGGGTGTGGGTTCACACCCAGGATCCTCATGTGATTCCTCTGAACGTGAATGAGCTGAATGGCATCCAGTGAGTTTTTTGACACAATGATCATCTGCAGCGGAAATCTCATGGCTGACCCCAGTCCCCAAGGTAAGGTCAGCTGTTATACTGGAGAAGGGGATCTGCCATCACCTAACTCCATTGGAAATCATCCATGAACTGCGGATTGGAAAATCAACCATGAATGGTCTCAACCCATACTGACCTGGAAAGATTTGGGGACAAAAAGAGTCCCAAGAGAAGAGGTGAGCACAAAACCACATAACAACGCCTCTCTGAATGTCCTTTCTCATTACGATGGCCAGTGTTACTGATGAACCAGTTGTCGAGTACATTTTGGGAGGTGCCATATCCATAGTCCTGAAGTCACCTTAACTATAAATTGTGTAGGCTTCCTTTAATATGAATTCTTGCTACCTTGGGTTTTCTGTTCCTTATATCCTTTATTCAAGAATTATGCAAGGTTATATTCTGGGTCTACTGTAATTTAACATTTATAGTCCATAGTGCCTCTGGGACTAGATTACCTCCCTGCATGATATTGTTTTTCATTTCTACGCTGACAAACACGCCATTTCAACTGTCACTTAAGCAGCCAGTTCAAGCTCTACTGTTATTTTAGCTCCATATTGTCAAACAGGTGGACTTATAAATGTGTTACCTGAAGGAAACATTCCCCTAAATAGCCGAAGTGGAGACTTTATTTATTTATAATTATTTGTTAGATTTGTAAAAATGTTCCTGTTGCTAAAAAGCCTCTGGCTAAATACAAATTAAAACACTTTTGAATGTAGTAAAATCAGCAGTGGCATCATTTTAATTACCCATTGGGAGATGCCAGGCAGCAAAGATGTATTTATTTCTTTCCTTCCTTGGTTAATGGGACTTCCTGCTTAGGGATATGAACTTCCTGTCTACATGTCTACGACACAGACTACCTGGCCCCAATCCATCTTCATGTGATGCAGTCATCCATTTGAACCCCTATGCATGGGTAGGGGTCCAAAAGAAGACAGAAGGCACAGCAGAAATTTATTTTGTTGTAATTTTGGCTCCCTAGCACTCCTTTACCCCTTCCTAGTGATATCCTGATTTGGCGGGGGGAGGCCACCTGGGAATGTTACACCCTTCCGTTTTGTAGGCTTGGTAGGAAAATAATTCAGGATGATCACCTCCCAACTCAGAAGAGACCAGCTTGTTCCTCTTCTGGTCTGGACATGACTATGGTTTCTGCCACCCAGCCCTCCAGAATGCCCTTGGTTTCTGTCCATTTCCAAGTGTGGTCTCTTATTTCCCTTTCCTCAGTCCCCTTATTTTCCCACTAAGTTCTCTTCTGCTTAAGTGAGCCAGCGTCAATTTCTGTTGCTTGCAAGCCAGAAGTCTGACTTTTTATAGAGATGGTTAAAACAAAAACAAAACAGTGTGGCTCACCCTTTGGTATTAGAGAGAAAATGCAGATCTGTTTCCAAACCGAATCAGCCCCCGGCAAGTCACAACACATTTTTCTTCAGTGAAAAGAAACAGCACAGAATTGCCCTTATGCAGACCTGATTTTGACTTCTGACTTCTCCACTTACTGGACCTGAGCAAGTTCCTCAACCTCTCTATGCCTCTGTTTCCTCATCTGTCAAATGGGATTACTGTAAGCAGATTCCTGGGAAGTGCATGTAAAGCATTTTTCTCTATTGATGGCACATGGTAGGTACAATGCTCAATCAACGTTAGCCAACTTGATTATTTTTTTCATCATCTGTCAACTGAGGAATAATAATATCCCCACTCACTCACAGAGTTATTTTCAGGATGAAATGTGTGAGACAATACTTTGAAATATATAAAGAGCCTACAAGTAGGAAAGCAGGAAAAAATAGAGAAGCTGCCCTCTGGCTCATGCACAGAATTGAACTGACTCATATGGCAAGGCAGTGTTTGTTCAGCAATTCCTCTAGCAGGGGATGTTTAGCAAGTAGTCAGGAGTTTTGGTGTTCAAACAACGATGGGGGAAGGAAAGCTGCCCTAGAGACTAAGAGGCATATTTTAGGAAAGCCTCTATTTTTAAAATTAATTAATGATGACACATTTTAGACATTAAATAGGCATAAAGAATCTTAGAATGAAAACCAACACACCTATCACTTAGCTAAAGAAATAAAACCTAACTCATGGTGATGAAACCCCTTGTGTAGTTTCTACCACATTCCTTCCTTTCTCCTCTAATTTCTTTTGGGTTTTTTTGTTTGGTTGGTTGGTGGGATGGTTGGTTTATTGTTTTTTGTGTTTTGTGGTTTTTTTGAGACAGGGTCTCACTCTGTCGCCCAGGCTGGAGTGCAGTGGTGCGATCTCAGCTCACTGCAACCTCTGCCTCCCAGGTTCAAGCAATTCTTGTGCCTCAGCCTCCCAAGTAGCTGTGATTACAGGCATGTGCCCCCACGCCCAGCTAATTTTTGTATTTTTTGGTAGAGACAGAGTTTCGCCATGTTGGGCAGGCTGGTCTCAAACTCCTGACCTCAAGTGATCCACCTGCCTCGGCCTCTTAAAGTTCTGGGATTACAGGCATGAGCCACCACGCCTGGCCTTCTCCTCTAATTTCTTATAAATATTCATCCCTACACAATATGCAACTATATACATATATATAGCATTGTTTTGTATATTTTTAAATTGTACTATAAATGGCGATACATTACATAGATACTTATGCAACTTGCTTTTCATCTCTCAACATTGATTTTGCCATACCACCATGGCAGTGTGTAGTCCTGTTCATTGTAAGAATATATCACAATTCATTGGTGAAGGGCCTTTAGATTACTTCCCAGCCAACATTCTTTCATCATTCTTTTTGCACCTCAATGCCAGAATTTCTCCTTGCCAGTAATTCTGAAACTTGAAACTCAATTTACATCACCTAGAGGACTTCTTAAAACAAAGATTGCTGAGCCCCCTCTTGGAGATTTTATTTAGGAAGTGTGAGATAAGACCCAAGAATGTTTACACATTTCCAAGTGATGCTGATGTTGCTAGTTTAGGGGCCACCCTTTGATAACCATTGCTGTAAGCTATATTTAAGAGAAGTGGTAGGTCATAAAATAAATAACACCTTCAGCTTTGCTAAAGATCAGTAAATTACTTCCTAAAGCAGTTGAACTGACAATGTTATGTGTTCCCATTTTGATTTTCGCATGCACCCCGAAAACCAATCTTGGCCATTTTTTTTTTCAAATTTGCCAATTAATCTTCCCCACCAAGCATCACTTATTAGTTTCATCAGACCTAGCACACAGCACACATTGCCAAGTTTGTCATGAATGGGTGAACTGCTAGCCAGTTATCTCGATTCTCCTACAACATTCTTATCCTGGGGATGGAAACGATTCAGGTCTCTGAGGCAAGAACTAAAACTCCTTCTGTGATTGGGACATGCTTTGTGACTTTACTTATTGATTTCCTTGGATTTCAAATTATTCTTGTTTTTCCAGTAATCCTTGGTGCATATCCAAAATGGAATTCATGCAGACTGAGTCTCCCCTGTCCACGGCATCAGAGAAGAAGCAGAAAATGTACATCTATCAGTTTCTACCACATGTGGGGCACTTAATCTCACTTCATGTTCACAGAAGTATATGTTGCAAGCATTATTGGCTCCAATTCATAGAGCAATAGTAATAATAACATCAGCACTAATGATAACAACAGCCAAAGTTATTAAGTGCTTATCATATATCAGGTACTGTTCTAAGTTCCTTACATGGGTTGACTCACTTAATCCTCACTACAAACCGTGGTATGAATACTACAATTCTTGCCACTTAATGGATAAAGGTTTAGAGCCGTTCAGTAACATAATCCCAGTCACCTTGTCAGTCCACGAAATCCAGATTTGGTTGACTCCAAGATCAAGACTGACTCCAAGATCAAGATTGACTCCAAGATCAATCTTGGATCAAGAATCCAAGATTTCTTTCTTTTTCCAATTGATCAGTATCAGTCATTTCCCTTCTTCCCATAAAAAACAGAATCCTAACTTTAGCGGCATGCAACTTCAATGTGGTTTCTATCAATTCAGCTGAAATTGGTCCAAAGGTCTCAAGCTATTAAGGCAAAACACACAGAAAATTATTTGAACAGTCTATTTTTTTTTCCAGGGGAAACTAGCTAGGTTTAGTGGACCAAATCTCCAACTGAAGCTGAAAATAAACATGAAATTTAATTTAAAAATATATTTACTGATACCTCTCTGTGAATCAGATGCCCAGCTGGCGTATGCCCCAGTATAAAGGATGCAAACTTAGCCAAAGAGGGGCTTTTCTACAACCAGCCAGACCCAGACCATTCACATTCAGAAGCCATTGCTTTTTCTGTACCTTATTTTTTGTTTGGGGAAATATTGAGAGAGTCTTTGCTGCAAATTGTGCTATCAGACAAGATAAATGATCATCAAAATACAGTCAGCAAAATTTTAAAATATGGATAAAGGAAAGATATTAATATCCTTTCTAAGGTAATCAGTACTTTTTGTTTGACAAAGAAATTGCCCACTGTTTATGGTTTATGCAAATAATGTATGTTAATGTCGAGGCTGCATAGTATATAGCTTTGCATATAAGTGTTTGTAGAAAATACATGCCAATACATTTTAAACCTCTTCCTCATATAAACACAACGATTTCATAAATATACAGCACCTTGTTCTTAAAAACATTTATTATAATTTTATGCAATGCAAATCACATTAGAATAAATTATTTTTTGCTAAAATGGCAAAGTCAGCAAAACTACAGGGAAAAATTAAGTCCAAACCATTGTGTGCTTTTCAATTACATCAAAGTGAGCTGACACCTCCCTGGTGGCATTCACTGGGATGCTCTGAGCCAGTGGGGCCCTAGCCTCTCCGCCAGCCCAGGGGCTCTCTGTGTTCATGGCATCAAGTCTTGTTTCTGCATTTGAGAACAAACTTTCTTTATTATGGATTAATAATGAGGACAGGCAGCCATAAATTTTTCCTTGTTTTTAGATGAGACTCAGCCCCGGTTGACTAAGGAACAAGACCCTGATGGAGACCCTGATCCTCTTAAAAGGATCAGTAAGAAGACGTTGAGTGAAAAAGAGGATATATGTGACTATATTTTTATTTTTATTTATTTTTGCAACAGGGTCTCACTCTGTCACCCAGCCTGAAGTGCAATGGTATCATCATGGTTCACTGCAGCCTCAACAATCCTGGGTCCAAGTGATCCTCCTATCTCAGCCTCCCGGGCAGCTGGAACCACAGATGTGCACCACCACACACAGCTAATTTTTAAATTTATTGTAGAGTCATAGTCTCCCTATGTTGCCCAAGCTGGTCTCAAACTCCTGGACCCCAGCAATCCTCCTGCCTTGACCTCTCAAAGGGCTGGGATTATAGGTGTGAGTGACTGTGCCCAGCCTATGTGATTATAAATATTTATTCATATCCTAACCAAATCTTCACTCATGTATTTGTGCACTCATTCATTCAACAAATTTTTACCACGCACCTACTATGTGCCAGGAATGATTTCATCATTAAAACAATGGGCATAACAGACAGGGCCCATGTTCTTGTGGAATTTATAGGAGGTGAATATAGAGCTTGGGTCAATATGCAAAATTTTTATTTTTATTTTTATTTTTATTTTTTTGGACAGGGTCTCACTCTGTCGCCTAGGCTGGAATACAGTGGCATGGTCATAGTTCACTGCAGCCTCAATCTCCAGGGCTAAAGCAATCCTCCCACCTCAGTCGCCCGAGTAGCTGGGACTACATGTGAATGTGACCACGTCAGGTTTGTGTGTGTGTGTGTGTGTGTATGTGTGTGTGTGTGTGTGTGTGTGTGTGTATGTGTGTGTAGAGACAGGATCTCATTATGTTGCCCAGGCTGGTCTCAAACCCTGGCTTCCAGCCATCCTCCCAACTTGGCCTGCCAAGGTGCTAGGATTACAGGTGTGATCTACCATGCCCGGCCAGTATGCAAGTAAGTGAGGGTGATTATTTCAGATACTGGTGAGTGACATGCTTCTGATGAGTGAACCAGTGGGGAGCATGTGGAGAGAGCACCCTTGATGGGGTGGTGAGGGAACACTTCTCTGAAGAGATGACATTTGAGGCAAAACTTAAATGAGGAGACACAGCCAAGCATGGCAAGATGAGGGGAAGGCATTCAAGCCACAGCAGAGGCAAAGGCCTGAAGAAGGAAAGAAGACTAAAGTCAGGTGGCTGAAGTGCAGGGAGGGAGAGGAAGAGCAGCAGAATGTGAGGCCAGGTTGGCTAGAGTCCTGGAGGCCACAATATGGAGTTTAGAGTTGATCCTGAGAAGTGTGGGAAGCCACTGGGTGCTTACACAAGGCATTGGCACATTCTGAAACGTCCCTGTGTGAACGGATTAAAAATGAGAAAGGGGAGTCCAGCTGGAAGGTGGTCACTATACTCAGGATAAGAGATAGAGGTGGGTTGGAACAGTGATTGAGCTGTGATCGTATGGATGTAGACCAATTGGGGATAGAGCTGACAGCTAAAAAAAAAAAAGACATGGATTGAAGGTGGGGAATGAATGGAAAGAAAGAATCAAGACTAACTCCTCAGTTTTTGATGTCAGCTAGTCAGAGAATGAAGTCCCACTGATTAAGGGAAAGCAGATTTGGGGGAAATCAAGACATCCATTTCAGGACACTGGGGACACTGGCGACATCTTTAAGTCAACTTAGTCATTGGATATAGAAGGACAAACTCAGAGAAGTAGTCAGAGGGGTCAGAGCTCTAAATCTGGGGTTCTGAGAAGAACAGGTGATGCCTCCTCCTGCAGAGGAGAGAACCTGTGAGCAGAAGACGTGGGCAAGACAGAGGCTCAGGACACATCGTATGATTCTTCAAACAAGAAATCTCCATTGGGGTGATAAAATTTACATAAGCCAAGATGGTGAAAGAGGATAAAGAAAGAAAAGAAAAGCAATGTAAATGTGGTATCGTGAAACGTGCACTGATCTTACATTGATAACCACTTTGGTTCTGTTTTTAGCTAACTTTTATTGTCTACTATCTTCCAGGCACTATAAAAAAGTAACAGTTTATCTCTTCAACTAAGGCTTTTTTCCATGTGGAAGAGCCCATTTAATGTATTTTAGGCTGGGTGCGGTGGTTCATGCCTGTAATCTCAGTATTTTGGGAGGCTGAAGGGGGTGGATTTCCTGAACTCAGGAGCTCGACACCAGCCTGGGCACCATGCCGAAACCACGTCTCTACTAAAAATACAAAAAATTAGCCAGGCATGGTGGTGTGTGCCTGTAGCCCCAGCTACTTGGGAGGCTGAGGTGGGAGACTCGCTTGGACCCCAGAGGCAGAGGTTCCATTGAGCTGAGACTGCACCTCTGCACTCCCACCTGGGCGACAGAGCAAGACTCCAACTCAAAAACAAATTAAAAATAAAAATAAATAAATAATTTTTTTAAATAGTGTATTTTACACCATGTAATATTATGCAGCCATAAAAAAAGAATGAGCTCATGTCCTTTGCAGGGACATGGATGAAACTGGAAGCCATCATCCTCAGCAAACTAACACAGGAGCAGAAAACCAAACACTGCATGTTCTCACGTGTAAGTGGGAGTTGAACAATGAGAACACACAGACACAGGGAAGGGAACATCACACACCGGGGCCTGTTGCAGGGTGGGGGCAAGGGGACGGAGAGCATTAGGACAAATAACTAATGCATTCAGTGTTCAAAACCTAGATGATGGGTTGATGGGTGCAGCAAACCACCACGGTACATGTATGCCTACGTAACAAACCTGCACATTCTGCACATGTATGCCGGAACTTAAAGTAAAATTAAAAAATAAAAATGAAATAGTGTATTTTAAATACTCCTGGCTTCTCTCTACCCGTGTGCCTACTCTGCCCTGATAGAAATGAAGTGATTTTCCTGATTGTCACATTTAGGGCAAAATGTCTTTTCTCCTCTAGGCAGCAAGCTGCCCAAAGGATGTAGGGTTTCTCCTCTGCTCCTTCATACAGTAAATTCTTATTCTAGGCAAGTCTCCATGAAGGGAGGCTTCTCCCAATCAAGTGTTATCTGTCTGTGCCTAAGTAGGTAACAACCTTAATGTTCATGTGGGAATTCAGCCAAGAGACACACTTGTTGCACACTAAGCCGTATTCCCCATTTGCCCTTGGTCAGTAATAAAGATAACATGATTGCCTCCGTCTGTCACTTCTTGGTCTTTATTTAGAACTCAGGCAAAAGAGAGGAATGCTATTTATTGCTCAACCCAGGCTGCCTTGAAGACCCCAACATGCACTTTCACGTGCATGAAATTCTCACATGAACCTTATAGTGTTCTTCATATGATCCACCATAAAGATGGGAAAACTAATGCTCAAGTAAGTTTAATCACTTGTCCAAGTTCACAAAACTGACTAGTAAAAAAGCTTCTCTAGCTAGAGGCCATTACCCTAAGCAAACTAACACAAGAACAGAAATGCAAATAGCACATGTTCTCACTTATAAGTAGGAGCTGAACATCAAGTATGTTGGCACATGGACACCGGGGCCTACTGGAGGGCAGAGGGTAGGAAGAGGGGAAGCATCAAAAACTACTTATCTGGGGCCGGGCACAGTAGCTGACACCAATAATCCCAGCACTTTGGGAGCCTGAGGTGGGTAGATTGCTTGAGCCCAGGAGATCGAGACCAGCCTGGCCAACAAGATGAAACCCCATCTCTACTAAAAATACAAAAACTAGCTGAGTGTGGTAGCGGGTGCCTGTAGTCCCAGCTACTTGGCAGGCTGAGGCAGGAGAATTGCTTGAACCCAGGAGGCGGAGGTTGCAGTGAGCTGAGATCATGACACTGCACTCCAGGCTGAATGACAGAGCAAGACTCTGGAAAGAAAGAGAGAAAGAGAGAAAGAGAGAGAGAAAGAGAGAAAGAAAGAAAGAGAGAGAGAGAGAGAGAGGAAAGAAAGAAAAAGAAAAGAAAGAAAGAAAGAAAGAAAGAAAGAAAGAAAGAAAGAAAGAAAGAAAGAAAGAAAGAAAGAAAAAGGAAGGAAAGGAAAGGAAAGGAAAGGAAAGGAAGAAGGGAGGGAGGGAGGGAGGGAGGGAGGGAGGGAAGGGCTATTTATGAGGTACTATGCTTTTTATCTAGGTGAAAAAATAATTTGTACACCAAATCTGTACATCCTGCAGCACATAATTTACCTCTATAAGAAACCTACTCATTTGCCCCTGACCCTAAAATAGAAGTTAAAAAAAAAGAAACCTCCTCTCCTCATAAAGAAGCTTTCCTCACTTAGTATCTTCTGAATCTGAAACTTGGTTTCAACACGAGCTCTGCTGATTGCTAGCTCCGTAGCTTGTGACAAGCTTCCTCATCTGTTAACATGGAGGATAATTTCACAGAAGCATCTTGTGAATATTAAATGAGCTAAAATTCACAAATCAATCTGGCACATAGTAGGCCAGATTGACTCTTGAAAGAAATTTCTACAAATTAGGAAACTTTAAAACTTCACCATTTTAAAGTTTAAACTTTAAAATTATCTAATGTAAGGGAGGAACGAGAATATGCTAAATGTAGCATCCTTGGTGATTTTTATTCTAAGAACCTCTTTTTGGGACTTTATGTCCAAATGATTACTTCAGTAAATAACTGATTTCCACCAAGATAGAAACCAAAAGCTTGCTTTTTTTTTGTGAAGACAGCATTATTCTGTTTATTACATTGACAATTAACAGTAAGTTTTGAAAGACAGAAAAGTCTTCAAAGGAATTTGGGGAACTGTATTCTGACTTGTCAGTGAATGTTGTGGCCTTCCCTGTTCCACTTAAATGACATCTGCCTGGGTCATAGACACCTGCAGGTGTAGATCAGGGTATGGATGGCAGTCACTCTCTGCTTATTGCTTGAACGAAGGAATTGCAAACTCTGACACTATTATGGAGCTGATCCCTTACTGGCTCGGACAAGGAGAAAGCCAGTTTGTAGGACCGTGTGGCTTTCTATGCAACTGACACACAGAAAGACCAAATGGCTCCAAGAAAGAGTCTGAGAGTAGCTACGTTGGATCTCAATGGCTTTCTGATTATTGGTCCTGGTGTCTCGTCCCTGCTGGGTTTTCAATTTCTGGTTCTAGCCTCTTGAGAAGTCTGGCTCTATTTCTTATTAACTTCCATTTTCTATCTTTGAGTCCATATAATAAAGTGCCCTTCCTTTTCTTTTTTATTTTTTTCTGTAGCCTAGTTTGAATGATCCTCTGTTACTTGCAAACAAAGGCACACCAAGGACTGCAGCTTTTCACTGAGGTTGGAGGTAATACTGCGGATCATCACTGTCTTGAAAATGGCACATTCTGGAAGACTTGAAAAGGGCAAGCATGTCTGATTTATAAAGAGATAAACCCACTCATGGAAATTATATACCACGAAAGCTATTAAAATCACCCGGGAAATTACTAAAATAATCATGCCTCCCTTCAGCCACAGGCTCCTATCCCTCCAACTTGCCGATTCAACTGCTTCCTTTGTTGACCTCACCAAGACATTTTGTCACTGGTTCCTAGACTATCTTCCTTTTTTTTATAGTGCCCTAGCCCCACCCCACTCCTCACGTGTTCATTTCCCTCGCTAGGTGCATTTGGTCCATGGTTCTTATTTTTGCAATTTCCTTGATAATATCCTTGATTTCCTTGGTATCCTTGATTTCCTCAATAATATCCTTGCCACCCAACCCCTTTCCCATTTCATTAGACCCACCAGGGGGAAATTCCAGGCCTGAATGAGCCATGTCCTCCCTTTATCTGCATGCAATGGACTGAATTGTGTCTCTCCACCAAAAAGAAAAATTATGTGTTTAAGTTAACCTCCAGTACCTCAGAACGTGACTGTAGTTGGAGACACTCCAAATATGGGTGCAAGTTTATGAGGAACAGACACCTACAAGAGGCACCTGCACCCATACTTGAAGCTATGCTGCTCTGAAGCCTGAAGGAGTTCTTGAGGTCCAGAAGGAAATTCTGTAGCAGAAAAAAGGCCATTTCTACAAGATGCATGTGGCCAGCAGGGGCAGGAGATCACCTTTCTGAGCTCCATAATGAGCAAGTTCTAGGAAAAAACAAGCCATCTGGAGAATAAGTTCACCTCAAGTTTGTCATATTGGATGAGATCCTAAGACTCAGCAAAGACACTATAGAGCTCTTGTGGGATGTGACCAAGCTGAATGATGAAATATCCCAGGAAAACACACACCTACACAGGGGGATCCTAAGATTCTAAGACCCTAGAGACTTTAAAGGGCAAAGAATTTCTGGTGGGACACCAGGACACCATCTGTCACAACTATTCCATGAGTGATCTACTCTTCAGCGGTTCATCTAAAACATCAAAATATGGGCCTCATTTACCAACTCCAGTGACAGAATACACTAGAAGAAATGCTAGTATGATGATGAAGCTTTGCATCCAGAGACCAAATCCTAGAGTGGCTCTGCAGATGATATCATCATTATCTGGGACATCCAGAGCCTGAATAAGGTGAACACAGTTAGCACACATGGCAGTCTTATGTTCACACAGGTCTCTGCACACAATGCTCTTGAGTGGGTTCCAAAAGACCAAAAATTCTGGAATATTATGAATACCAATGTGGAGCTAAAGGAGTTGAACAGCCTCCAGCAGTAAGCTCAGGACCAAGTGGTGCCCCACAGCAGCATGAACAGTGGCTCCTACAAGACCATCAAGATCTGAAACACCCAGACCCTCAACTGCTTGCATGTCCTGCAGACGTCCAGCTGCAAGATCTACACCATCACCATCACAAACCATTGCACCATCTATGCAACTAGGGGAACCCCAGTATGTTAGCTTCCTAAGTTTGCCATAGCAAAGTACCACAATCTGCTGACTGATAACAACAGCAATTAATTCTCTCACAGTTCTGGAGCTGAGAAGTACAAAATCAAGGCGTAAGCAGAGTCATACTCTGAAGGTTTCACGAGAGGATCCTTCCTTGCCTCTTCCTAACTTCTGGTGGTTGCTGAAATCCTTGACATTCTTTGACTTGTAGATGCATCAGTGCAATCTCGGCTTCTGTTGTCACATGGGATTCAATCCGTTTGTCTCTTTTGTCTTGATGTCTTCACATAGAATTCTTCTCTCAGGGTGCCTGTGTCCAAATTTCCCTCTTCTTGTAATGACAACGATCATTGGATTAGGGCTCATCCTATCCAATATGACTTCATCTTAACTTGATCACATCTGCAGAGACTCTATTTCCAAATGAGGCTACATTCACTGGTTCTGGGTGTTAGGACTTCAACATATTTTGAGAAAGGCATAATTCTGCCCATAACACTCATCCACATGTGAATCATCAAACACAAGGAGAAGGTGCAGAACTGATAGCCAGTAGGGCACTATATATGACTTGATAGTCATCTCCATTCCAGAACAGACCAAAGACTTCTATATGTGGCGCCTCTGCCCCTGGGACCTGGAACAGGAACAGCCAGATCTGCACACAAGACCCTCGTATGCTGATATGGTTTGGCTGTGTCCCCACCCAAATCTCACCTTGAACTGTAGCTCCCATAATTCTCACGTGTCATGGGAGGGACCTGGTGGGAGGTAATTGAATTATGGGGGCAGGTCTTCCCCATGCTGTTCTCTTGATAGTGAATATGTCACATAAGATCTGATGATTTTATAAGCGGAATTCCCCCGCACAAGCTCTCTTGCCTGCTGCCATGTAAGACATGACTTTTCTCCTCCTTTGCCTTCCGCCATGATTGTGAGGCCTCCAAAGCCATGTGGAACTGTGAGTCCATTAAGCCTCTTTCCTTTATAAATTATCCAGTCTCAGGTATGTCTTTATTAGCAGGGTGAGAACAGACCAATACACATGGCAACTGGGAGAGTGCTGTGCTGGCAATGTCCCATATCTGGCCATAAACAGTATGTGGAAGGATTGGATTTGCTAATTGAGTATTCAGGCCAGGTCTTGGTTCTCCCTGGAGGTATCCTGAGTCTGTCTGAGCCAGGCCTCCCTATCAGCAGACCTCCCTGTTTCTGTCTTCCCTTCAGGGACACCTGACTCAGCCAGGGCCCTCTCAGCCCAAGCTCAGTGAACTGCACTCCACACTTAGCCCTGTTTCTCCCAGGGCTGCCAAGACAAATAACTCACACTGTTGCCAGGCACAATGCTTCCTCAGCTCAGTTCACTCTTGTTTCCCTCTCCAAATAGACTTCACATCACTTTATTCAAGTTCTCTACTGCTTTTTAGGCTGTTAGCAAATTTTATTACTTTCTGATTTAAGCCAAAATAAGGCAAAAAATAAGAGAATATATAAAAAACAGTGGCCTTAGGCCAGGAGCAGTGGCTTAAGCCTGTAATCTCATAACTTTGAGAGACCAAGGCAGGCAGATCACCTGAGGTCAGGAGTTTAAGACCAGCCTGGCCAACATGGTGAAACCCCATCTCTACTAAAAATACAAAATAACTTAGCTGGGCATCATGGTGCATGCCTGTAATCCCAGGTATTCAGGAGGCTGAGGCACGAGAATCGCTTGAACCTGGGAGGTGGAGGTTGCAGTGAGCCAAGATCATTCCACTGCACTCCAGTCTGGGCAACAGAGCAAGACTTCATCTCAAAAAACAAAAAATTAAATTAAATTAAAAAGTGGCCTTGGAGAAGACTTCCTGAAAATCTTATAATTCCAATAAATAATAAATCATCCTAAATGATGAAAGGAAAATTAAGGTGCAGAGGAGTTGTATAATGAACTACATACCTCATCCCTGCAATTCCTTTTACCTGGGGGCGCTTCCTCCTTTTGGACAAACAAGCAGTCATTATCTTAGGAAAGGAGTTGCAGAAACAGAGAGAAACAAGACTTTCTCTTGCTTTTGTCTTTGAGAAGTTTAGATCTCTGTGTTTCACAAACCTAAGTCCTGAGGGAAATCAAGAAGCAGAAAACACAACGTGTAAGAGCATCCCTGAATAGAAAGAGTTCCCTGGGCTAAAGAAATCCCCTTTTCTGGAATGCATAATTATGGCCACTTGGCACATATTTCTGGGAATCTTTCCTAAACATAGCAGGTGCAAAACTAAGTGTAAAGAAGAAGCTGGGGCCTGAATTGCAGGTCCCTTTCTAAGAAAACACCATGCTGTTATTAAAAGTAATCCTGTGGGCTGGGTGCAGTGGTTCACACCTGTAATCCCAGCCCTTTAGGAGTCAAAGGCGGGCAGATCACTTGAGGCCAGGAGTTCAAGACCAGCCTGGCCAACACAGGGAAATCCTTTCTCTACTAAAAATATAAAAATTAGTCAGGGGTGGTGGTGCGTGCCTGTAGTCCCAGCTACTTGGGAGGCTGAGGCAGAAGAACCACTTGAACCTGGGAGGTGGAGGTTGCAGTGAGCTGAGATCGCACCACTGCACTCCAGCCTGGGTAACAGAGAAAGACCCTGTCTCAAAAGAACAAAAAAAAAGTAATCCTGGGGGAACACACAGCTCAGCTTCTTCCCCCACCCACCCTCCACATATGAAGGAACAAGTGCTGAAGAAAAAAGCACATTATCAGGGACCTGAAGGGTTCTCCTTAACCCAGTGGTCCTCAGCAGAGGGCAACCTTGCTTTCCCACAAAGGGACACTTGGCAATATCTGCACACATTTCTGGTTGTCACAACTGGGAAGTCCTTGTATCATCACAAGGCCAAGAGACCATTCCTACCCCCAAGAGAAAAAAATAAAGTCTAGGAGTAGCTGGGTGCTATAGTCTGACCAAATGTTTGTGTCCCCCCAAAGTTCATATGTTGAAGTCCAATTCCCCAAGGTGGTAGTATTAAGAGGTGAGGTGTTTGGGAGGAGAGGAGGTCATGAGGGTAGAGCACTCATAAATGGGAACAGTACTCTTCTAAAAGAGGCTCAAGAGAGACCCCTCACTCCTTCCGCTAGGTGAGGCAAGAGGGAGAAGCAGGCTCTCACCAGACATCAGATCTGCTGGCACCTTGATCTTGGACTTCCCAGCCTCCAGAACAGTGAGAAATAAATTTCCATTGTTTACAAGCCACAGGGTTTACGGTGTTTTGTTATAAGAGCCCCAATGAACTAAGATGCTGGACTTCCCAGAACAATCCTTTCTCACCTACAGAGATTTCAAAGAAGAGACTAGGCCTAGACATACTGGGCATCACAAATACAGGAAAGGATGAAAAACAAGACAAGTAGATGCAGAAAGCCAGTCTATGAGACATCTGATTCATTAAACTGAAGGTGAAGTCTCAAATATGCAAAGCTCCACTGCTGTGACTGCCAAGAAGTGAATGCCTTTTTTTTTCTTTAAGAGATGGAGTCGGCTGGAGGCCAGTGGCACGATCTTCAGGTCACTGCAACCTCCGCATCCTGGGTTCTAGCAATTCTTCTGCCTCAGTGCCTGTGCATGCCCCTATGCCCAGCTAATTTTTTGTATTTTAGTAGAGACAGGATTTCACTGTGTTGCCCAGGCTGGTCTCAAACTCCTGAGCTCAGGCAATCCACCCTCCTCGTCCTCCCAAAGTGCTAGGATTACAGGTGTGAGCCACCGCGCCCAGCAGCGAAAGCCTTTCTAAAAGCAATTTTACAAAGAAAGAAAGCATATGGAAAAAATTGATAGGTTTACTCAGATAAAAATAAAAACAATCTATAAAATAAGTAGCTTTAAAAAGAAAATGATCATAGAGGAAAAGCTATTGCAACAGACCAAACAAATGCAGAGCTAGGAATATTACTATGTGAAGAATTCTTATAAATCAATATGAGGAAAACACATTAGAAAAAATGGGCAAAGGACATAAGTAAACCTGTCAATCCCCCTAAAAATGCAAATGTCATAATCAAATGAGTGATAACAGATTTAGCATCACTAAAAATTTCAAAGGTGTGGGAGGCCAAAGCAGGTGGATCACGAGGTCAGGAGATCGAGACCATCCTGACTAACGCAGTGAAACCCCGTCTCTACTAAAAATACAAAAAATTAGCCAGGCTTGGTGGCGGGTGCCTGTAGTCCCAGCTACTCGGGAGGCTGAGGCAGGAGAATGGCGTGAACCTGGGAGGCAGAGCTTGCAGTGAGCCGAGATGGCACCACTGCACTCCGGCCTGGGCGACTGAGCAAGACTGTCTCAGAAAAAAAAAAAAAAAAAAAAAATTCAAAGGCGCAAATGAATGTCAATGTCTGCTGGTAAATCTACATATTGATAGGAGCTTTCTGGGGCATCAAAAAAACTATAGCAAAGCCCTAAAATGAGTAAACTCTTCATTCATCAATTCCACTTATTCGAATTGGTCCTAAGGACCAATCATCAAGCTGAAAAATGAATTTTAAAAAAATAGTAGGCCAGGTGCAGTGGCTCATGCCTGTAATCTCAATGCTTTGGGAGGCCAAGGCAGGAAGATCACTTGAGCCTAGGAGCTCAAGATAAGCCTGGTCAACATAGCCAAACCCCGTCTCTACAAAAAATTTAAAAAATTAGCCAGGTCTGGTGGTGCTTGCTTGTAGTCCTAGCTACTCACGAGGCTGAGGCAGGAAGATCTCTTGAGGCCAAGAGTTTGAAACCAGCCTCAGCAACATAAAGAAATCTGTCTCTATAAAAAAATAAAAATGAAAATAAAAAACAACAACAACAACAACAACAAAACTTGTATTAATTAGCCAGGCAGGGTGGCATGCACCTGTAGTCCTAGCTACTCAGGAGGCTGAGGCAGGAGGATCTCTTGAGCCCAAGAGGTCGAGGCTACAGTGAGCTATGACTGCACCACTGCACAATAGCCTGGACCACAAGAGAAAGACCCTGCCTTAAAAAACAAAAAAGAAAATAGTAAAAATGTTTCATGTCACACAAAGAACAAGGTCAAAGAGCTGTCCTAACTTGCCCAAGTTCCTTCAGCTGTGAAGTAGCAAAATGGCATTTGACCTCAGATTTGCCTTCTTCAGAGGCCCTACCCAGGCTTGTCAACAGTCAGTCACTGAAAGACAACACAGGTGGTCAGTAAGCAATTGTCCATCAGGCAAACTCAGGGCCTGAACCACAGCTCCCTCTGTACTTTACATGAGAATCATCATGAGTTGGTGTAATGGGAGAAGAGCACGTTTCTAGAGATCTACACATTCACACGAGGAGGAAAATACTTTAAATCCTTTCCTCTTTTCTTCTTCTTTTTTTTTTTTTTTTTGAGACAGAGTGTCACTCTGTCACCCAGGCTGGAGTGCAGTGGCGTGATCTCAGCTCACTGCAGCCTCTGCCTCCCGGGTTCAAGTGATTCTCCTGCCTCAGCCTCCCGAGTAGCTAGAGTTACAGGCGCCCACCACCATTCCCGGCTAATTTTTGTATTTTTAATAGAGACGGGGTTTCACCATGTTGGCAAAACTGAAATCCTTTCCTCTTAATGGGCATTTCCTCGGGATTCCAGTCCCGGAAAAGACCAATGAATGTCAAATCCCTCAGCCTGTCTATTCTACAACAGACAGACAACCCATAGCATGACTGGAAAATATCCCTCCCGCTATTAAAGAGTCTTTGTCTTATGAATGACAAAGCACTTCTTCCCGGAGCATCTCCGGAAGCACATGTCTGGCAGAGTTGACATTTCACATAGGACCACAGTTCTGTGAGTGATCACTGAATTCTGCGGATTAATGACTGTAGAACCACCAGCGCAAAACAGATGGCCGTGCATTTTTGCAGGCAGAAGCAAGTCTGACAATCCCACCGAATTAGGAAGGAAGGGGCTTAAGACTTCCAGGGGGAAATCTGTGATCTCTGAGTGCATTTCATCTATGGAAAGCTGCCTTTCTGCAGACCAGTCACGTGTCAACATAAACTGCACAGGGCTGTGGTGGGATCATGACCCTTTGAGGACTGAGATGTTGCCTGGGGGAACTTCCCTTGGATGTTGTAGGAGACTGAAGGCCCAGGCTGCAGTGGAATGATGAAAGAAAACTCTGTGTGCAGTAACATATTATATGTGTTATGTGTGTGCATCTATTCTGGTCCTTCACAAACTTACAGGATCGCAGACTCAGAGGCCCCCAGCAATGGATCCACCCTACTATGTTTTTCAAACCTAATCTTCCTAGGAAGAGAATGGTGGTCCGATCAGCAAAGAGCTAGGAATTGGGTGACCCTGGGGTAATCCCTTTCTGACTCACTTTCTTCTGCCTCAGTTTCCCTGACTTCTATGCAGGCCCTGTAGAATCTGGGGTCCTGCATGGAACCCCAGTTTATATGCCTGGCAAGTTTGCACCCTGCACAGTTCTTTGAAATAATACCTTTTCACAGTTTGAGCTCTAGCCTCTCTGTCTCTATCTCTGAATCCATCCTCTGTCTTCAGATATCACCACTACTGAGAACATCAATGAATGCAAAAGAAAAAAAAAAGTGGGAATAAAAATAGAAAGAAATTAAAACTGAACTGAACAATCAAACATGAGGTTAAGAGCTTTTACAGTGTTACATGGTAACTAAATGTAGATGCCCAGGTAGTTTCTTTCCTCACTTGCTTTTATTTTCTAACTTTCCTAATTTTTTATCAAAGGCCTTCAGAGAAGCAATGTTTTTTCCTATCTCATGATATAGAGCTGACATTTCTCATGGGAAATAAGTATGTTCTCTCCTTGGCCAGCAAGAAAATAAATGTCATATTAAGTCAAAAAAAAAGATGTTTTGCAACCCTAGTGACACTTTAGACTTAGTCTGTTTGGGCTGCTACAAAAAATACCAGAAACTGAGTAGCTTTTAAACAGCAGAAGTTGATTTCTCATGGTTCCAGAGGCTGGGAAGTCCAAAATCAAGGGGCTGGTGGATTCAGTGTCTAGCAAGGGCCTGCTTTCTGGTTTATAGATGACACCTTCTAGCTGTGTCCTCACTTGATGGAAGGGAACAAGTCTGGTCCCTTCAGCCCCTTTATTAGGGCACTAATCCAGTTTATGACAACTTCACTCTCATGATCTAATCACCGCCAAGGGCCCCACCTCCTAATACCATCACACTGGAGATTAAGTTTCAACATATGGATTTTGGGGGATACACAAACTTTTAGCCCATAGCATAGAATATTTGCTTTGCAGTTTCCAAAGCCTTCTACAAACATTAGGTCATGTGTCCCTCACACTATTCCACCTGGATCTGTATTTACTGGTGAAGAAACCTTGGATGGAAGAAGTAGACTGGCTTGCCTCAAGACAGTGGTGTCAAGACAAGGATTTTATGACTCCCAGGTTTCAGGCATGAGCTTACCAGTACACACTAATTCCTGTCTTCCAGCGACATACAGTCTGGTGGGGGGAAAGTATTACATAAATGATGTAACAAATATGTGATTGTGAACCACAATAAGCAAAACTGGATCTATATCCCTAGCCACAGAGGCACAGCTGAAATCATGGTTCATCCACCTACAATGAATTACTAGTGTAGGCAATAAAAATGAGGCTGTATAAATACAGTTACTTACCTAAAATATGTCCTCTGTATGTTGATGAATAAATACAAAATAGGATACAGAACAGATTGCAAAATATAATCCCATTTTTATTAAAAGATAAAAGAAAAGGCACAGAAACATCACTCAGGCTTTTAACTGCCATGTTATACTTTCTCTCTTCTGGGTACAATCCATCTTGTTATCTGATCCTTTAGTACAGCCGTGAGTCAAGTATAGCCCATGGCCAAATGTGGCTTGCTGCTTATTTTTGTAAATAAAGTTTTATTAGAACACAGACATATTCATTCATTTACATATTATCTATGGCTGATTTTACACTATAACAGCAGAGTTAAGTAGCTGCAACGAGGTTGTATGACCCTCAAAACCTAAAATACTTCCTATCTGGCCCTTTTCATAAGAAATTCGCCAAGCTCTGTACTAGTCTGTCCAAGAATCTTGGAGTAGTGGTGTTCTGAAACCACAGCCATATTAACTAAGCATTTACGTACGTGCCATTCCATGCAACCACTTTGCAAGCATCTCTCATTTTACTCTATCAACAACCCCACTGGGCAGGTACTGTTATTAACTCTAAGGTTGAGGACACTGAAGAGTGAGAAGGTTAAATAACCTGCCAAAGCCATGCAGCTAGTAAAGGGAAGAGCTAAGACTCAAACTGCAGCTTTGAAATGCAATGCAGCTTGCTGTGGTTTGAATCTTTGTCCCCTGCAAAACTCATGTTGAAATCTAATTCCCAATGTGCCAGTATTGAGAAGTGGGGCCTTTAAGGTGTGGATAATAAAGGCTCTGCCCTCATGAATGGACAATCCATTCATGGGTTATCTCGGGAATGGGATTGGTGGCTTTATAAGAGGAAAAGAGACCTAAGCTAGAACATTCAGCCCCCTCACCATGTGATGCCCTGTGTCACCTCTTGGGACTCTGGGGAGAGAACCCACCAGCAAGAAAGCCCTCACCAGGTGTGGCTCCTCAACCTCGCCTGACCTCGTAGCCTGTAAGCCTGTAACTGTAAGAGATAAATTCCTTTTATTTATAAATTACCCAGTTTGGGGTACTTTGTTACAAGCAACAGAAAAAAAAGACTAAGACACCTCTGAAATCAACATCAGAGATTCATACTCTTAGTTCTGATTCCCTTTATGTTCTAGCCTTTTGGAATCATAAATAGAGACAATTCTAGCCTTATCTCTGCCTGAAGTCTCACAATTCTGCCACCACCTCTACCTTTGGACAAAAATAATGAATCATATGAAGCAGATCAGACATCAGTTGGAATGATGTGGCACAGCTAAGACAGTCCACGAGTCTGGACGGGTGCTGGAGGTACAGATGGCAAAGGTATCGATCGCCTCTGACTGTCAACGGAAGCTTTAGGAAGCGATGAGATGAGGGCCACTGCCTGCACCTTGCATCTGGAGGATTTTAGAAGATAGGACAGTCCCTAAAGGTAGCCCAGAATGGAGGTACAAGATATGCTAAAATTAGAGTCAGAAATGGTCTCATGCAGCTTTCCAACTAGGAAGGCACCATGCCCTGCAAAGCCACGGAGGGTGAGTAGTAAATCATGGTCACATGATTGGGATTTTGGTATAAATCATGATCAAGTACTTCACATAGAATATATATGTATTTTATAATAAATTCCCTTTATTTCTCCTTTAGATTTTTAAAAGCAAGCAAACATAAGATCATTCCAATTAGATCATTATTTCGATTTTTTAGTTATACATGTAAATTGATTATGTTATCTATGAATTTCATTTGAGAAGGCCCTCCAAAATAATTGTTATAAAAAAGGGACATTGGGCCAAATGGATAT
The DNA here is from genome assembly GCF_029281585.2 of Gorilla gorilla gorilla. Classification (NCBI taxonomy): domain Eukaryota; kingdom Metazoa; phylum Chordata; class Mammalia; order Primates; family Hominidae; genus Gorilla; species Gorilla gorilla. The sequence goes on along the minus strand of NC_073242.2, from coordinate 25,469,663 downwards.
TGAAAATCATTAGCTTAGAGAATTCAGGGAGCAGTGGAAAGTTTCGTGAGGCTGGAGCTGAGTGGAGGCTTGAGGGTAGGAGTTACCAGGTGATGAGTTGAGTGAGTTATGAAAGATGTAGATTATGTAAAAATCCTTGGGCAAAAGTTGACCAGGAAGCTAATGAAGCTGAAGTTTCAGTTAGCCCCTCACATGCTTGGGGCCCATCCAAGGCCCTAGGAGGGTTCATACAGTCATATGTTTGCTTGCTTTTAAAAATATAATACTTATGGCCGGGCACAGTAGCTCATGCCTGGAATCCCAGCACTGTGGGGGGTCAAGGGGGTGGATCACCTGAGGTCAGGAGTTCGAGACTAGCCTGGCCAACAAGGTGAAATCCCGTCTCTACTAAAAGTACAAAAATTAGCTGGGCATGGTGGCACATGTCTGTAATCTCAGCTACTCGTGAGGCTGAGGCAGAAGAATCACTTGAACTTGGGAGGCGGAGGTTGCAGTGAGCCGAGATGGAGCCACCGCACTTCAGCTTGGGCAATAAAGTGAGACTCCAAAAATATTTCCTTTGTGCTTAAAGAAAGACTCCAAAATTGTATATAGAGGGCCCCACAAACCCTGCACCCAGCCCCACGGGGGTGAAATTCACACTTCAATGATGGGGAACACATGGGTGAGATTAAGCAAAGAAGTGACACAACCCTCTGTGCACAAAAGTCACTGGACACTCTTCCTCCCTCAAGAATAAACTTTCTTGTTTGCCATTTCCTATTCCAAAGCAGTGAAACAGACTAAGCTGTTCAGATTTGCTTTCTGCACAGTCCACATATGGACACAGACATGTCACTGCATGGTCACTGTGTCCCATCCACTGTCACCATCAGGTTCAATCCAGCAAATCCTGCAGGTCTAATTTCTCCAGGCATGCTTCACTCACAGACAAATGCACTAGTCCTGAGATGGATGTGCGAAGGCTGGCCTTTGCACCAACCCTAACATGAAGATGCGTCTCTATATGTCTTATGCCTTCCTGAATTTGTGGCTCCATTATCTGGACAAGGTGCAATTACACCAGAAATCATTGCAAATGCATTCATTTACTCCACAACCATAGAGCAGATCTTGTAGCTGTGGAAAACATGGGGTACCATGGTGGTTAATGTGGAGCTGTTGCATTCTCACTCTCCCATTGACTATGTGAACTTGTGCAAGTCATTTGGCCTGCGTCCAAACTTATCTCCACTAAAAAACAGACATAGGCCGGGCGCTGTGGCTCACCCCTGTAATCCCAGCGCTTTGGGAGGCAAGGCAGGCGGATCACAAGGTCAGGACTTCCAGACCAGCCTGACCAACATGGTGAAACCCTGTCTCTACTAAAGATAGAAAAATTAGCTGGGCATGGTGGTGTGCACCTGTAATCCCAGCTACTCAGGAGGCTGAGGCAGGAGAATGGCTTAAATCCGGGAAGCAGAGGTTGCAGTGAGCTGATATTGCGCCACTGCACTCCAGCCTGGGTGGCAGAGTGAGACTCCATCCCCCCCGCCCCCGCCAAAAAAAAAAAAAAACCAGACATAACAACATCAGTGAGCATCTTCTATTTCTGCCCGTCCCACAAGTTTTTCTTTCTTGTTTAATTTTCTGCTGCATTCCATAATTATTTTTATTCACATATTGTTTCCATACAGTAACATTCACAGTTGTTCAGTGTTCAACTAAATGAAGCCATGTAATTCCATTTAGCCTCCACTGAAAACAAGACATAGAAGAGTTCCATCACCCCCAGAGATTCCCTTCTTCCCCCTTTTGGACCAATTCTGTGCCCTACAGAAACAACCACTTCCTGACTTTACTCATCATAGATAAATATTATCAGCTGTAACTATCTTTTTGGGTCTGGCTTCATTTGATCAACATAATGTTTTCTGAGCTGCATCTATGCCACTGTATCATCAGCTGCTTGTCTTTTTGTTGTTGTTAATATTCCACTGTGTGAATGGAATATTCCTATCTCACCACAATTTATCCACTCACCCGATAATGGGACATTTGGGTTGTTTCCAGGTGTTAGCTATTGCAAATAAAGCTGCTGTGAACATTTGTGTGCAAGTCTTTTTGTGGACACATGATTACATTTTTCTTGGGTAAATATCTAGGAGTGGAATTTCTGGGTCATTGGGTTAATGGATGTTTAACTTTATAGGAAATTAATGAACAGTTCTCCAAAGTGGTTGTACCACTTGACACCTCCCCCAGCAAGCAATGTTTTTGTTTGTCTGTTTATTTGTTTGAGACAGTTTCGCTGTTGCTGCCCAGGCTAGATTGCAATGGCGTGATCTCGGCTCACCACAACCTCCGCCCCCCGGGTTCAAGCGATTCCTCCCCCTCAGCCTCCCAAGTAGCTGAGATTACAGGCATGCACCACCACGCCCGGCTAATTTTGTATTTTTAGTGGAGATGGGGTTTCTCTATGCCTCAAGTGATCCGCCCGCCTCAGCCTCCCAAAGTGCTGGGATTACAAGTGTGAGCCACCGCACCCGGCCCAAGCAATGTTAATGTTCCGCCCAGTTGCTCCACATCCTAACACCTGTTTTGTTAATTTTGTTGGTTGGCTTGTGTTTGCCATTTTAGTGGCTGTAGAATGGTATCTCATGATTTTAATGTGCATTTCCTTAATGATTAATGATATTGAACATCTTTTCATGCACTTATTAGCCATTTGTAGACCTTCTTTTATAAAGTGTCTGTTCAAGCCTTCTGCTCATTTTAATGCGCTTGTGTATTTGTATTGTAGATACGTAGGCATTCTTTATACGTTCCAGACATGAGCCCTTTGTCAGATAGATGTACTGTGAGTGTTGTTTATCTAGTCTGTGAGTTGAGCCATATCTGTAACCACACCTACCTCCAGGAGTTTTCAGTTACATGAACCAAGAAAATTCTTTCTATAAGAGGTAAATTGAATTGAGTCTCTTGTACCTTAAAAGTGGGAATCCTGCTTAACAATTTAAGAAACACCAGCTGGGCAAGGTGGTGCACACCTATAGTCCCAGCTACTCGAGAGACAGAGGTGGAGGGATCGCTTGAGACTAGGAGGTCGAGGCTGCAGTGAGCTATGATCACTCCACTGCATTCCAGCTTGGGTAACAGCAAAACTCTGTCTCAAGAAAAAAAAAAAAAAAAAAGGAAGTACTTTGCAGAGTCTCAGAATAGAAATGAGGATTAAATGAGATTGAGTGGGATACTGCATGGGAAGGTCTTTAACACAGTGCCCAGTACATAATAAGCTGGTCTTCATTGTTCTTACTAATATATTTTTTAAGCAACTCTATAGGAGAAGAGAGGTAAGAAGAATTTGGTGCCATGGAAATTTACAGGAAAATCTCTTAATTAAACCTGAAAAGGCATGTCAAATAAACTTTCCAAAAAAGACTAGAAGACTATTAGGCAATAGTAAGACTTGAAAGGGAAATGGCAGAGAAGATAGAGTTGCTACACAGCAGGAAGGACATGTACAGTGTTTACCGAGATGTAAATCCCGTGGTCATTTAGGCAATGCTGCAGCGTGTGGTGTGAGCTGGGACGTAATGGAAGATGAGGCTAGGGATGTAGGTGAGGTTAGATATTTGTGATATTTGCCACATGGAGTATGTATTCCTTGTCCCGTAGACTTAGCTTCTCAAAGTGTGATCCTCAGAGCAGCAACTTCAGCCTCACCTAGGAGCTGGTTAGAAATGATCAAAACAAAATCTGTATTTTGACAATATCTCATGTGATTCATATGAAAACAAAATCTGATGGGATCAACCTCAATGCCCATCAACAGTAGACCGCATAAAGAAAACGTGGAACATATGCACCACGGAATACTACACAGCACTAAAAAAAGAACAAAATCATGTCCTTTGCAGTAAGTTGGATGCAGCTGGGGGCCAGTTGTTGACCCTTGAACAACATTGGGGTTAGGGGCACCAACCCCACACACAGTCAGAAATCTACATACAACTTTTGACTCCCTAAAAACTTAACTACTAATACTCTATCATTGACTGGAAGTCTTACTAATAACATAAACGGTGGATTAACACATGTATGTTATTTTTATTATATATTGTATTCTTACAATAAAGTAAGCTAGACAAAAGAAAATGTTACTGGCCGGGCACAGTGGCTCATGCCTGTAATCCCAGCACTTTGGGAGGCCGAGGCGGGGGGATCACCTGAGGTTGGGAGTTCGAGACCAGCATGACCAACAAGGAGAAACCCCATCTCTACTAAAAATACAAAATTAGCCAGGCGTGGTGGCACATGCCTGTAATCCCAGCTACTCGGGAGGCTGAGGCAGGAGAATCACTTGAACCTGGGAGGCAGAGGTTGCAGTGGGCCGAGATCGCACCATTGCACTCCAGCCTGGGCAACAAGAGTGAAACTCCATCTCAAAAAAAAAAAAAAAAAAAAAAAGAAGAAGAAGAAGAAGAAGAAAATGTTATTAAGAAAGTCATGCAGAAGAGAAAATATATTTACTATTCATTAAGTGAAAGTGGATAATCAGAAAGGTCTTCATCTTCCTCTTCTTCATGTTGAGTAGGCTGAGGAAGAGGAGGAAGAAGAAGAGGAGGGGTTGGTCTTGCTCTCTTGGGGTTGACAGAGGTGGAAGAGGTGGAGCAGATGGAAGGGGAGGTAGGAAAGGCAGGTGTTTTATTGAAAAAAAAAATCCACATGTAAGTGAACCCACGCATTTCAAGCCCATGCTGTTAAGGACCAACTGTAGTCACTTGTGAAATTTTTCTGTTAAATAAACCAATTTTTTGTTGTTTTTTAAGCCAGCAGTTTTGTAGCTCACCACCAACCGTTTCTTAATTAATCAAGTGTCATCATTGTCATTCTCCAAAAGAAGAAGCTGAAGATTAAAGATACATTATCTCTTTGGTCACACAGCTGATATTTAACATCAAATCTGTCTCACTCAAAAGTCCACTTTTTTTCTCCTGAGTTTTGCTTTTTCTCACACTTAAAAATATTCAGATCAAAGCTACAAAACATAAATGAGGAAATAAGGACATTTAATTGAAAACTATATGATGCATAATTTATACAACCGGGGGAAAACACAGCTTGAGAAAGTGAAATCACTCCTATCTTTCATTTATGTACTTATTTAATTTTAACTTGCTAAGTCATTCAGGGAATATTTACTGAAAGCCCATATTATATGCTAGGCACTGCATTAGCAATATAAAAATGAGTAAAAGAATGGTTCTAAATGTGTACTCACCAAACAACAGAACCTGAAAAGAATGAAGCAAAAACTGACAATGCTGAAAGGAGAAACTGGGGGCGTCAACACCCTATTCTCAGCAAATGACAGAACTACTAGAGAGAAACGCAACAGAGAAGTAGAGCTCAACAAAACAAGCAGCCCACAGGATCTCGCTGGCCTATATGTAGCACTCCACCCAACAACAGCAGAATATATATTTTTTCAACCACCATAGAATATTCGTTACAAAAGGGCATACCCTGGGATGTAAAATAAACTTTAACAAATTTAAAAGAATGGAACTCATACAAACTATCTTCTCCACCACAATGGAACCAAACTAAAAATCAATAGCAGAAAGACAATAGAAGAAACCTCTCATCATTTAGAAATTAAACACCACACTTCTAAGTAATTCACGAGTCCGAGACAAAGTCTCAAAAAAATATAGAGGACTAAATAAAATTGAAAGTACACCGTAACTACATATGTTAGATGCTGCTAAAGTAGTACTGACAGGGAAATTTGCAGCACTAAATTCTTACTTTAGAAAAGAGGAAAGATCTCAAATCAATAATGTAAGTTCTACCCCAAGAAACCAGATGAAGAAGAACAATCTATACTCAAAGCAAGCAGAAGAAACAATAATGAGTAGCAATCAATGAAATTGAAAACAGGAAAAAATCAATGAAACAAATAGCTGGTTCTTTGAAAAAAAGTCAATAAATTTGATAAAATTATAGCAAAACCTACAAAAATAAAAAGAAGACACAAGTCACCAATAAGAGGAATGGAACGGGGTATCTCACTGCAGGTCCTGGGATCATTAAAAAGATAAAGAAATACCATGAACAACTATACACTTGCAAATTCAACAACTTAGAAGAAATGAACCAATTCCTCAAAAGCCACTAACAAAACTCAAAAATGAAACAAAAAAATTGAATAGTCCTATAACCAAAAAAGAAATTGAATTCATAATTTTAACATTCCAAAAAAAACTCTTCAGACCCAGATGGTTTCACTGGAAAATTCTACCAAACATTTCAACAAGAATATACATCAATTGGACACAGTCTCTTCCCAAATATAGAAGAGGAGAAACCACTTTCAAACCATTTTATTATCTAGTTACAAAAACCAGATGAAGACAGTACAAAAAAGAAAATACCGATCAATACTTCACATGAACTAGATGCAAAAATCCTTAACAAAATGTTAGCAAGTCCAACAATGTATCATGACCAAGTGGGATTTATTCCAGGTATGCAAAGCAGATTCAAAAGTCAATCAATGTAATCCACCATATCAGCAAGCTAATGATTTTAAAAAATGATGCATCAAAACCATTTGACAAAATCAAGTTAGGAATAGAGTGTAACTAAATCTTCCTAATAAAGATAATCCACAAAAACCTATACATAACATCATACTTAGTGGTGAAAAACTAGGTACTTTCTCACTAATATCAGAAACAAGGCAAGGATGTCCACTCTCACCACTCTTATTCAATATAGTACTAGACGTTGTAGGCATGCAATAAGGCAAGGAAAAGAAATAAAAGCTATAGATATCGGAAAGGAAGAACCAAAACTAGCCCTGTTTGCACATAACATGCTTGTAACATAGATTCCTACTTCCAAAAAACTTATAAAACTAGTAAGTGTGTCCACCAAGGTTGCAGCATACAAGGTCAATACACAAAAATCATTTGCATGTCTATATACTAACAATGGGCACGTAGAAACCAAAATTAATCACACTATAATTTACAACTGCTCCAAAGAAAATAAAATACTTAGTTATAAGCTTAATAAGACAGGTATAGTATCTGTAGGCTAAAAGTTATAAAATGCCAATAAAAGTAATCAAAGAAGAGCTAAATAAGTGAAAAGACACGCCATGTTCAGGAACTGGAAGACTCAGCAGCACAGTAAAGATGTCAAGTCTCCCCATAGTGATCTATAGATTTACTGTATTTCTATCAAAATCTGCACAAGGTTTCTGTAGAGGTAAACAAACACATTCTAAAATTTATATGGCAAGGCACAGGCCCTAGAATGTTTAAAACAATCTTGAAAAAGAAAAATAAAATGAGAGTAATCCATTCACTTTAAGGCCTACTATATAGCCACAGTAATAAAGATAGTGTGGTATCAGTAGAAGGATAAACACATAAATCAGTGGAAGAGAAAACATAAGCTAGAAATACACCCACACAAATTTTTGACAAAAGTATCAAAACAACACAAAAAAAGAAACACAGCCTTTTAAATAAATCATGTTTGGGCAATTAGACAATTTGCATAGGCAAAATACAAACATAGACTTAAACCTCAAACCTTAGAGGAAAGTAAACTCAAAAATAGATTGTGCACTTAAATGTAAAACATAAAATTATAACACTTTTAGAATAAAAATAGATGAAAGTCTTTGGGATCTAGGCTAGGCAAAGAATTCTTAGACTTGACACCAAAAGCATGATCCATAAAATAAAATTTTGGTAACTGTAATTTCATCAAAATTAAAAACTTTTGCTGTGTGAGAGATCCTAATAAGAGCATAAAAAGACAAGCTCCAGACTAGAAGAAAATATCTACAAATCACACATCTGAAAAAGGATTAGTATCTAGAATAAAGAACTCTCAAAACTCAATATTAAAAATCAAACAATCCAAATAGAAAATATACACAAGACATGAACACACCAAAGAAAATGGAAAATAAGCACATGACAAGATGTTCAACCGCATTAGCCATTAGAAAAATGCAAATTAAAATCACAATGAGATACCACTACTCACCTATTTAAATGGTTAATATTAAAAATAATGACAACTCCAATACTGGCAAGACTGCAGAGAACCTGGATCACTCAGACATTGCTAGCGGAAATGTAAAATGGTACCACCATTCTGGAAAAGTTTGACATTTTCTTAGAAAACTAAACATGGAAACCCACCAACTGCACTCTTGGGCATTTATTCTAGAAAAAACATAGAAATTTATGTTTACCTAAAAAATTGTAAATAAAGTTTCACAGCAGCCTTATTTCTAATAAAGCTGGAAACAGCTCAGAAGTCTTTCAACAGATGAATGTTTAAACAAATTGGGCTACATCAATATTATGGAATACCACTTAGTAATAAAAAGAAGTAACTGCTGATACATACAACAACTTGAATGTATCACCAGGGAATTATGTTGAATAAAAAAAAGCCAGAGTCCAGAGGTTTCATATCTTATGATACCATTTACATAATGTTTTTGCAATGGCAAAATTACAGAAATTGAAAATAGATTCATAGTTGCCAGGGATTAGACTTGAGGTGGAGAGTGTTGGGAAAGAAGGGGTGTGGCTATAAAAAGGCAACCAGAGGCCGGGCGTGGTGGCTCACGCCTGTAATCCCAGCACTTTGGAAGGCCGACGTGGGTGGATCACCTGAGGTCAGGAGTTCGAGACCAGCCCAGTCAACATGGCGAAACTCCGTCTCTACTAAAAATATAAAAAATTAGCCAGGCATGGTAGCAGGCGCCTGTAATCCCAGCTACTCAGGAGGCTGGGGCAGGAGAATCGCTTGTACCTGGGAAGTCGAGGTTGCCATGAGTCGAGACTGCACCATTGCACTCCAGCCTGAGGAACAAGAGTGAAACTCCATCTCAAAACAAAACAAAAAAGGCAACAAGAGGGGTCCCTGTGGTAATGGAAAGTTTTGTGTCTTGACTGTGGTGATGGATTCATGAACCTATGCACGTGAGAAAACTGCACAGAACTAAATATTCATGCACACACACGCACCCATATGCACACATATGCATGCATATGAACACACACACAAATGAGTACAAGTACAACTGGAAACATCTCAATAAAATTGGTGGATTTTATCTATGCCAATATCCTGATTTTGACATTAAGCTATAGTTGTGCAATATGTTACCATTAGGGAAAAACTGCATGAGGAATGTATGCTATCTCTCCACATTATTTCTTACCACTGTATGTGAACTTGCAACTATTTCAAAATAAAAAGTTCAATTTAAAAAAAATGAGCAAAAGAAGACTCCACACTAGAAAATATGATAGAAGCTGGAGAAGACAAACACTTTAAATAAATATAAAATGGAGTGTGTTCACTATCACAGTACAAGTGCACACGGTTGGCACAGGGATTTGGTGGAGGTAACTCCCACTTCTCCCTGGACTGTCTGGGAGAGCATGGGGAATGGCCACTGAGCTGGCACTTCATGAGTAGGGGACTTGAGGAAAATGGAGGCACGAGGATTGGACTAATGTCCTGCCTCCACGTAGACACATACACACACACACGCCTGCACTCACATACACAGATGAATTGACCAGAGAAAAATCAAAATGGCAAACCCTTGTGCCTGTGTTGAATTAACAAAGGAGTGCCATCTACTTACCAATACTCTGAGAGATGTAGGCAATGTGCACTGCAGAGGTAAGTATTTGGACGTAAATTACCATGGGCACACTATTCACAATAGCAAAGACATGGAATCAATCCAAATGCCCATCAATAACAGACTAGATAAAGAAAACGTGGTACACATACACCATGAAATACTATGTAGCCATAAAAAGGAATGAAATAATGTCCTATGCACGGACATGGATGGAGCTGGAAGCCATTATCCTCAGCAAACTAACGCAGGAACAGAAAACCAAACACTGTATGTTCTCACTTATAAGTGGGAGCTGAAAAATGAGAACACATGGACACAGAAAGGGGAAAAACACACAATGGGGCCCATCGGGGAGTGGGGTCCTGAGGGGAGGGAGCATTAGGAAAAATAGCTAATGCATGCTGGACCTAGGTCTTGGGTTGATAGGTACAGCAAACCACCATGGCACACATTTACCTGTGTAACAAACCTGCACATCCTGCACATGTACCCCAGAACTTAAAATTAAAATAAAAATTTTTAAAAAAGAAGTAATTTGAGGCAAATTGAACAGAATCCCATAAGGATCTTCTTAGAGACACAAAGATAGGAGTCCGGAGTCAGGCACAGCCCAGCTCAGTAGCCAGCACATCAAGGAAGGGGACTGATTCAGTCATCCCACTGTGAAAGTTGCCGATACCAGGGTGAAATCACTTTTTGTCAGAACCAATCAAATTAGAGCCAGGAAATCATGAAGTGGGAGAGCTCATGTTCACATGTCTGAGATAAAGACTGTCTCAAGGACTTTCTAATATAATCCCACAAGAAATTCCTTCTTTAGGACTGCAGTAATTCAGATAAGATGCCTTCGAAAAAATACCTGCCCAGTAACGGCATCTCCACCAATGAACTGATGCCAGCTATGACTTTCAGTCTCCAAAATCAATGAATTCTGTTTCTAAGCAGCTTATGTGAACTTCTCCTTTTGCCAATAAAAGCTTCCCTTTGTTCTCCCCTCCTCAAGTGTATCTGTGGCTTGCTACAGCCGTGCATCTGGGATTATAATCCTTTTTTACAGGTGAATAAATTTATCATATTAGGAGATATTTTCCTCTGAAAATTTTTTAGGTTGACACCACTCATCCAAGCAATCAACCAAACAGACACAAGCTCTGGGGTCTTAACACACTTGGAGGAGAAGATGATGGAACTGCTTTGGTCCCAAGCCCCTGTCTACCCCACCTGAGGTTGGGGTACCCTTGACCTGCTGATGCCAACCTAGATCAACCTCCTCTTCAGCTTGAGAAAATACTGTAATAACAGTAATAGACAATAATAGTAACTAAGCAATTATTAAGTGTTAATACTAAGTGTTAGCCAATGGGTTAAGTCCTTTAAACACATTATCTCGTTTCATCATACAATAGTCTTACAAGGTCTGAGATAAGGCTCCCAATGGCCTCAGGGAGGACAGGATAAAACCCTAGAAAAAAATGTTGTGCAGTTTTGGGGGGCAAATAACAAGCTAGTATATGATATCCAAGGATAAATTTAAAGAACAAACACCACCTCCATCACCACAAGAGGCCTAGGAAAAGAACTTGTAACTTTGAAAAAGGATTTAAACATAACATACAACAAGCAGAGGAGGATCATATTTTCAAGCAAAATTGCTCAGGAAATTTTAGATACCATCTGCTTTCCACTCTCAAGGAAATCATAGAAAACACAGACTTTGTAAAATAAGAAGAAATAATGAGGCAATTTGCTGAATGGGGAAAGGGAAAGCTGATGGAGTTAACGAATTAATTCAAGGAAACGAAGAATGACTTATGGAATTAAAACATTAAAGGTGGTGAAGAGGTGAATTGACAATACGGGAAATTTCATCACCTCGTTGAGCAAAACAAATTTGCAGAGCTCTTTCTGGATGCAGAAGAAAAATGAAAAAGGTTAAAATTATTTAGAAATTGCTGTTATCGTGGTTTCTATAGATGATATGTTGATAATGCTCCTAGAAATTACAAACTAGAAATCCTGAAATATAAAATATATTCATATTAACATGACTACACCTAGCACTATCACATCGAATTCTCACGTCTTATCTATGAGGAAGATATCATTTTATACTAATTCTAAAGATGATGAAACTGAGGGCTAGAAAAGGTAGTAACCTACTCAGAGTTTTCAAGTCTGTGATAACCTCAGGGGACAGAGTTGGAATTTACACCCAGAATTTATACCCAGAGGCTACTGGACTCTGGAGGTGAGGAGGAGAGGGAAGGAGAGGAGGAGGGGGAACCAAAATATGAAAAATGAAAGGACTCACTGATTACCTAAGGAAGAAAGGGAAAATAAAGCACTTCTAGACACACATTGTGATTTTTAGTTCTACCAAGGAACAGGGGTGCTGATCACAAACCAAGAAGCAGAGACTGAACTGGTCCCTATCTCCTGCATCTCTGCTGCAACGGATGTCAGAAACAATGAAACAAAGCATGTCCTTTTGATGAAAAACAGTTGTAACCCAGGAATTTAATATTTGAACAAGTGGAAACTCCTTTATGAAAGTCACAAAAAAATTCTCTGACACAAAGAGAACCAAAGATAGGAAGTCTTCATTTACTTCTCATGAAAAACTAAAAAAGTCTACAAGAAAAACTCAGTAAAATAAGGCATGAATTTAAAAATAATAATTGGGAAAAAACTTCATTTTGGGGGAAGACAAGTCACAAAAACACCAAAGCATGAGAGGTGAGTGCTGAAAACATTACATCTTCTATTCTCCTGGCTCCGGTGCTCAGATCAACGAACAACAAAGAAAAGAACAAGTGCTCAAGAAATGTCTGCTCCACCATGTTTATGAATGATGAGACAGGGAGGAATTCTCACTAAAGTCAAGAGCAAGAAAAGAAAATTGTCTCAGTTTTTATTTAACATAATTCCGGAAATTATAGGGAATGTGAAAACACAAGATGAAGTAATACCATACAAATATTGAGAAGGAAGAGACAGATGTATCATTATTTGTGGATCACACAACAACACTCAGAAATCCAAGAGAGGCCACTGCAAACTTATTACAATTACAATCATTCAATAGCGTGTACAGGCACTCTCTCTCTCTCTATATATATATATATATGTGAGAAAAGAGACAGAAAAAGAGAAATACATATATATAAAACTATATAGATGAGAAAAGAGACAGAGAAAGAGAAATATATATGTATATAAAACTATATATATGAGAAAAGAAACAGAGAAAGAGAAATATATATATATATATATATATATATATACACACACACACACATATAACTTAAAAGCTACTACCTTCCTTATAAGGCAATAATATCCAACTAAAAATATAATACGTAATTATCACATTCACACTAGCAACAAAAGTGTAAGACACCTTGAAATAACTTCAGAGAAAAATACACGCAACCCAGATGGAAACGATTTACAACATTTTGATGGAGGATATAAACACAACGAATACATTGCTAAACAAGCCATGTCCCTAGATGTGACAACTCAATACTGTATTGATTTTAAGTCCTTAAACAGTAATCTACAAATGTAATATTATTAAATAAAATTCTAAAGTGATTTCATTTGGAACTTGACAACATGATTCCAAAATCAATCTGCAAGTATAAGCAGATCAAAATAGCCCAAAATATATTGAAAAAGAATGACAAGGAAGGAGAGACTGCAGTATTAAGGAATAAACTGTAACAGAAGGGAACAGTAAAAAATTGTTGTATTTGCTGCTGTATACTGAAACCATAACAGAGGTAGATCAACAGAATATAATAAAAAGGAAAGAAAACAGACCCAAATATATAATAAGCATTTAGTGAGCACAGAAATGGATATTTCAGATATGTAGGAAAAGAATAACATTCAATAAACAAATTTAGATAAAAGGTTTGAACTGCACCTCAGTTCTTTCACCAATGTAATACGTAAATGAATAAAAATTCTAAAGTTGAAAAATTTATAAAATTCTGTTTACGGAGTTAAATCTAAATAAACATTCCTAGCATCCTTCCCTGTTTGTTTTTCTCCACAGCACTCGTCAGCTTCTAAAATATCATATCAACTTTTAATATGTTATTTGCTGTCTGTCTCATGTTGTTTGCTGTCTGTCCCTTCACATTACAGTGTAAGATCCATGAAGACAGAATTTTTAGCTGCTTATCCCCAGTGTCTGGGATGCCTTCTAATACATATTAGCTAAGCGAAAAAAAAAGAAAATATTTGAGTAAGTGAATAAATGAACACGATCAGATTGCAAAACATTTATTTAAGTATAAAATCCAAGAGGAGAGTATGAAGAAACAAAAATATATACATAAAATAAAAAGGAAATTAAATTTTTGTCTACATCAAAAAAAGCAACAAAGTTATATGATAGGTTGTAAAAATATTTGTAACCTATACTGTAAGAGGCTGAATATTTATGATTAAATAAATAGCCTTTATAAAACGATTAGAATGAAAAATGGACAAAGACGATGTCCCAAAGAAAAACGTTAAGGGCGAGTAAGAATTTAAAATGTATAACATCACAGATACCAAAAGAATTAAACTAAATAAAAGTGAAACATAATTCATCTCCTCACTAACTGGCAAAGTCTCACCAGACCTTATCTTCCTCCAGGGTATGAGAAAACAGGAACTCTTACACCCAGTAAACAGCAAGTAGTTATTTTAGTCCAATCTTTCTAGAGAACATTAAAATGTGTCCAAACTGTATTTGTCAATGCCTGTTTACCAGAAATTCCACTTCTAAGAAGCTGCCTCACAGAAAGACTTGCACAAGTACACAGACATACAGGAGCAAGAATGTTTTGATGCACTGCTATCATAATAATATTAACAACTGCAAGCAACTTACACGTCTATGATAATAAATTAGGGTACACCAACACAATGGAATGTCATGCACTATGTTGCATACCAGCATAGGTCAGAACTTCATGAAATACTACCCACGATAAATTAAGCAAAAGATGCCAAGTTACCAGGCAGCATGAGTATCCTGTCTGTGTGCGTATATAACAGCGGTCCTCCAAATGAATCCCCCAGACCAGCAGCATCAACATTACCTGGGAGCTTGTCAGAAATGCAAATTTTCAGGCCTCACCCCAACCCTACTGAATCATAAACTTCAGTATGGGACCTAGCAATCTGTTTTCACAAGCCATCTGTCTTAGTCTGTTCAGGCTGCTGTAACAAAATACCTTGGACTGGGTGATTTATAAATAATAGAAAGGTATTTTTTGCAGTTCTGAAAGCTGGGAAGTCCAAGATCAAGGTGCCAGCAAATTCAATGTCTGGTGAGGGCTCATTTTCTGCTTTGAGGACAGTATTTCTTGCTCCATCCTCAAAAGGAAGAAGAGGCAATCAGCAACTTTGCACCCCTCCTATAAGGTCACTAATACCATTCATGAGGGCTCTGCCCTCATCACTTAATCACCTCCTAAAGGCCCCACCTCTTCACATGATCACACTGAAGATCAAGTTTCAACATATGAATTTTAGAGGAACACATTTAGACAACAGCATCATCTAAGAGATTCTCATGCACACTAACTCTGAGAACCACTGCCAAATCTTAAAAAAGAGACACGAAATTGTTTATAATCACGGTCTTAGGGTAGCGTTTCAGAGGAAAACTCATTTTCTGCCTAATATACTTCTGTATTCCAACTGCCATGTATTGTATTTGAAGTTAATAACAAAGAAAAAAGTAGATATATTTCCATCAGAGAGAGAAAGAGGTGGGAGAGAAAGTAGTGGGAAGGGAGAGAGAAAAAGAGAGAGAAGGGGAGAGAAAAAGAGACAGAGAAGAAGAAAAAGGGAAAGAAGAAAAGTGTTACCAGCTAACAGAAGAATAGACGAGATATTTAAGTGGGTGATGCCACTCCCATAAATAGGCCAAAATTGCTCAATAATGGTAGGTTTCAAACATTCTATTCAACTAAGGTTAAAAGAAACTTACATTAAAATTTGACAACTATTTCTATTTATCAAATAAACAGCATTAAGAAAAATAATAAAACTAATGGAGTCAATGATCTAGGGGACACTCAGAGGAAGGAAGGAAGGCAGGAAGGAAGGACGGAAGGCAGGAAGGCAAGAAGGAAGGAAGGAAGGAAGGAAGGAGAGGGAGAGAAACAAAAATATAGCTATCAGATCATGTGTAGTGGTGCACACCTGGAATGCCAGCTATGCGGAAGGATCACTTGAGCCCAGAGGTTCAAGGCTGTGCTATGACCATGCTTCTGAATAGCCATGCACTCTAGCCTGACCAACATAGTGAGATACCCATTTCTAAAAAAATAGATAGATAGATAGATAGATAGATGGATAGATAGATAGATAGATAGATAGATAGATAGATAGATAGATAGATAGACAGACAGACAGACAGACAGAACTATCAACATTAAGCACTTAATACACGGCAGGCAGAATTCTAAGAACTTTATAAAAAATAATTCACTTAGCCCTAACAACCATGTAGAAAAGTGAAATTACCATTTTACAGATGAGGAAACATGTGAGAGTCTCAATCATATGCCCAAGACCACCAAAGTAGTGAGTAGTGGGGCCAGCTTGTGATCCCATGTCTATGTCTCCAGAGTTCACATTGGTAATAACTGTGCTGAGAGCAGCAGGTATAATATGATATCATTTAAATTGTTGATGATGGTTCACAGAGAAAAGGCTGAAAGGTTAGACACTGAAACATTAACAACCGGGTCATAAAATTAAAGGTAATTTAAATTTTGTTTTCTCTTCATTTATGTCTATAATTTCTCTTATCTCTGAAGATGATATATTACTTGGGCAATGTGATAAATATTTAATTGGGGACTTTTTGTTCTGTTAATAAAAATGAATAAGAACTCACTAAGAGGACAAGCTCTACAAAATCCAACCAGCAGAGAAAGAACCTTTGAAAGGCATAGAGTTTTGAAAAAACATGGTACTTCAAGGTAACAATGGGAATTTGAATGTGGGTGGCATGGAAATCACTTACAACACCTCCATCCACTTCCAGACTGCAGTTGTCAACCAAAAAATAAATAAGTGAAGACTCAGAAAAATTTTAGCTCAAACTTCCAGTCTGTTCAATGAAAATGAACATGCGCCTTTTCCTCACTGAAGAGACTTTGACAACCGGGGTATTCAAGTAGCACAGCCATTCTTGCTGCTTATATACCAACAAGAATACTGGACTTGGATTCATTAAGGAAGTCTTTATTTGCCCATTAGAGAGAACATGTAACGTCTATGCTTCACTGCCAACAATGGTAACCCAATGTCCAGGGAGGTGCTGGAAGGACAAACTCATGGCTGGAACAGGCAGACGGACATGTCTGATGAATCAAGGTCTTTAGATGGGAACATGTCACACTGGGACTACAGGCTCCAGGGGAGGATTAGAGACAAGCATCTAAAGAATGAGCGTGCCATGAAGCCCCACATGATTTAATGCTCCCAACTGCCAGTGCTTAAAATTCCGATTCTTCTCCTGCCTTACAACCCTAGGGCATCCTATCCCTTTCCTTGTGGATGAACTTGTCCTTGTGCTAGATTTTATTATTGTTCAAAATATTCACTGTGGAGGGACTGTTTTCCACCACCCCATTATCATCAGAATTGTCCATGTGGCTTTCTTTAGCCAATGAAATAAAAATGAAACTTTCAAGTACACATTTCTAATTGGAAGCTTTAAGAGTCATTGTATGATTGCCATATTCAGCTATGCTCTCTTTTCTGTCATAAAATCATTAACATCCCAGATGAGGGGAGCTCTATTAGCCTGAATCCAAGAATAAATAAGTTTTGTAGGATAATTACAGCTGACCCAACATAAACATGAAATGTGAGTGAGAAATGAACTTTTGTGGTTGTAGGCCAGAGATTTGGGGCTGATTTGTTACTGCAGCATATCTTAGCCTAAACTGACTGATACACTACTCTATCCTGGCTTTCATACTCAAGACCCACCTAACACCAGGAATCACTTCCTTCTAGAAGCTCTGCGACAATTCTCTGCACTCTTAGAGATAGAGAAGTTGGCCTGAGTGCATCCTTCTCCTTGGAAGTGAGGGAGTTTTTTACTCCCTTTGAGATATGATGACTTAACTCACTGGTCCCCCTCTGGAGTAGACTGACAGACTGATTTCCTCAAGCCCTCCTTCTACCCCACACTCAACACATACTTACATCAAAAATCTCCTCTCTTCCAGCCTGTCATATGGCCTCTGCCATGCATGTGATAACAGGGTATGAAAAGCAATGAAGAGCTTGACCAGTGGAGAATGAAGCCAGCCTTCAGACACAGCCAAAAGATGACGAAACAGAAAATGCCTGTTCTAGCCAGCATCCTTGAGGGCTCTCGATTTCTCCAGCATAAAGAAATTTACAGTTTGAGTAATGCCGATTTCCAAGAGTCCAGGATTCTAACTGTTATCCATTGCTCTAGACATTAACAAGGCATCATTGTCACTGGCAATAAAGTACAAGCATCTGCTTTGTAAATGGTATATGAGCAGTACTTTTGGACCTCTGCAAACATATCACTTGATTATTGCAGAGGAAGCTTCGGAAGGAAATGAAAACACAAGGAGTGTTTGGAATGGTCAACAGGTATTAATAACAACAATAGCAACAACAATGACATTATTATTAAATATAACAGCTAACATGTGCCCTTGCTAGCTGTCTTTGGTGTCCTAAGCCCCTCACATGTATTAATTCATTTGCCATTCCTAACTAACCTGAGAATAAGGTACTATTTGTTCTCCATACCTTAAAGATGAGAAAATAGAAGATTTAAAAGGTAGCTTGCAAAAGGCCATGTCATAATTCAACGCAATACCGTGATTTTGAATTCAGATATCTTAACATCAGAGTTCAAATACCTAATCATCCTATCATACTGCCTGAGATTAAGGATATAAATACATAGAAATATTTGGGAATTCTTTCCCATCTAGAATCTTCTTTCAAGAGAAGTTACATGGATAAAGTTGAAAACCTGTCTACGTGGTTTTTCCCAAATTAGAAACAATGGCATTTCTTCACTGTGATATTTTGGACGCGGCATGCAACCACTCCTGAAAAACCAGTTACTTCGTTTATAGAATGAAGACAATAATTCTCGTTTTATAGGGCTACAGTGAGGACAGAAAATGGTAGTGAGGGAGAAGGGCAGGAGGACTTCTCTCTGGACCAGAATTAAGACTGGCCGAAACCCAAAGGAGGCCCAGAAAATACCTCTGGTTCTAGTGGCCCATGACACTAAGACACTCCCACCAGCGCCATGACAGTTTACCAATGCTACGGCAACGCCCGGAAATTCCCACCCCTTGCCATGGCGGAAGTTACCTCCCATTTTCTATTTCTGAATAACCTGCCCCTTAATTAGCATGTCATTAAAAGTGAGTCTAAATATGACTGCAAACCATCCATATACAGCTACTCTCAGTGCACTGCCTATGGGCTAGTGCTGCGAGGCAGGAGCCTTCATAGAACTCTAGCACTGCATCTGCCTCAGTAAAGCTGCTTTCTTCCACCACCAACTTGTTCTTGAATTCCTTCCCGAGCAAAGCCAAGAACCTGCCCTGCATCAGTGGTAGATGTAAAACCCAAAATGCTAAATGTCATTTATAATTTTTTTCTGCAATGCCATACTCGGTTGCTCAGTGGCAACAATGAACTGATAGTGACAAGCATTATAGACCGGAAGACAGACATGAGTGTCATATCAAATCCGAGCATGCGGTTTCTTCTAAAGTTGAGTCGCTTGTGGAGAACCAGCACTCCCACTACAAGCAATAATAAAAGCCAGTAACACATCAAAATTCATCTGTTTGAAAACATCCAGACAGTTTAAGAGGCAGCTGGGATTTAAAAGCCAAACCCCCAAACCCCCAAAAGAAAGGGATGCTCACCAGGGTGAGCTCAATTTTCTGCATGTTGATACTTTCCACAGGACATTGATCAATGACTGCAACAGGTTAAGAGGCTGAAAGGATAGGCAGGGACAATTGTTACAAGGGATAGAAACAAGTAAAGAGATAGGCAATTGCACGAGGGTGGAGGCAAAGTAAACGGGTTCAGGGCTGCCTAATTAGCAAGGGCTTGAGGAGAAAATATCCGAGACAGAAGGAAAGAACAGGTCAGTGAGACCAGCATTCAACAGCACCAATTTTCCTGTTCGCATTTATCTATGAAATATTACAGGGGAGAAGACTAAGAAATCAAACTAAAAGGGATTTAAAAAAAAAGAGTTTTGACAGTCTCACAGTGATGAAGAGACAAAAATTAGATGGAAATACCCACCAACGAGAAGTGTTCTAGGAAATATCACAAGGCCTAAGTTGGGACACGTAGAGGGTAATGCACTGGGATTGGACTCAAACAAAAGATAGACTGAGCCACACAAAGAATGCAATTCACCCTCAAATCAGCTCTATCTGTGATGGTCTGAGATGCCTGTGCCCCTGCTGCCTGCCACTGAAAAGGTCAAACCCACACAGGAGGGCAATAATAGCCTCCAGAAACCCTACAGTTTGACATACATAATCTCCAACATCCAATTGAAATTACCACATATATCAAAAAGTAGCATCAATGGGAAAAGGAACAAACAATAAAAAGAGACTCACGATTGACTCTGTTACTGGAGTTATGAGACTCACTTTGAACTTTGATTTAAATGTTCAATAAAATAGATAAGAAGTTAGAAAGTTTGAGCACATAACTGAAATTAAATAAAAAGGAATAAAATAGAAATCCTAGAACTGAAAACTACAATAACTGAAATTAAGAATTCAGTATGTAAGTTAAGCAGTGGGTTGGACAAAGGTGAAGAGAGCTGGAAGATGCATGGGTAGAAAGGCTCAGACTAAAGCATAAAAAGTAAAAAAAAAAAAAAAGGAAAAGAAAAGGCGGGATGGGGTGCCAGGTGCGGTGGCTCACGCCTGTAATCCCAGCACTTTGGGAGGCCTAGGCAGGCGGATCACGAGGTCAGGAATTCAAGACCAACCTGGCCAACATAGTGAAACTTCGTCTCTACTAAAAATACAAAAAATGAGCCAGGTGTGGTGGCAGGCGCCTGTAATCCCAGCTACTCGGGAGGCTGAGGCAGAAGAATCACTTGAACCTGGGAAGCGGAGGTTACAGTGAGCTGAGATTGTGCCATTGCACTCCTGCCCAGGCGACAGTGAGAGACTGCATCACCAAAAAAAAAAAAAAAGTAAAGAAAAAAAGATGAAAATTATGAATATATGTGTGTGTGTGTGTGTGTGTGTGTGTGTATTCTTGAGTAAAGGTTTACCACATATAGAATTTGCATCCTAAAAGAAGAGTAAAGAGAATGGAACCAGGTCAATATTTGAATAGACAATAACTCAGAATTTTCTAACACTGGTGAACATCAAGGTATGGATTCAGGAAGTGAAACAACTCCCAATAAGAATACATAGAAAACAATTACACCTAAATACCTCATAGATAAACTGCTGAAAATGAAACAAACAGAGAAAACAAAAAACAGAGAAAAATTTCAAAGCATCCAGGGGAGAAAGATAAACTTTCAAAGGAGCAAAAATTAGACTAATAAGTGATTTTTCAAGAAAACATTGGAAACCAGAACACAACAAAATGACATCTTTAAAATGGTGGGAAAGATAATCACCAGTCTAAAATTCTATAATCAGAGAAAACATTTTTCGCTAGTGAAAAAAAAAAAATAAGGACATTTTTAAACGATAAAACCCGAGAGAATTCATTGCCAGGGACCTGTGCTAAGGAAATACTGTAGAGAATTCTTCAGGAAGGAGGAAAATGATCCCATATACAAATAGGAAATGCAAGAAGAAATAAAGAAAGATTAAATATGAGAGTGACTATAATGAAATACTGACTTTACAGAGAAGTATCATGTTTTATAATGCATAAAATAATGAAGAATTAAAATGCATGACAATGATAATGCAAAAGCCTAGAAGAGAGAGAAGTTAAAATGTTCTACATTCCTAGTGTTATTTGTGAATTGGTTAATATTAAGCAGTAATAATTCAAAAATTCATACCTTAATCCAAGACTGGTCAAGAAAAGAAGAGAAATAGCGTAAATTACAACACCAAGAATCAAAGGACCAACATCAGTACAAATCCTACAAATATTTAAAAGATAGCACAAGAATATTAAGAAGAACTTTATTCCAGCACATTTAAAAATTCAGATCAATGAAACAAATCCTAGAAAATCTGATACAGGAAGACATGGAAAACTAAAAATCTAAAAACAAATAGAGGGAAAAAATAAAGTCATAAAAAATGTTTAACCAAACTGAAAGCAAAAATAGGGAGGAAGAATACAAAACTGTAAAAAGGTAAAAAAGAAATGTTTATATAATATTTATAAATCCCAGCATATCGGTAATTAAATATAGTCTAAATACACCAATTGAAAGCATCAAACTGAATTAAAATTAAAACTATATGCTGATCTTGTAAGAGACACAACTTAAATATAAGAACAAATAAAGGTTGACAGTAAGGGACTGGGAAAGCTATACCTTGCAAACACTGAAGAAAATTAAGTTGATACAGGTATACTAATATGCAGCAAAGTAGCCTTTAAGGCAAGAAACATAATTAAAGATGAAGAATGTTTCACAGTGATGAAAGGGTCATTTGTTCTGGAAGATACAAGCATTCTAAATATGTCTGCAACTAATAACATGTCGCATATATAAACCAAAAATTGACACAACTAAAAAGGAACTAAATAAATGCACAAACATAATAGAAGACTTTAACAAACTCTCCCAGTAACTCACAGTAACCGGTAGAACAAGCAGAGCAAAATATCCAAAAAAATCATGTTAATCAATAAGATTAATGATGTTTATCTAATTGAAATATATGGAATGCTGCATTTAACAATAATTTAATAAACAAAATTTTCAAGTGTATCTGAATGTTTATTAAAACTTGCCATACTCTGGATTATAAAGTAAAGTTACAAAGTAAAGCCAAACATCAAGGACTGAAACTATTCAGACTATACAATTTGATTATATTAGAATTAAGCCACAGGTTGATAACCAAAGGAAAACTAGAAAAAAACTAAAATATCCAAAATGTTTGGAAAGTAAGTAACACAATTGTTAGTAACCATGAGTAAAACAAAAATTACCATAAAAACTAGAAAATATTTATCTATTAATGAAAATATAGTTGGTAGAATGCAGCTGAAGTTGTAATTAAGAGGGAAATGTACAGCTTTTAATGCACCCATTAGAAAAGAAGATAAGTTAAAAACAACTATCTAGCTCAAAAAATTTGGAAAACAGCTAAATACACTAAAAAGTAGAAGAAGAGAAATAATATGAAGGCAAATCTAATAAGAAAACAAGGAAAATCAAAGAAGTAAAAGTTGGCTCTTTGAAAAGACACATAAAATTGATAAACACCTAAAAAAAAATTGATAAACACCTAACAAAACTGGTCAAGAAAAACAGAGAAACTGCATAAATTACAATATCAAGAATCAGAGGAGCGATAACATTACAAATCCTACAGATATTTTAAAGGTAGCATAAGAATATTTAGAAATTTATTCCCATGTATTTGAAAATTCAAGTCAATAAAAAATATTCTAGAAAAACACAATTTAGCAAAACTGATGCAGGAAGATGTGGTGAGCCTCAACAGTCCTCTATAAATAAAGGAAATTTTACATGTAAATAAAAACTGCCAAACATAGACATTTCCAGGCCCTGACAGCTTCATCAGCAAATTTTTCTGTATATTTAAATTATATTATTTAACACCAGTTTTTCACGAAACATTCCTGAAGGGAAAAAAATAACAGGAATATTTCCCATCTAGTTTT
This sequence comes from Gorilla gorilla gorilla, assembly GCF_029281585.2. Classification (NCBI taxonomy): domain Eukaryota; kingdom Metazoa; phylum Chordata; class Mammalia; order Primates; family Hominidae; genus Gorilla; species Gorilla gorilla. The sequence continues at coordinate 25,446,064 of NC_073242.2, read as the reverse complement.
ATGAGGCAAGCATTAATTTAATGCCAAAACTTGACATGACTGGTACAAGAAAGAAACACTACAGATTAATCTCTTTAATATTCAGGAATAAACAAATTTTAAATGAAATTAAAAATATGTCTAGTAAGTGAATATAATAAAACCCAGTAATTCAAAAAACAATCAAAGTAACTCACCATGTTAATAAAAAAGGGTGAAAAAGTTATACCAACAGATGCATAAAAATGATAAGATATAATATCCATCCATAATCATTTGAAGCAAATTGTTTATGAAATGAAATGTTCTTAAAATCTAACAAAAAAGCAACTAAAACCCTAGAGCAATGATCATAACTAAATTTAAAATATTGCACATTTCCTCTCCGAAATAAGAGACAAGTAAAGATGTCTGCTGTCCTCACTGGTATCCAACAATATATCAGACCTATGGTGCCATAAGACAAGAAAATGAAATAAGAACATTAAAAAGGAAAAAGTATAACTGTCATTATTTGCCACTCACTGGCTTATATACAGGAAATACAAAAGAATATACAGTCAAATTACTAAAAGTAAAAGTGAATCTGGCCAATATCCAAATCATTAATTGTATTTCTACACATTAGTAACAATTCAAAAATGAAAGCATTTCAAAATACCATTTGCAATATCACCAAATACTTAGGACTAAATCTAAGAAAAGATACATAAAACCCTATACAAAAGTCTACAAAATATTATTGAGATAAATTAAAAGACACTTTAATAAATGAAAGGTTATACCACATTCTTAGACTAAAAGATCAATTAAGTAAATACGCCAATTGTCCCCCAAATCAGGCTGTAAATTTGGGGGTAATTCCAATCAAATTGGATGTAATTCCAATCAAAAGCCAATATTTTGTTTTTGTGGAAATTAACAAGATGATTCTAAAATATAAATGGAAACACAGAGGGCCAGGAATAGACAAGACAACCATGAAGAAAATGAGCAAACCTAAAGGGCTTAGACTTGCTGATATCCAGTTATTCTAAAGCTACAAGAACTAAAATGGTGTGAAATTGGCTCAAAGTCAGACAAATAGTCTAGCAAAACAGAATACAGAGAACAGATATAGCCCCACAAACATACAATAACTTGATTTGTGACAAAAGTAACATTATGCTGCAATGCGGGGAAAGTGGATTTTTAATAAATGATTGTATATCACATGGATACCCCAACAGAAAAAAAAAGGTGCTTCGCCTCCACTTCATGCCTTATAAAAAAAAATCAATCATATATAAATTGGAGCTCTGTTTGAAAAATACAGAATAAACCTTTAAGAAGAAAAAGGAGAATATTTTCAAAACCTTGAGATAAAGTCTTAATTTTTAAGCAGGATGAAAAATCTCTTACTATAAAGAAGGATATTGATTAACTAGGCTATATAAAAATTAAGAATTACTACTCAGAAAGACCATAGAGAGTGTGAAAAAACATTGGCACAGACTAGTTGAATATATTTTCAATAATTATATCCAACAAAGGACTTTTACCCAGAGTATGTAAAGAACATCTATAAACCAATAGGAGAGGAAAAAAGCAAATCAATTTTTTTAATGGGCAAAAAACTTTAAAATGCACCTCATGAGAGAGTACATTGTACAGCCAAGTGTTCAATAAGTATATGAAAGAGTGGTCAATCTTATCAGTGGTCAGAGAAATGCAAATTAAAACCACATGATACACTACAACCACTGGAAAAGCTAAAAAATTAAAACAATTGACAATACCAAGTGCTGGTGAAGATGTGTTACATCCTGGACTCACAAACATTGCTGATGGGAATTTAAATTGTTAACAAAATACAGAAAACTGCTTATAATATCAACTAAATTTAGTTTTTATTTGTTTGTTTTTCTTTATGTTTTTATTTTTGAGACGGCATCTCACTCTGTTGCCCAGGCTGGAGTGCAATGGTGTGATCTCGGCTCACTGCAACCTCCACCTCCTGGGTTCAAGTGATTCTCCTGCCTCAGCCTCTGAGTAGATGGGATTACGGGCACCTGCCATCACATCCAGCTAATTTTTGTATTTTCGTAGAGATGGGGTTTCACCATGTTGGCCACGGTGGTCTTGAACTCCTGACTTCAGGTGACCTGCTCACCTCGGCATCCCAAAGTGCTGGGATTACAGGCATGAACCATGGCATCCAGCCAAAATTTGAAGATAAGTACACATTATGACCAAGGAATTCCACTATGTGAATATACTCAACAGGAATGTGTATATACCATCCTAAAGGAATGTTTAAGAATGTCCATAGCAGCAGTGTTTATAATAGCCAAAACCTAGAAGCATTCTAAGCATTCATCAATAGTAGAATGGATACATTATTTTCAGTATATTCATACAGTAGAATACTACATGGTGATGAAAAAGAACACACTACAACTGGATGTATCTCACAAACAACGTGGGACTATTAAACCAGACACAAGAATTATATACTTTACTATTCCTTATATATGAAGTTCGAATAGGCAGTATTAATCTGTGGAAATAGAAGCAACAATAGTCCTAGTTATTGGAGAGTAGTGACTATGAGGAGCACAGGTGGAGGACCTTCTAGGCAGTGTTCTGGATCTAGGTGGTGACTACATGGGTGTATTCCCTTTCTGATAATTCATCATGCTGTACACTTAGGATTTAGGCACATTCATGTATATGTTATATTAACATTACAATTACTTTAGAAAAATCCAGTTGTATTCATCATTATTTTTTCATGAGACAAAAGAAGAAAAAAAGAGGAGGAGGGGGAGGAAAGAAAGAAAGAGAGAGAGAGAAAGAAAGAAGGAAAGAAAGAAAGAAAGAAAGAAAGAAAGAAAGAAAGAAAGAAAGAAAGAAAGAAAGAAAGAAAGAAAGAAAGCAAAAGAGAGAGAGAGAGAAAGGAAGGAAGGAAGGAGAGGGAGGAGAAAATGGAGGAGGAGAAAGAAAGAAGAGGAGATGGAGGAGGAAGAGGACAAGAAGGAGGAGGAAGAAGAAGACCAGTTGGAGGAGGAGGAGAAGGTGATGGACCTGGAACCTTCTATCAGTAAAATGAGGAATTGAGACTACATAACATCCTTCATGGCTCTCATTTCATCTTCTTCTGGGGGCATACACACATCATTCACTCACAGATGAGGAAGCTGAGGTAAAATTGACTTCCAACCCCACATGACCCAGGCCTGCTCAATCAGAGCATTCTATCTCCTGGCCCCACCATGGATTGATAAAGAAATGCACATATAACCCAAATTGGGCCAATGAGACTTGATTTTAGGGCAGCTTTTGGATGTAATTATCTGAAAAGAACAAGAAAGTTCACCATCGACATTGATAACCCACCTGTGAACATAATCTTGGCGTTGCTATCACACTGACAAGTCCTGCCTAAGAATTAAGCAAAAATAGAGGAAGTCAGGCATGACGGCTCATACCTGTAGTCCCAACACTTTGTGGGGGTGAGGTGGGAGGACTGCTTGAGCTCAGGGGTTCAAGACCAGCCTGGGCAACACACAAGATCCCAGCTCTACAAAAAAAAAATTATTTAGCCCAGTGTGGTGGTGCATGCCTATAGTCCCAACTACTTGGGAGGCAAAGGTGGGAGGATCGCTTGAGCCCAGGAGTTTGAGGCTACAGTGAGCTAGGATCATGCCACTGCACTCCAGCCCGGGCAACAGAGCAAGACCCTGTCAAAAAAAAAAAAAAAGAAAGAAAGAAAGAAGAAAAGAAATAAAAAAGAAAAAATATGTAGGAAGATAGAGAAGAAGAAGATAATGATAACAGTGAAAAAGTGAAATAATAAGTAGATTATTCACAGAGGCTTACTGAATTGTAATGGCAATTTTTTTTTTTTTTTTGGGACAGAATTTCACTCTTGTTGCCCAGGCTGGAGTGCAATGGCACAACCTTGACTCACTGCAACCTCCGCCTCCTAGGTTCAAGTGATTCTCCTGCCTCAGCCTCCAGAGTAGCTGGGATTACAGGCACCCATCACCACACACGGCTAATTTTTTTGTATTTTTAGTAAAGATAAGTTTTCGCCATATTGACCAGGCTGGTCTCAAACTCCTGACCTCAGGTGATTCACACTTCTCAGCCTCCCGAAGTGCTGGGATTCCAGGTGTGAGCCACTGCACCGGCCTGGCATCTTTTGTGAGAACTTGAATATAATCACATACACTCTTGGACTTTTCAACTTTCCAAGCCAATAAATTCTCACTTTTGCTTGAGGTGGTAAGTTGGGATTTTGTCACTTGTAACTAACAGCCCTGACTGTTCAAATGTCCAGGGCCACTTCCACCTTCAACATTCTATGACGTACACAATGCATTCCAAACTTTGCCAACTAAGCATGCATTATGGCCTAAAATAACAAGCAATATACTCAGGGGTTACGTTCCTCCACCAGCAACCTTGACATTTCTTTCAAGTCTCATATCGCATCTTAAAAAACAGAAAATCATGTGAATTTTCTAACCTATTCCATAATATTTTGTTTCTCTTAATATAACTATTTCCTCCAAATTGTCACATAAAATCGAGAGTCCAAGGAGCCCCTGAGCTCAAGCGATACTTCCACCTCAGCCCCACAAAGGTGTGAGCCTTCACGCCTGGCTTCCTCTATTTTTGATTTATTCTTAGGCAGGACCTAAGTGTGCAGGTGGCAGGTGACCCAGACCATCTGCATCCTACCATTTATGGTGCTCCCGGCAGCAGCATATCCCTATTTTAGAAGAACAGATTTAGGGAGGGGTTACAAACTCAAATCCCTACAAGGGTCAGGCAGGTATGTTGTAATGGGCCAGTTGTAAGACAAGAGTGTATACAAGAAAGCCAGCACAAGCCCAGTCCAAGGTGGGCAGCTCCACTCAACTGTATGTTCTTTTAATCCCCATGCTGGTCAAACACATCTGCAAGATGAATACAGTGTGAACACTTCCTCAGCTCTGATTTTGAGCATACATTCTTGTATTTCCCACCTAACATATGGGCAATACTTACACTGTTGCTAACATCCATTCCCCAAATAACCAGCATTTTTCTTCTTATAAAACATTTTTCTTTCAAACAGAGATCAGGCACAGAAGCCTTGGCATATATTTATTTAGTGAAACTATATTATATATTCTGAAAATCAGATGGCTTTACCTATGCAATCTCTAGAAGGAAAATTACCCTTTTCCAATAGATACACTCACATTTTATATGATATTTTTAACAGCCTCGAAGTTTCAACCTCGACCAGCAATATTTGAATTGCTTTTAATTTAGCAAGTATGGAGAAGAGAATAATTTGGCAGCTACTTCTTGATACATGTCAGAAGCTGGGGGTCCTCACATGAGAATCTGCTGTTCATAAAAGTAATTTTTTCCATTCATGCTGCTGACAGCATCCCCTTCCCGGAATCACAGTCACGTGGCTGTCACTCTTGAAGCAGTACCATACTCTGAAATTATAGGGTTTTTTTTAAATAGTATAATCAAGCATTTGATCTGAACTATTAAAGAAAGGGAAAAATTAATTTAAAACTGTCACTAGTGACCTTTCCAATTATGTGCGATAGTTCTTGTACAACATGCATTCAAAGGCTACTGTTTGTCTGATTTACTTGTAATAAAATGTTCTCTACAGAGAACAAGATCACATTGTTCAGGGGAGTCCATTGTTAAGTCAAGAAGAAGATTTAATTGGGATATAGTGAAAGGGTAAAGAGTTATCTCCTCTGTCATCCAGAGGTCATTTAGAATTTTAGTTACAAATCATTTTAGAATAATAACAATAGCGATAATGATAATGATCTTGGTAACCTGATTGAGTACTTATTATCTGCAGAACACTGGCCTAAATGTTGCATGCCCATTTTTTGCTTAATCCTCTCAACCCTTTAAGGCAGGTATCGATAATATCCTAAGAGGAGATTGAGACTCACAGAAGTGACTGTCAGCTGCTGTCAGTTTCAGAGCATGGACTCCAGTCGGTATCTGATAACAGGGACTATGTTCTTAACCACCCAACCATTCACTGCCTATAAAGTTGGAGGGTTTTTAGGAGATCAACAACCCAGTCTTCTACCCTGCGCAATAATGCCCATTTCCTCATTTCCCCCCCAGACCTAGTCATTTTCCAATCTTCCCTGGTTTAGTGAGTGTCACAATGTCACCAATTTTCCATTGCGCTGCTCAGCCCAGAATTCAGGAAACAGTATTATTCATATTCTCCCTACTTCCCCACCCAAATTCAATCTCTCTCACAGACCTGTTGATTCTACGTCTTCAAGAGCAATTCTATCAATGTACACCTCCCCATCTTCACCACTGCCAGTCTTGTCCAAGCCACCATTATTTCTTCAAATATGGCAGCTTTCTTTACTTTCCAGTCTGGGCCATGTCCAGTTTGTTCTCACTGAAGGCACCTTGCCTGCCTGCCCTGCACCGCCCATTACCACCCCTCTCCCGGCTTGTGTCACTCACTTCCCCTCTTCTTCTCTGTGCTTTACACAAATGGACTTTTGGGTTACTGGAAGCTGTAAGGTCCCTCTAATCACAGCTTTGGTTCATGGTGTTCCTTCTGCTCAGAAGTCTCTTCCTCTTTACCTGCTTAACTCTTATTCACCCTTCAAATCTCTACTCATTATCTAACTGCCTCAGGGAAGCTGAGACAGAGAAGCTGAGGGATGGCTGAGATCATGCCAATCTTCTGACATAAAACCATTTATCTCTGCATTGAAATACTTGCCACAATTTACCTTTGTAGCTCCATGACTACTAGATCATTTACTTGGACTAATTAGAATGAAATTCTTTCTGAATGATTGAAATTCCTGAATTAACAGACAACAAGAGATGGTGTGGTAAAATGGTAATGGCACATGCTTCAAGGTCAGGGAGTTGAGTTGAATCCTGACTCTACTTAGCACTATTTACACTCTACTTACACTCATCTCTAGCTGAGTGACCTTTTTAATAATAAGACTTGGAAGTCCCAATTACTCCTCTATCCACGGGCTGCAAAAGGGATATTGTGTTAGCACACATGAAAACATTAATCTCCTTGTACATTTTTATCAGTGCTCTTGGGTGACCAAGAGCCTTGACTGTGAGAAGCAATATTTTGAAAGGAATCTTTTTTAAAAAGCAGTAGGTCTTAACAGTGGGCTTATAATATTCAGTAAACCACACTGCAAACAGATATGCTGTCAATGAGGCTTTGTTGTTCCATTTCTAGATCACAGGCAGAGTACCTTTAGCATAATTCTTAAGGGCCCTAGGATTTTCAGAATGGTGAATGAGCTTCAACTTAAAGTCACCAGCTGCATTACTTCCTAACAAAAGTTAGCCTGTCATTTGAAGCTTTGAAGCCAGGCATTGACTTCTCCTCTCTAGCCCTGAAAGTTCTAGATGGCATCTTCTTCCAATAGAATGACTATTTCATCTACATTGAAAATCTGTTGTTTAGTGTAGCAACCTTCATCAATTACTTTATCTAGATCTTCTAGATAATTTGCTGCAGCTTCTACATCAGCACTTGCTGCTTTACCTCGCATTTTTATGTTATGGAGATGGCTTCTTTCCTTAAACCTCATGAACCAACCCATGCTAGATTCCAAATTTTCTTCTACAGCTTTCTCACCTCGTTTAGCCTTCATAGAACTGAAGAGAGTTAGAGATTTACTCTAGATTAGACTTTGACTTAAAATAATTCTGTAGCTGGTTTGATCTTCTATCCAGACCACTAAAACTTCCCCCATATCAGCAATAAAGCTGTGTTGCTTTCTTATCAATCATTTGTTCACTGGAGTGGAACTTTTAATTTCCTTCAAAAACTTTCCTTTTGCACTCACAACTTGGTTAATTGTTTGGTGCAAGAGGTCTAGCTTTTGGCTTATCTCAGCTGCAGACATGTGTTTCTCACTGAGCTCCATCATTTCTAGCTTCTGATTTAAAGTGAGAGACATGAGATTCTTCTTTTCACTTGAACACTTAGAGGTCATTGTAGGGTTATGAACTGGTCTAATTTGAATATTGTTGTGTCTCAGGGAATTGGAAGTCCCAAGTAGAGGGAGAGAGGTAAGGGCATGTCCAGTCGGCAGAGCAGTCAGGACACACCAATTTATTGATTAATTTTGCTGTCTTATATGGCCAAGGTTCATGATGCCCCAAAATAATTACAATGGTAACATCAAAGATCACCGATCACAGATCATCATAACAGATATAAGAATAATGAAAAAGTTTCAAATATTGCAAGAATTACCAAAGTATGACACACAGATGTGAAGTGAGCACACACTGTTGAAAAAATGGCACTTATAGACTTGCTCAATGCAGCCGCCAGAAACCCTCAACGTGTAAACAAACAAACAAACAAAAACACAGTATCTGCAAATTGCACTGCAGTGAAGCACAAAAATTAAAGCATACCTGTATATAACTTAAAGCGTTTAAGAAATTTGGTTACTCAAGTATTTTGAAATCTCTAAAATCTCCAAGAGTTCTGGAAAAGGATAGTGGTGATGGTTGCATCATGACTGTGCCCTTAGAAATGATTTAAATGGTAAATTTAATGTTTTGTATATTTTACCACAATAAAAAAGTTCAGAAACATCTTTTTCTGAGTGTAAAAAAAATTAACCTCAGCAGCTGAATAAGCACAAATTCTACCTTAATTATATTTTTTGCTGTTACCTTGCCCTATCCTTCAATATAACAGATTTCTCCCCAAGAGTAGCTAAAGTATCAAAGCAGCTCAAGAGTCTGGAATGCAAGAAATTGTCATTATGCCACTGGCAGAAAAAAAAAAAAACTAGAATTGGCTTGATTACCAAAACTCTGGTGGAAAGGAGAAAAGTGATTTTCAATGACAACTGACATCAATGCAGCGGCTGTTAAAACAGAGGGCAGGGAAGTTAAACCCCTGTGGTTCTAACTGCAAAAACTAGAGATACGGGCAATCAGCAGTACGTTTAAAAATGGAACCATTCTGGAAAATATTCAAAGGCTTGGAGGAGGAGTCCCAATCTATAAATAAAAGCAATGGTTAAAGTGATAATTAGATTGGTGAAAAGAAACATAGTGGAAAATTGAATAGACTGCTTTCACTGACAATGACATCTTCAGACATATTTGCAATCCACAAAATAAAAAGAAAAAAAAAAGAACAGCTTCCTCTGATGTGACAAATTGGAGCCAGGCAGATTGGCTACATGGCTCCCAACCCTCTTCTTTTTTTCAAAGAAAGCAACAAAATGAGGGTGGATTAGATTTTCTTTGTGTTAAGTGGGGAAAGAAGATGCCGATTACAATGAAAGCCTTTGACAAGAGACCCAAGACCACTGAAACAGACAAGCTATTACCACAAGAGAACTAAAATCTATGAAAAGGATTTTTTAAACTATTAAGCCAGTAAGATGGGCATTTCATATGCTCATGTTTGCAAACATAGATGAATCCATTTTATTTTAACTTATTTGGAGCTTTGAATTTAATAACATTTAATAAAATCTCATTAATTTTAAAAGAGGTTAGAAAATTAATAAAATAAGCTGATATTTGAGTTGCTTGCTTCAGATTAGCCAATATTTTATTAAAGAGAAATGGGCTATCCAAGCAGTTGTAAGGTGCATCTGACTTTAACTAATCTAGAACTGCCTTAATCAGGTTTGCTATAATATAATCCTGAGACACCAGAGACATTGGTAAATAGATACAGAGGGTATCCAGTGTAACCTGATCAAGTGTAATGTATTTTTCTTATAAATTGAATTCTGAACCATATGGCTAAAATCCAACGGTGGAAAAAATGCAAGCATGAGCTAGAGAGAGCTGTCGTGAAACACACAGAAAAAGCAAGAGGCAAAAAGACAACTTGGGGGAAGGAGACAGTCCACAGGACCAAGTTCTATGAAGTCAAACAAACCAACACTAGCAAGAGCAAGAGCCAGGAGGTACTTCCGTTTGGTGGCTGAGTGACATGGTTAGCTTTGTGTCCCCACCCAAATCTCATCTTGAATTGTAATCCCCAGGTGTTAAGGGAGGAACCTGGTGGGAAGTGATTGGATTACGGGGGCGGTTTCCCATGCTGTTCTTGTGATAATGAGTGAATTCTCACAAGATCGGATGATTTTGTAAATTATAGTTTTTCCTGCACTCTCACACACTTCTCCTTCCTGCCGCCTTGTGAAGAAGGTGCCTTGCTTCCCCTTCACCTTCTGCCATGATTGTAAATTTCCCAAGGCCTCCCCAGCCATGCTGAACTGTAAGTCAATTAAATCTCTTTCCTTTATAAATTACCCAGTCTTGGGCAGTTCTTTTTAGCAGTATGAAAACAAACTAATATACTGAGTTTGTTTTTGTTTTTCTGTACAGTAAGGTTTTTTGGAGTGGAGAAGCAAGAAGGGAGGAAACACTCAATGAAGATGACTAGAAGCTTTCAGCCCCACACAACCACCCAAAAGAGAAGAAAGATAACTGTGCATCATCTTCAAACATCTTTCCTCAGACAGTAAAAGAAATAATACTGCTAAACTTTCAGTTGGGCAGTACAGTGTGGATGGTCCAAACCTTGGGCTCTGGGATAAAGATCCCAACTTTATCACATACCAGCTGTGGGGTCTTGGGTAAGTTACATAGATATTCAAGGTCTCAGGTTGTGTCTCCTTCAAATGCAGGTAACGGCAGCTCCTATCATATAAGGAGGGGTGAGGATTAAATTAGTTTGTGCAGAAGCTCATGTGTCCATGGTCTAGATGTGAGTTATGTGTGTGAGAGAGGAGATTCTATCCAAGAGGATGCTTTTGAAGAGAATCAAAACCTCGGTAGAAAGAGGATGAAAATGAAATTCTCCTCTCCTAAGGGCCGAAGAAGAACTAGTAAGTACAATGCAGAAATAGAAGTGCAATTACTGCCCTCAAGAGAACCGCTGATGAGGGACCTCTAGCAACTAAGGGTGCTGGTGTGTATGGGAAACTCCAAAGAAACCCATCAGCAGTCATGAGCAAAAGAGCCTACTTTAAACTTCTGCCAAGTCCAGAAAGCGCTGATACCAGCTCACGGCAGTTCCAGTCAAGTAAACACTTTTATGTCCTCCTTTCCTCTCCTTCTTGACCCAGCTTCAATCCTGGAGAGGACAGAAGGTAGGTGAGGTAGAAGACAGAGAGAAGTCAACCACTTCCCTTTTATAACAACAAGCTGCCCTGTATGTTGCAGGCAAGCCCAATAAACCAAGTCCAAAGTCTTGGTAATTGCACAGGCTTCCATATTTTAATTATTAATGTGCAACTGTGTTTTGCAACTTACTGGGGGTGTGGGGCCAGCCTTCTACTACTGAATAGGTACCAGTAAGTCAGTGGGGCCTTCCAGAATTTTCAACCCAAAGCAAAAACAGACCAACTCCACTGAGTAAATATAAAGAGACAGTAGAAGACAAAAACGAAGTCAGTTTAGGATGACATCACACAAATCATGCTCATCTAACCTAGTGGTTAAATGTCTTAAGTTTCATAGCAATAGTTAAAAACAATTATTTCCATTAGGCAGTTTACTGAGTTGCAGGGACTGACTGTGGTCAACAGTTTACATGCAACGCCCCAATTTATCAACACAACAGATGAGGTACGCACTGTTATTTTCCCCACTTTATATACAAGAAAAACTGATAATTTGCCTAAGGTCATGAGAGTTAGTGACAAAGCAAGGATTTCAAGCCACTATGCCAATTCTTTGCTTCTCCTCCTTCTTTAGGGATGGCTTAAATAATAAAAATAATAATGATCCTTTATTTAGGGCTTACTCTGTGATTTGCAAGAATTTGCTCAAATTATTCTCAACAAGAGACCCCTATGATCACCCAAACTTTACCGATGAAGAGAGAGACAGACAGTCAGTGGCACAAGATTGTCAAGCTATGGAGGCTAAACTGGGATTTGAACCCAGGCAGTTTAGCTCCAAAGACCATGCTCCTAACCAGTGTGATCTACTGCAAATGTCAAATGGGACCATTATTATTATAGCTTGGCCATATGGAAAGGTCGGGGCTTGGCCTGACCTAAAATAACAGAGAGGGCATGTCAGGCAAAGGCAAGAGCCAGGGCCCAGAGGCAGGATTGAACATGGTGCATCCTAGGAGCTACAGGCCCAGGAATTGCTCTCACTGAGGAACTCATTCACAGGGGCAGCCAGGGAAGTGAATCAAGTGGAGAATAAACAATAAATCCATGAAACACACTTGTGCGCCCGCTTGCCTCCTAGGACACTCTCATCACTCACGTTATGAAGAAATGGAGCAATAACCAACCTGGGGACCTCGGAATGAAATCAGTGGAAATGGACTCCTCCTTTGACAATGCCAGTGCCATAAATCCGCAGCGTGCCAAGATGCCAAGCCAGCTCTGGCACAGAGGCGCCGTACATCTTCCTCTCACCCATCAGGAATGTTTCCCTCTTGTAAACAGCAGTGGGTGTTTTTGTTATTATTGTTTTTACCTTCCTGTTTCTCTGCCTGGCTTTACGGAGTGAATTAAAAACAAGTGAGCTTGGTGGAAAAAAGAATTTGTATTCATCTCTGAAGACCAATCAGGATTTAAGTGTGCCTGCTCTGAGAAGCTCAAGAAAAGTAGATTTTGTTCAGAATACCTGAAAAGTGGTCTTTAGCACAGGAAATGTTTTCTCCTACAAGGGACACTTTTGAAGTTAGACGGTTTAGATTCCTCAGGGTCTGACACACTCCAAGCATGAAGTGGACAAGTAGTAAATGTTAGTTTAATGCTAATTGGTTGGTTGATTAAACGAATAAATGAGCAAACGAATGAAATGATTGGTACAAAGGAAAGAATATGGGCTTCAAGATCAGACTTACATAGCCTTGGATCCTACTCAGCCACCAACTTCCTGTGTGACTTGGCCAAGCCACTTGACCTCTCTGAGCCTGTTAACACATTTGTAAAAAATATAATGATAGCTACAGTGATGGACTTCCATTCGCTGTTTAGCTTTGTTTTCTTCCAGCCTCCATTGACCTTACTCCCTGTAACACCCTGATTTTGGTTTGGTGACCCACCTTTCTCCCATCCTCAGTAGCATGGTGATTTGGGTGGATCCAACTCCACCCACAGTCCCAGGAGTGCACTTATATGTTTAGCCTAGGCCAACCCCTGTGTTGCATTCTTACAGAGGGAAGGACTGCATTAGTCAGGTCAATCACAGCTGTAAGAGACAAGGTTTTCCATAAAAACAGAACCAGTAGGGTGTGTGCGTGTGTGTGTGTGTGTGTAGAGACACAGAGAGATTTAAGACTTTGGCTCACATGATATGGGGGCTAGTAAGTCCAAAATCCATGTGGTAAACCAACAGTCTGGAGAATCAGGTAAGATTTGATTTGCAATCATTGAGTCCAAAATCCGCAGGGCCAGGAAGAAAGCTGGAAACTCAGACAGGGTTTCTATGTTGCAGTCTTCAAGTAAAATTTCTTCTTCTTCTGCTTCGTCTTCATCTCCTTCTCCTTCTCCTTCTCCTTCTTCTCCTTCTCCTTCTTCTCCTTCTCCTCCTTCTTCTGCTTCTCCTCCTCCTCTTTCTTCTTCTTCAAGAACTCTCCTTCTTCACTCTTAAGGCCATCAACTGATTGGATGAGGCCCACTCATATTATAAAGGGTCAGCTGCTCTATTCAAAATCTACTGATTTCAAAGTTAATCACATCTTTAAAAATACCTTCACAGCAACATCTAGACTGGTGTTGGACCAAACAAATGTGCACCATTGCCCTGCCAAGCTGACATCAAATTAGCCATGACAGTAGTCAGTAAGATTCAGTCCTAGTACTTGTTTGAGCTGTAAGAGAAGCCAACTTTCTCCTTCCTGCTGTACCTAAGCCTGAAAGGATGTGAGGACAGAAACTCAGGGCAGGAGGTAGGAGGCTCAAAGGGGAACCATAAGGTGAGGCACTGGATTGTTGCAAACTCAGGAGCCAGTCTACCAGAGCTAAGGCCCTCAACCATGGCTGTCCCAGGCCAAATGGCCAACATCCCTGGAGATAGGTGAGGCCAACTAGGACTTAGAAGGTGATAAAATATGTCAGTTACACCTGGGAAGTACTTTTTATTATCCAGATTTTGTAGGAAAAAAAACATATATATATATATATATATATATATTTTAGTATGTATGTGTGTATATGAGTAATCACACTTTTTAAAATATCAAACAGCATAAAAGAAATACTGAAAAATAAGTCACCCACCCACATGGACCCCCAATCCACCTGGCCCAACCTAGCAATCAAACACTATTTCCAATTTCTCACCCCTCTCCAGAACTCTCCTAAGCATACACCATGTGTGTCTATCTATTTCTCTCTCTATGCAAATGGAAACAAACTATACATGGTGTGCTTCATTTTACTTATTTTCTCTTAAAATGTCGCCAGAAGGCATTCTATATTGGCATATTGGAGGTCTACACAATTTCTTTTCAGTACAATATATTTCTTTTTTTGCTGTTTCGATTTCTTTGTTTGTTTGTTTTGAGATGGAGTCTCACTCTGTCGCCCAGGCTGGAGTGCAGTGGCGCGATCTCAGCTCACTGCAACTTCCGTCTCCCAGGTTCAAGTGATTCTCCTGCCCCAGCCTCCCAAGTAACTGGGATTACAGGTGCCTGGCACCACGCCCGGCTAATTTTTGTATTTTTAGTAGAGATGTTTTTCGCCATGTTGGCCAGGCTCGTCTCAAACTCCTGACCTCAGGTGATCCACGCACCTCAGCCTCCCAAAGTGCTGGGATTACAGGCGTGAGCCACCGCGCCCAGCCTTGTATAAGCTGTATCTTATGCACACACACACGGACGTGCACAAACACACACACACACACACACTTTGGTGTGCTTTCTGCTGTATCTCCAGTGCCTAGAGCTGTCTTGGACACACAGAAAGCACACAACAAATGTTTGCTGAATAAATAAGTGATTACTAAATCCTAACAAAGTTATAGAGGTGTGGGGGATATTGGCAGATATCAAGAAAAGCAGAAGTTTAGAAAAACAAACAAAATGCATAAGGAGGATAGGCAATGTTAATTCTAAGGTGGTATCGATTCCAACATGAGTCACTCACTTATGTGGAGAGACTAATGTGCGTGAGTCAAGAGAGAACCCCTACCCACATTTCAGGGGAGCATTGTGGACACCTAATGCTTTTCAGTGACGAAGCACTATAGGAAGAGACATGGATTAAAATGAAGAGAAAATATTGGATAAATAATACCCATGGAAGAAAGTATCCTGCAATGGAAAAAAGTATCCTGTAATGAGGGCATGCATATTGGGGATATCTCTGTTATATGTTGTTAGTAAAAACAGAACGTATTCAATCAGTAGAATTAGACAAACATGACTTAGTCAGCAAGAACATGACAACTCAGTCTCCAAGATATGTAGAAACTTAGAAATGATACAGAGAAAGAGATTTTAGAGTTTAAACATTGTTGAGGCCAGGAGAGAAAAGATGGAACAAGGAAAGAACTGAAGAACATTTGTGAAAGGGTTTGAGCTTCAGATAAAAGGGAATGTGTTGAGTGTGTGTATCTGAGAATACACTGACCACAGCATCTGATCATTTTTTCTCCGGTAGGCATGATCATCCTTGAAAATCTGACACAGGCCTCAGTTAATTTAGAAAGTTTATTTTGCCAAGGTTGAGGATGCGCACCCGTGACACAGCCTCAGGAGGTCCTAACAACATTTGCCCAAGATGGTCAGAGCACAGTTTGGTTTTGTACATTTTAGGGAGACATGAGACATCAATCAACATATGTAAGATGAATACTGAATCAGCCTGGAAAAACAGGACAACTCAAAATGGGGAGGTGGCTTCCAGGTCATAGGTAGATAAGAGACAAATGGTTGCATTCTTTTGAGTTTCTGATGAGCCTCTCCAAAGGAGGCAATCAGATATCCATTTATCTCAGTGAGCAGAGGGGTAACTTTGAATAGAATGGGAGGCAGGTTTGCTCTAAGCAGTTCCCAGGTTGACTTTTCCCTTTAACTTAGTGATTCTGGGGCCCAACATATATTCCTTTCACAGTCATAGCCAGTGTGACTGAGTCAAGCATTTGAGGACTGAGATTGTGTCACCCGCCTCATGTTCCTACATTGCTATGTAGAAAAACTCTGAGCCAAATCAAGGTACAGGAGTCAAGAGGAGGAACCAGCCATCAGTACTAAGGTTGCAAGACAACCAAAGGCCAGACTCCTGGACTGAGAGGAGGCTAACTTCTTTGGCAAAATACCACTGCTGGACCCGAAGCTGAGCTTCACCAAGTGTGCATGGCTCTGCAGAAACCAGACTTCAAACCAGGACTTCTAACTCATTTTTCATTCCTGTCAAGAAAACACAGGACTAAGACTGTATGCGGAGTTCCAAGATAAATGGTCTGTGCCATCATGGAATTTGATCTGATGAAGAGACATAACAAAAAGAAAGTGGATTCACAGTCACAGCAGAGAAGAGCATCGAGGAAAGGGACAGAAGAGAAGGCAAGTAATGCTGCTTAGAGGCTTTGGTGCTATTGGAGCTGGGTTTTGAAGAATAAGTAGGAGTTTGCCATTGGCAAAGAGGAAGAAGAGTATTCAGAAAAAAGAACACGTGCACAGACAAAAGTTGTGAGCAATTGTAAGCTATCTGGAGACCAGTCAAGAATTCAGGGGAAAGTGATTATGAGGTGCATGTGGTGGGGATGGAGTGACTTTTCAGACACAGCAAGATGTGGGGCACCTGGGATCATAAAGGCTTTAGATGTCAGCTAAGGAGTTTGGAGTTCACTTTGTACTTAACGGGCCAACAAGTGGTTAGGTGAGATGCTCGAATTGGCACAGGAAGGGCTTTTCCTAGTAAACCATATAACAAGCCCTGATGTCTTTTAATGACAGAATCAGTGTCCCTTCAGCCACAGAGCATTCTGTAGTCACGTGCTGTCTTTTTTATGGGAGGGCAAGAGGCAGGCAACAGCTGCTCATCCTGCAGACACTTGCCAACAACACTTATTGTCCAAATCCATTCTCTAGAATCCTCAGTATTGATGTCCTGTAAGCCAGAGGCCCTTAGCAAACCATCCTCCGACACATCAAACAGACAGCGTCGCCAAGGTCTTCATAGAATAACAGAATGAAATGCACTTCTGCTCCTCGAATTCTTGATGGATCAATCTGCCAGTTCACGAACTATACATAAATGTGGTGGGTGTGACAGCGACTCAGTCACCAAGGCCCCTGCATAAATAACACTCTATTTAGTCAATGCTAACAGAGAAATCCCTGAGATACATAATCTTGCAGAAGAAAAATAACAAAGCCACCAGATGCCATGCTACGAGCTGGGGCATTATGAAGCAAAGGTGTCTGCATCCCTGGAAATTCAGTGCTGCTGGGGACAGGGACAGTGGGTGAAGAGTGCATTGTGGAATGCAAGCAGACTGCTGTCAGTCAATTGGCCCATCAAGATTCTGAAGGTGAAACTACACAACTAATAGATCATGTAGGTACTGCATGCAGAAGAGGTGGTCCAATGTAATCACAATGAATACTTACACAGTGCCTATAGTATGCCACGCACACTTGGCACTTCCTACACATTGCATTATTTCATCCACACGTTGGGGTAGAAGCTATTATTATCCTCACTTTTTGCAGAAGGAAAGTGAAGTATAGACATATTAATAAGTAACTTGTCCAAGGTCACACAGTTCATAAGCAACAGAGTCTGAATTAAAGTCCAGGCAGTCTGGCCTTAGGGTTCTTGATCTAAACCACCATTGCTGTAGCAAGGGAAGAGACTGCTTCTTGAAGGCAGAAGACTTGAGTTTGAATTTTAGTTGCTCCAGCCCTTGAGCTGTAAGTCTTGGGATAGTTGCTTAATATTCTGAACCTTGGTTTTACCAACTATAAAATGAAAAGAATAGTAATGTTTATCTCAGAAGGTCTTGAACCAACTAAGGAAGTGCCTGGCACATAGGCAGCTGGTCAATGTTTGCTAAATCCCAAACTGTGAAACCATCCAAAGCACTCTCACTGTGGCTGTTTACCCTGATTTAATACCTCACACTTACCAAATATTAAATACTTTCCACAAAGTACTTCATTTAGCTCATTCATCCTGTTCCCCAATCACACTATCTCTTACTTATTTATCTGCATGGCCAGGGACTAGTTCTTAGCAACAAAACTTTCAGAAACTGGGGTATTTCTGGAGGGACTGCTGTCTTCCTAGGAGCTCCCACAAGAAAGTGCCAGAAAACAGACATTTGGAATGACAATGATACAACCAATTGCAACAAGTCTCTAGTGATGTTGCTTTGGTCACCGAGATAGATTCATCAAGGGTTTAGGCGGGCTGGTTTAAAGGGACAGGTCACTCTATTTTGAAGTCAGCACAAAATCTGTTTTGCACAGGGGCATACAGAGTAGTATAATTGACACAGGAGACTCAGAAGAGAGGAGGATGGCAGGGGGTGAAGAATGAAAAATTACCTATTGGGTACAATGTACAATATTCTGTGACAAGTATATGGAAAGCCCGGAGTCCACCTCTATACAATTCATCCATGTCACCAAAAACCACTTTTATCCCTAAAGCTACTGAATTTTTTTAACCTGTTTTCCTGCATCGCCAGCATTTCAAGATGTTTTCAGTTTGTCTACTTGAAAGTGTCTCCAAATTGATAAACAACTTCCTATTTTCAAATTCAGCAACACTCATCAAACCTTTATCAAGTGCCACACACCATGCTAGGGATGAGAGTTAAAGGGGTTTATGAGGTACAACCCCTGTCTTCAAGGAGCTTTTCATCTATTAGGGAGACAAATTCACAACCAAGGCAAATTCAAGTTTTAAGTGTTCTGTAGTATTAGGAGCCAAAACCAATGGGACTGGACAGGAAGGAGCATCTCAGTCTTCCAAGCCACGGTAGACCCCACTCCCAGGACATAAAATATCGAAGGCCACCAAAGTTCAGCAGTAAAAATATGGAGGTGCTGGAGCTGAGGAACACAGAAGTCGGCCTGAACTGAACAGAGACATTTGAGAATGCTGTGCAGAGATCCTGTCTGGGAACAAAACTGGGGAAGTGTGGGTAGATGAGGAACCAGACAGCAGCAGTTTTGTGTGACATTTAGTTGCTGTAAGCCACACACAAGTCCTTGAGGAATGTATATAAGTACGGTATGTGGCATATATCGCTATGTATGGTTGTCTGATCCGATTTCTTCTTTTTCCTAATAGAGAATCTCAATACTTACTCCTTCCCATCCCAGAATTTTCTTAAGAATCCCTTTGATACCTTGTAGTTTCAAAGGTACCCGCCTAGCAGAGCTGAACGTGGCATCTTCGACCTTGGTCTGTCCAGCACCTACCCTGCCATGGCCGTTTCTCCATCTCTCGACGTCATAGCCACCTTTGATTCCCAGGCTTGCATTAGACTTGTAACATTACAGGTGTGAAAATGAAATGTCAAACGTTTCTCACCCTCTCTCTCTAAGAGAATGGTGAGACAGTTAGAAGCGCTGAATTCCTCAGACTTAAATGTCTCTCACTTTTCAAAGACTCTTTCTAGAATCCTATAGACATGGGGGCCTTTCTGAGCTCCGCTGACTTTTACAGTGTGTGTTTCCATGTTTCAGTTGAAAGGCTGAGGTTCTGAATAAAAGCCCATAAGAAGATAAAGTAACTAATATTTGTTCAATCCCTAAACACACTGAACATTTTCACTTGGATCAACCCATTAAAACTCTTGGAGATAAGTATGCTGACCTAAGGCCAGTATCACGGATGACAAAAGAGAGGATCAGAGAGGCTCTGTAACTTACCCGGGATCACACAGCATAAACACAGAATCCTAACCAAATATAGTTGACTCCAAAGCATAACCATAGCTCTACTGTAATTCTCTAGTAAGATGTCAGCTAAATGGGCTATCAATGATGCATTCAGAGAAACACTATGCATGACAACAGAGAAGACTTTCTTCAAGGCTCAGTTTAAGACTGTAGTTTAGGCAACTAAGATAATGTTGATTGCGATAAGAGAAGCCCAAATACCGTCTTTCAGTACTTGTCATGACAAGAATACTCTACTTAGGTCCACGAGCTACAGCTTGTGTTCCAAATCTAGCCTGCTGCCTTGTTTTGTACATAAAGTTTTATTTCATGCTACAAGGGCAGAGTTGAGTAGGTGTGACAGAGACCATATGGCTCATGAAGCCTAAAATTCTTATCTGTCCCTTTACAGAAAAAGTTTGCCAACCCCAGACTAGAAACGTTATCCTATCTTCCACTAAATGCTGTTTGGAGCCAGAAGATAAAAAGAGGTAAAAGAGAGGGAACAGAAAGATAAGAAGCCATCCATAAAAATGCATTGAGCTCCTACAGTATGTACTCAATGTTCTATTCTCCTCCAGCCAAGGCACTAGGAACACAGACTCATTCACTCAACAAATATTTATTAAGCCCTTGAGCACCTACTCTGTTCCAGTCATTGGACTACGTATTGAGGAGACTGCAATAAACATAAACTGCAAGTGCTAGTGAGATAGTTCCCTTATATTCTCTGCTTCAAAGAATTGACAACTACATGGGGCACACAAGTTATGACACCAAAGTCTAAGGAGAGCAATGAGAAGTCTTCAGAGAAAAAAGCAACCAGTTCTTTCCACAGAAGATAAGGAAGGCTTCCCATAGTAACATCTGAACTAGGTCTTGAAGTGTGGTTTGCCAAGGGGAAAGGAGGAGGAAAGGTACACCAAGCAGAGAGAAGAGTCTGTGCAAAGGCCCTGGGGTAGGAAATCACTTAGCATGTGAAACTCACAACAGGGAGCTGTCCTGTGGCTGGGGCAGACAGAGCACTGGATGGGGAACAGCAGAAAATGAACTTGCAACGTGGTGGCCAGATGGTAGGTTCTAAGAACAGGCTCCAGAGGTTTGGCCCTACTCTACCAAGTCCTGGTTCAAATCCTGGCTGTTGAAACTCACACAGGAACAGAAAAACTGAACACCACATGTTCTCACTCATAAGTGGGAGTTGAACAATGAGAACACATGGACACAGGGAGGGGAACATCACATACTGGAGCCTGTTGGGGTGTGGGGGGCAAGGGAAGGGAGAGCATTAGGACAAATAGCTAATGCATGTGGGTTTAAAACCTGGATGACAGGTTGATAGGTGCAGCAAACCACCATGGCACGTGTATACCTACGTAACAAACCTGCATGTTCTGCACATGTATCTCAGAACTTAAAAAAAAAATCCTGGCTGTTGGACCATAATAAGTGACTTCTGTAGCCACGTCCCAGGATCATCCTGAGGACCCAAAGTGACAATGTGTATAAAACACTTAGCGCGGTTCCCAACACGTCATAAGCACTGAATAAACATTCACCGTTATGATTAATAGCATGATATGGAAGCCAATCAGAAATGTCATCCAAACTAATTGCTTTTCATCACTTGCAACATTCAGCTTCCATCGAAGCTTTAATTGGTTGAAAGAAATGTATCAGGAAGCAAGCAGCCCAAACAAAATGCATCAATATATGTACAAAAAGCAGGGCAGCCATTCAGGCCGTACAGCTCCAGATGCAAAGTCACCCCAGGTAGCTCACTCACACGACTGGCAGGCCCTGTTCCACTCCACACACCTGGTCTGCAAAATGTCCCAACTGCACCTCTCAGCCATTGTAGAGTGTGTTAGGCTTAAAAGAGTGAGCTGAGCTCAAGTTCAGGCACCATCCCTTCCTCAATGTGTGGCCTGAGAGAGGTTGCCTGCCCTCTTGTGTGTTAGTCTTTCGATCTATAAGCTAGAGGTGATAATAGAACTAAATTCCTAAGGTGGTTGTGAAAATGAAATGAGATGATCATGTAAGGCACTGAGCCCAGCATCCAGCATAAAGGGAGCAGTGGGTAACTGCTAGCTATTTTACTTATCATCTCCAAGGCCATGATTACTTGAAGGAAAGGAGAATATGTTTTCTTTCTCACTCTTTAGGAAGTCATAGTGGAGGAGCAGGAACTTTTATTCATCTCTTGTTGAAAGCATTTTAAATTCTAGGCATCCCTAGAAAAAGCAGAGAAATATATTCACCGAGTGGGAGGCAACTATGAATTCTGAAACTTTGAAGTTCTGTTGCAATTTTAAGCACTCGGTCCCACGATCTTTACTGGAAACCCCACAAGATTAGCAACCAAACAATACATCCTAGTCTGCATTTTGCACTTAGAAGTGGGGTAAAAAAAATCCTTTCAGTGACCCCCAAAAATACGGTGACAGAACTAGAAAGGAGGAGAAGGGGCTGGAGAGACATCTAAGGAGGAAGGATGGAGAGAGGAGGGAGGGTTCTCCTCCTGCCTTTGCTTCTTGTTGTCTCCCCATTGCCCCTGTGTTGGCTACAACCTTGTAAATATCAGGTTCATCTCTGGCATCTACACAAAGGGAGGCTGCTGCAGAATTACCTGCAGACACCCTGCTTTCATTATCCAGGAGTGGAATCAATTAAAACACTGTTTGCTAGCTGGATGAATATAATACAGCCTGTACTTCAAGTACTAACAGCTAAATATGTGCTTATTAAAAAATCAATAGAAAGTCAAGGTTTCCTTTTCAAATCCTTTCCGTAGGAAGGGCGCTGGTGCCGGAACAGAGGGATAAAGCCCTGCCTGGTACCACCTGCTGAGCACACACCTCTCAAGGAGACGGCTAAGATTTCAGAGCATCACAAATGGAAAACTATTGTGACAGGCAAACAACAGGTAAAATGCCTAGATGGACAGCCACTCCAAGGGCCCTGCAGTGAGACTGAAGACCCCTAGTCCTCCCTGCCCTGTTAGCTAGGGACTGCTTTACCAAACCTGAGAGTCAGTGCTGAAGACTGCAGAGATAACTGTGTAGTGGGAAGGAGAGATCGATGAAGAGGTGAGAAAGATCAAACCTCCATGACATGGTGGGCACACACACACAGACACACGCTGAGCCACCCACACACCCTCCCCACCCCTACACACACAGAGAGACCTTCACCTTCCACCCCCAACAAATCTTGAGGTAGCACAATTCCAGCAGGCCTGACTTTGCTCTTGCAAGCTGTCTCCTGCTTGGCGAAGGCTAGAACTCTGATTCTTGCTGCCAGTCCACACTGACTCCAGGTTCGTATGTGTGCCCTGGCTTTCATGTTCTGACCCAACACAGTTTTGAACCCAGGATCACAAACTCAAATGCCTTTATGATGCCAGAAAGATCACATCAGTGAGTGGAGTGGACCAAAGGTCAACAACAGGGAATGGTGGGGACTATGGCAAACTAGAGAGCTCCTAACTCCTTAAACGGACTGCTACCAACCAGAGCCAGTGGGATGCAGCTGAGTGGGATCCAATGCTGTTCCATCTTTTAAAGAAGCCAGAAATCCAGATTTTTAATATGACATCTCCCAATTTTAAAATATTAGCCACTGATTCAAAATTGTCTTCAAACATCAGGGCCAAACAAATCAAATCTGATTTCTGATATATAACCATCTCTCCTCTCCACTGAGACAGGGAGGACCTCAGTGACTCTCCCAGAGCAACTTTTACAATACAAAATGCAGGAAGGTCATTCAGGCCATACAGCTTTAGACCCAAAGTTACCCTAGGAAGCTCACTCACAAGACCGGCAGGCCCTGTTCCACTCCACATGCGGTCTGCAAAATGTCCAATCTACATCCCTAAGCCAAGTTCTGGCTTCTCAGCTCCTGGTTGGCTCACACCTGGTGAGATCCCCTGCCCTGAATTCCCATCATCCAGAAGCTCATCTGTGTTCTGTTCACCAAGCAAAACAAACAGAGAGAGGGAAAGGAAGGGGGTAGAGAAGAGAGGGATCTAATGCAGATGCCCTACTAGGGCCTGTGAATCAGTCTGATTTCCCCAAGAGACACACTCCCTATTCAGCAAAGTTACGTCAATTTTTTAAAATAAGCAAATAAATGAGTCTGGAAGGGTATGCACTGATGAATGTGTGTGTACGTACATATTGATTTAGACATGCATTGGGGAGAAAAGACGGAAGTGGCACAAATGTTGGGCATCAGAAGGCGCAGTGGCCTCCAAAACTGATGACCCAACTCTGCATCTTGCTCTGCCCCAGATATGTGATGTTCACAGGACCAGTCCCTCTCTCTGCTGGGCTTCTGCTCCCCCGCACCCCCCTGCCACCCCCTGTAAAATGGGAAGCTCAAGCTTTAAGTTTCAAATTTCTCATCTCCACCATGAGTTCCAAGAAGAAAAGATGTGACTCTACTCATTCATGTACCCACCCTTAGGGGTGGCACAGTGCCAGGGACACAGCATATTGGGAATGAACTAATTGACTGGGGCACCATTAAGAAACCAAAGAGAACACTTTCATACGCAGCTGAGTGGCAGCTTTGGCACTCACTAGCTGTGCAACCCTGAGTATGGGACTTTGCCTCTTTGAGTTTCCCTTCCCATTCGGAAATATCTCTTGAGCTTTTGCCATGTGCCAGACATGGCTGAGTACTCAAGCACAGAGTGGGTGCTCAGAAGTTATCAGTATCCCATAACCAGAAACTGCCATAAACCAGAGACCAAAAACTCTCAGCCTCTGGTCCAAAATGGCCTGTAGCTGTGTTTAGCTTGGCCCACACTGTGAGTTTTGTTCCGTTTTGTTGAATCTGAGCTAAAACTTAAAATGAAGGTATTACACAAAAATATCTGACTTACGTTTCTCTTTCAAAATGAGAAGTTTTGACAATACTGAGGACTGTCACCCCTCACCTCCCATGGAAACTGGATGGAGTTGAGACTAAGCCACCCCCCGAGGAGACATATTCGCTTAGGTTCACAATATTCCCACCTGGCCCCCTTCACTAATTTGACACATCTGTTTGCACTGGGTATTTGCATTGTAGTCCCTGGGCTAATCCAAGAAGAAAGGAGGAAACTCCTCAAGAGCACTGGATGATAAAACCCCAGAGTGAGGGGAGACTTTCTTTAGTACGACCATGCAGATGACTATGGCATTGCCTTATCCGTATAAATAAACATTTTCCTGGCAAAACAAGAAGCTAAAGTTCCCCCAACCACTCAGAGGAAGTGTGCTATGGGAATTTAAAGGCAGAAATAAAAATAAAAGTAACTGAGTGAGCTATTTTTTCCCTTTGCAATTCATGGAACTTCTTAAGGTACATTTATAAAGTCATATTTTGAAAACCTTCCTTTTTTTTGTCAGTTTGCATTTCTTCCTTCCTCCCAGAAGTTAGATTATGGGGAAGTCAAAAGAACACAGGATTTGGAAGTGGGAGGCTCTTGCCCAGACTAGGTGCGTGTATCTGGTAAAATCGAAGCATTTTTTTCAGTTTCTCTTTTCTTATCTTTAAAATGGAGATGACAAGACCCTCTTACTTCACAGAGATGTCTTGAGGGTAAACTGAGGCAGTGCCTGTGGTTGCTCATTACACTGTCATTACAGGCATCTGCAGTGATTTTGCTTGTATCGCCTGCTTGCACCCCCATCCAAAAAATGTAAGCTTTATGAAGTCAGGGTATTTGGGTGTTTTTCATCACTGTATCACCAATGTTTATTACAGTGTCTGACACATAACAGACATTCGATAAATATTTCTTGGTTTTAAAATGATGTGTGTGCCCACAGATGACTAATAGATGAAATAATTGATAATATATAAACAAATAGATTAAATAAAGTCAAACAGTGAGTGAGTGGACAGGAAAAACAGACAGAATTGTCACCACCTAACACCATCTATATTCGCTTCTCTCTGGGTACTGACCTAGAAAGTTTGGCCATAGTCTACCAAGCTCTTTTGACTTCAATAACTAAAATCTCTGCTAGTTATAGTCCTCATTTGTCCCTGGGTAGAAATACTCCTTCTACAATTCCTTCTGTACTGATTGGCCACTTGTATTTCACTGGAAGGAGGCTAACTTTATTCCATGCCTCCTGGGTGCCAGGAGATTGGGGAGATGCCTTCATCTCACTTCATCCTCACTACCCTGGGAGGTGGGCCTTGTTGATAGCCCAGTTCACAGCGTAAGACACTGAGGCTCTGTCTGATTAACCAAGCTCCCTAAGACCACACAGCTACTAGATGATGGTGCCTATTTCTGAGCCGTGCTCTTTGACACAAGTCCAGAGATGTCCTCACGTCTCTGACAGAGTAGAACAGATGAGCCTAAGAGGTGTTTGTATCATTCTGGGATTTCTGACTTGCTAATCAATGCACTGTGCTCTTCTGGGACCGCTCCCTAACCACAGTGGTCAGCTAACACACCAACTCAGCCTTGAGCCAAGCCCTCTCCCTTGACTAGAGACGCTGGCAAGTCAGCCACGGTCCAACCACATCCAAACCCCCTCCCAGCACAGCCCCCTCAGCAAAGTGACACGTTTTGTCTGACTTGGCCCACTGCTTGGACTACACGGGGCACCTGACTAAAGAAAATAGGTCTACAGGTTGGCCAACAATTACATGAGGTTTGTTGTAGGGGGCTCTGCCCACTAGCAGGTGATGCTACTAAGTTAAGCAGATGAGAGTGCTCCCCTGGGACTGGTAGGGGCAAATTAACCAAGAAATGCTCTGAAGCCAGGAGCCCAGGCGGGGCATAAAAGAGGCTCCAAGATCATCACAGCCCTTAGCTGAGGAAGTGCCCTAGTCCTGAGTCCTACTCACAGAAGGATGCAATCAGCCTCCACTGAATCTCTCTGACCAATGCAATGGCAGCCCCTCCTGCCTTTGGATCTGATTTAGAATCCAGGTCCATGTACCCTAATCCCAGCTCTAAACCCATTCTGAATTGGCCCTTGATTCAGGGGCATTCGGGGATTCAGCAGAAGCGGCAAGCGGCTCCTGGCGATTGGGTCTTGACAATCTGAATCCCTTAGAATTGGCTTCCCAGCAGCGTCTCCGCATTTTCTTAACACCTTGGCCCACTGAACAGGAGTACCTTTGAGAATAAATTCAGTGGAACAGAATTTCATGCCAGAATTCGTTTCCTTTTCACATTCAAAAAAAAGGGTCTGCTTCTAAGGATCAAAACATAACTTTAAATAAGGCTGCGGCCTCTGGAAGCCCAGTGGCTGTGGTCTTGCTCTCTGCTATTTCTTGAAATGTTTCACACAGACTCTCCCTCCGCCATGCTCCAATGGTCAAGAGAGCTCAAAAACATGGCTGTGCTACCAGCCTGGGCTATTTATTTCTTCTACTCACCTCCATTTCTTCTTAAGCCATTTCTCTTCTTTTATGTCTAAGCTTTTTTTCCAGGTAAAGGAAATAGCTAGCAGGATCAGAAGGTAGCCTCTTGCAGGTTACTCTTACTGCAAATAATACCACCGCAAGTTCATGCACACACAGCACTGAGATGAATTATTTTCTGGTCTTCACTAGAAAAGGATTTCACCAAGATCTATGTTCATGGCCATGGAAGTGGCCCATATGGCAGGGTGCAAAAAAGAACCTTCTAAATCTAGCATTCACCACTCATGGTTACATTATTCTCCCTTCATTTTCCTATCCATCAAGCTAGCACTGATTTGGATCCCAAGCTCTGGTATCAATGTGCCATCCCTATTCTAGGGGCAGTCAAAGCTAGATGTCCTGTAGAATTAAGCCAATGAGATGTGCCAAGCTGGCAAAAGCAACTATGATATTTTCAAACAGTGGCTGGCACAGGAAAAAGTGATGATAGCATTGCCTTTTGGGGAAAAAACATGCACATACACATGCGGGTGCACACTGTTGCAGGCACACACACATGTACACACACACACAGGCTGCGGTTCAAATCTAAGCTTGGATATGTCCTGGCTGTATGTGATCCCTAGCCTTTTTGTGCCTCTGCTTCCCCATTTGTAAAATGGGATTGTACTGTGAATGCTAAATTAAAACACATTGATAAATGTGTCTGCCCTAGAGTAGGTGCAAATATGCCCTTTCTCACCCTCTCCTTCTCCTGCAGCTCTGCAAGTCATCCCCAGTCCAGATCAACTGCTGAGTTCCAGACCTCTGCATCTGACTGCCTGTGGGCACCTCCCTGCAATGTCCCAATATGTCCCAAAGAGAATCCATCATCTTCCCGCACACATCTGCTCCTCCTTCTGTGCTCCCTGCATCACTGCCTGGGACCACCTTCCACCCAGTTGCCTAAGCCAGGATTCAGCTGGGATGCCACATTCTCCTTCATCAGCTCCGTTAGAACCTACCCCTCCATTTTTTGAATTCATCCACTTCTCCCCATTCTTGCTTCTGTCTCCCTAATTCAGTGCAGGCCACAACCTACAACAGTTTTTAACTGATCTCCAGGCAACCTTTCCTGTCCCCATCTAACCCATTCTCCAACCCCACAGCTAGGGAAATTTTTCTAAAAATTCAAATCTAAACAAGTCTCTTGCTTGCCTTAAAATCTTTCATAGCTCACCACTGCCCTCAACATAGAATACAATCTGTTTATATGCGGTGGCATCTGAAGCCTTCATTGTCTTTAGCCACACCTCTTGCCCCTCTTGCTTTTGGGGTCCACAATGAATTTCTTTCTATCTGAATGCATGCTCCAGAGCCCCGCACATATTCCTTCCCTCTGCCTGCAATATTCCATGTCTCTCCCCTAGCCACACTTCACATGGCTAACCCTTCTTCCTCCTTCAGATATTTAACTTAGACAGTGTCTATTACTGCACACAATTACATCCCAGCACCCATCACAGTGCCTGGTGATCACTGGTAAATGCAAGAATAATTTGACACTCAAGGGTTTGCCTAGACGCGGCAGGAAAACGTCTAACCTGCACTCCCCAAGAGCCCGGCTTGTGTTTACTTTTGCAAACCCCATCCTCATAATCTGGTAGAAGTCTGCTAGGGGGAGACTTGGGAGACAGCCATCAGGTGGCATTTCCTTCTGCCTGGGCTGTTTTCCATCCTGGAGATGCAGTTGAGGAGAAAGCAAAACAGCCGTTGAAATCAAAAGTTGCCACAGCTTCCCCAAAGGCAAGTTTCTCCTATAAACCTGAAGTTTTCCTGCCATAACTCTTAGACCTCACATGACCTTACCTGGGGTAGTGGCAGCCTTCTTAGCAGGCAGCCTGCTACCTGAGTGGATTGCTGCTCTAAGATGGAAATAGTGCAGCTGCCAGAGGGGATAAGGGTGTGGGAAATAATCAAAATCAGGTAGACGAGACCAGCTCTTTGGCTTCCTGGCTCCTGGGTACCTTGGTGTCTGTCTCTTGTCTCTAACATGCATTTCAGAAGCTAGTAGCTGAGCAGATTTGGGTCTGTGCCTGGGCCTGGGCACCTGGCCCTTCTGGTTGAGCATTTTCTTTCTTTTTTCTTTCTTTCTTTTTTTTTTTTTTTTTTTTGAGACAGGGTCTTGCTCTGTCACCCAGGCTGGAGTGTAGTGGCACAAACACAGCTCACTGCGGCCTCAACCTCCTGAGTTCAAAGGATCCTCCCATCTCAGCCTCCCAAGTAGCTGGGACTAGAGGTACACGTTGGGTGGTTTTTTTGTTTGTTTGTTTGTTTTAGTAGGGACAGGGTTTCTCCATGTTGCCCAGGCTGATCTCAACCTCCTGAGCTCAAGCAATCCTCCCACCTCAGCCTCCCAAGTGCTGGGACTGCAGGTGTGCTGGGGTTGCAGGTGTGAGCCACCATGCCTGGCCACGTTTGGCATTTTCAGTCAGCTTCCCCCTGGCTTTTGCTGGAGTTAAATCCCTTGCCAATGCCTCTGAAAGCCTTGCCCCAGCACCCTCCTTCTGTCGGCTGATCTAGCAAGTAACAGCATCTCCAGAAGTCAACAAGATGTTCTTGTTCTTTGCTCTTCAAGGAACTGCCCAGCCCATGCCCATCACCCACACCCCTTCTCTAGTGAGAAATTCCAAAAAAGTACTTTGAAGATGAGTATGGGCTCTGGAATCTGACTGACCCATGTTCAAATCCTGCCTCTCCCAAGTACCTGGGTGTCTCAGTCAGCTGTGCTGCTGTAACGGAATACCATAGACTCTGTTGGCTTAAACAACCAACGTTTATTTCTCATGGTCTGGAGGCTAGAAGATCAGGGTGCCAGCACAGTCAGTTCCTCAATGAGGGCCCCCTTTCCCGGTTACATCCTCTTATGGCTTCACGGATCCTCTTCTTCTCAGAGGGACACTAATCCTATCATGGGGACTCCACTCTTATGAGTTCATCTAAACCTAAGTGACTCCCCAAGACTACATCTCCCATCACCTTTGCCCTGAGTAGGGTGAGGGCTTCAAACTATGAATTTCGGGGGAACACATACATTCATTCCATATCACTGAGAAAGTCACTCAACCTCTCCAAAACCCACTTTCCCCTGTTGTAAAATGAGAAAGGTAATATCTACCTCAGAGGATCGCCATGAGGATTAAATTAGTACATATAGAAAGAGTGTGTAGCTGGCACGTGGCAACCCCTCTGTTAATGTTATAATCAGATCATGATTATTATGCCCGTGGGGCACAACAGAGATGTCAGAGCACAGACATAGATGAGGCACTCAGGAGATCTCTGTTGGATGAATGAGTGTGCAAATGCTCTGCCTTTTGTTTAGAAGGGGAAATTGGAGAACTGACTCTCAAGATCTGGTTCCCGTTTCTCAGCTCAATCTTCATGTTAGGCTGATGTGGATGACTTTCTCCATCCAACAAAGTCAACTCCCTGCCTGGCTGATGGAGATGCCAAACCTCTCCTGGCTGACCTGCCAATCAGTTTAGGCTGAGGTTGACTGTCCAGAACTATGCTCTCCAAGATGGTAGCTGCTAGGTACGTGTGACCTTTTAAACAATGTAAATTTATTAACTTCAGTGAAAGTAAAAGTCAACTCTCAGTCACACTAAACACATTTCAAGGACTCAGCATCCACCTGGGACCAGTGGCCACCCTTTTGGACAGCACAGAGAACATTTCCATCTCACAGAATGTCCTATTGAGCAGGGCAGGTCCAGAGTCCCCTGAATTGGATGGCAGCTGTGTAATGATGCATGGTGATGGACTTGACTGGAAATTATGGGCAAGATATGACTGAAGCAGATCCACCAGGTGGGTCCTGACCAGGCCCTGGTATCCCAAAGACCTGAGCCTCACCCAGCTTGCCTGATTCCAACCTGACTCCTTTTGGCTCTGGGGTCTGATGGGGAGGTCAGTCTCCATGCATGCATTCACCCTGGCAAGCTGCAATCACTCTCTCCGCCATCTGGCTTGCCTTTTGCTATTTGCTACACACCCTTGCCCTGAGTCCTTTATCAGGGGCTTATGCAGTTGTTCTACCTGGGTTCTGCCTCAGCATTAACTTCCTTCAGCCCTGCTCCACTTCCTTAGAATATTCCAAGTCTCTTCTAGAGGTCACTGTTACGGGCTGAATTATATCTCCCCACAAAATAAACGTTGTATGTTGAAGTCCTAACCCCTAGTACCTCAGAATGTGACTATATTTAGAGACAGTACCTTCGAAGAAGTAATTAAGGTTAAAATGGGGTAATTAGAGCCCGGTGCTGTGGTTCACGCCTGTAATCCTAGCACTTTGGGAGGCCACAGTGGGTGGATCATTTGAGGTCAGGAGTTCGACACCAGCCTAGCCAACATGACGAAACCCCATCTCTACTAAAAATACAAAAATTAGCTAGGTGTGGTGGCAGGTGCCTGTAATCCTAGCTACTTGGGAGACTGAGGCGGGAAAACTGCTTGAATCAGGGTGGTGGAGGTTGCAGTGAGCCCAGATTGCTCCACTGCACTCCAGCCCGGGTGACAGAGTGAGATTCCATCAAAAAAAAAAAACATGGAGTCATTAGGGTGGGTGGGTCCTAATCCAACAGACAGGTGTTCTTATAACAAAAGGGATTAGACAGAGAAAACACAGACCAATGGATGACCAAGTGAGGACACTGTGAGAAGGCGTCATCTGCAAGCCAAGGAGAGAGGCCTCCAAAGAAACCAACCTCTCTGAGACTTTGATCTTGAGCTTCCATCCTCTGGAACTGTGAGAAAATTAATTTCTGTTTTTTAAGGCACCCAGTGGCTTTAACAGTGTTGTTGAGCCCTAAACAAAGTGTTAGGGTTAGGGTTAGGGTTAGGGTTAGAGTTAGGGTTAGGGTTAGGGCTATGGCAGCCCTCATAGATGCACAAAGTCTCCCAGATTGAAGTTAAAGTCCCGGAGATGCCATTGACCTTCACCTTCATCTCTGTTAGCCTCAGTTTTCCTGTTTATAAGCCAGGGAAACACTATTTCCTATTTCACAGGGTTTTACTCCTTCATACTCACCATTCTCTTGCTCTGTGGCTATTTCCTTTTTTTTTCTCTTTATTATTTTTAAGACAGGGTCTTGCTTTGTCGCCCAGGCTGGAGTGTAGTGGTGTCATCATAGCTCACTGCAGCCTCCCGAGTAGCTGGGACTACAGGAGCCCACCATCATGTCTGGTTAATTTTTTAAATTTTTTTCATAGAGATGGCGTCTCACTATGTTGCATAGTCTGGTCTCAAACTCCTGGCCTCAAGCGATCCTCCCCACCTCAGCCTCCAAAGTGCTGGAATGACAGGCATGGGCCACTGAGCCTCGCTGGCTGTTTCCTTTTCTAAGGAAGCCTCTCCCTCCTCTCTTCTAACATGGAACTCCATCCTTCGGCTCTCAGCTAACAGTCACAACTTGGACCTCCTGATGGGGTCAACCTCCACTCCACCATTATAATCTCTGCTATCTCTGTGGCCCTCGCCTTTCCTGGCACCTGTCCACATGGTATGTGTGGTCATTTCATTTCAAGTTTGCACCACTAGACTGCAAGCTACTCAAGGCAGAAACGCTGTTTTCTAAGATGAGCAATCTTAGCATCCCAGCACCTAGCACTGTGCCTGGAAGATGAACAGAAGCTACTATGTGACAACATGGAAGGAGGGAAGGACTATTGGGAAGATTAAGCTAGATTGTTGATACACAGCCCTTAACACAGTGCCCAGGGCAGAGTAAGTTCTTTCTAACTGCAAGCTATTGTAATTTTTAGTAAATTGCTTTAATTAAAAGAGCTCTGATCATCTGTCAGTCACCTGAATGACTGCAGCCCCTCCATTCCTATTCTAAGCAAACTATCTCTGAGCCATGCTCACCTTTCTAGTTTCTTCATTTGCACCTGGAAGGCCCCTCTGTTTCCCTGGCTACGACTATTTAGATCATCCACATCAAACACTTCCATTTTGAGTTTTTTGTTTTTTGTTTTTCTGGGTTTTTTTTTTGTTTTTTTGTTTTTTTGTTTTTTTTTGAGACAGAGTCTCACTCTGTCACCCAGGCTGCAAGGCAGTGGTGTGATCTCAGCTCACTGCAACCTCCGCCTCCCGGGTTCAAGTGATTCTCATGCCTCAGCCTCCCGAGTACCTGGGATTACAGGCGTGCACCACCACGCCCGGCTAATTTTTGTATTTTTAGTAGAGACAGGGTTTCACCATGTTGGTCAGGCTGGTTTCAAACTCCCAGCCTCAGGTGATCTGCCCACCTCAGCCTCCCAAAGTGCTGGGATTACAGGCGTGAGCCACCAAGCCTCAAATCAAACACTTTCTATCTCCCTTCATATGGCATAAAAGAGGCAGCATAGGTGGCTGTGGTGCTCTGGGCCAAGGTGGTCTTTTTATCCTTGTAGGGGATGGAGGATCAGTCAATGAACTATCCATTTCTGAAGTTCAGATAAATGAGAAAGCCCAGGCCTAGGCATCCTTGAGGCCCCAGACAGTTACACCCACATGGAAAGAAGGACCCTAAAGGGAGCAGACTTGGTTCAATGACATTAGAGACAGCAAGCTGGGGTGCGCTCAACAGTCCTGACAATGGGTTAAAACTACAAAGCTATGGCAATTTGAGCACGGGTATTGATAACAGAAACAATCTGTTAGGCAGAGAGACCATGATTAACATTTGTAACCAATTAGAAATAGCTAAAAAGGCAATCAATGACAGGATCAATACTAGTATCGAATGGGAATGATATAAGGGTTAGCGTAAAGACATTGTTTAAGTGGGTAAGAAAGAAGCAGGAAGCACCTCTTCTATTCAGAACTTCTTATTTCTCTCTCCCGTTTGAGGGTGGAGAGAATTAGGGGAAATGGAGAACAGGGGTAACCAACGTATCTCCCTTATCTCGTCCTAGGTGCAGGAGGAATCTTTCTGTGACAGACTGATAATGCTGCAAGTTATTCTGGGGGCTCTGGAGAGAGGCAGGGGAGAAGACACACACAGGGATTATGTGCCACTTAAAAGATAACATCTCTCTACAGAACTAAAGTTACCTTCCATTCAAAGGCCCAACCCAGGAACGTAAATTCTAAATGCTTACTGTGATTCTTCAATGTGCCAGGTGCCATCAAGGGAGCTGGGAACTCTACAGTTTACAAGACAGGCTCAGTCCTTGACCTCTAGAAGTTTTGATTCTCTAAAAGCCCCACCCGACAAGATACCTGCATCTAGATGGCCCCCCTGGTAGCCTCCAGGAAGAAAAAGTGCAGAGTTTGATGTTCCCTCTAAATTAGACACCTGACAAGATGAAAAGGAAGAGGGATGGAAATTCCAGAACATATGACCAGGGCATGACAGGAGGACACATTCGTTATTTTTATACTCTCTCTATTATATATATTATATATTACTGTATTATATATAGTAATACTGAAAAGGTTTACAGTATTGCAAGAATTACTAAAATGTGACACAGAGACATAAAGTGAGCACCCATTGCTGGAAAAATGATGCCTATAGACTTTCTCAATGCAGGGTTGCCACAAATCTTCAACTTGTAAGAAATGCAATATCTGCAAAGTGCAATAAAGTGAAGTGTGATAAAATGAGGTATGGCTACAAAGATAAGGAACATAAGGCTCAAAGTAGTTAAATAACTTGAACCAAGGTGTTTAAAAGTTTTATTAGAACAAAGCTGGAGATCTCACAACTCCCAATTTCAAAATATACTACAAAGCTACAGTAATCAAAATAATGTGGTACTGGGATCTAGTCTAATAAGGTTGCCAAGTACAGTTACACAGGCTGAACCATGGCAAAAATCTAGAGAACACTATTCACAATGATATCTATGTAAATAGTGTCCTCCCAGGACACTATTTTGTGCACAACCTGCTCAGCCTTACATGCCAGTTCTGCATCAGAAAACTGAGTTTATTTAACTATAAACATAAAACTGAGTTTATTTAACTATAAACATAGGCACAGGGTTATTAAAATAAGCTAGGAGACACATGGCTAGGTACCTTCCCTCAGGTTGCTCTTGGTCATATTAAAGAGATAAGACATATGTATAGCACAAATTGAAGGGAGCTACTGTAACAAATTTCACTTCAGTTTTTTCCATGAAGTATGCAGTTTCACAGGTTTTCACTGTCAGGTGTGGAAAAAATATGTAGCTTCAAAGCAGTTTTGCTTCTTTGCTGTGCTATGCTGTTAGGTCTTTTATTTTTTTAACAGTGTTTTCAACTCCGCTGTAATTCTTTATCTTTCCTCATCTCTCTGTGCCAGCACCAGTGACATCTGTTTCACACAGGGATCATTTTTATCAACAAAGCAGTTTCACTGCAAGGATGTACTATAGGTTTCAAGAGACTGCAGATGCCTCTACTTGTGCAGGAAGGTTGTGGTCAATATTGAATCTGAAGATCTGCGATCTTCTTTGGAGTGAAATCAGAGCATGGGAAGGGACTCAAATGGTTGTCATGTGATTCATCACTTTCATGCACGGTCTAAATTATCAGTCTTGCCCTTGCTCTCAACTCCTCCAGCCACTGTCTTGTCTTAATCATCCCTCAACTGGATCGTTGTAACAGCCTTTCTATTTAACAGTTCAGCTTTTAGATGTACCCTGCACTCACCTCCCACCGCAAAATCATCATCATCTTCTGCAGCCCTCCTCACTGCCACCAGAGTGATTTTACTAAACCACTGATCAAACAATATTTGTATCTCTCCCCTGCTTAAAATCCTTCAAGATTCTCCAATCCTTGCAGTAATGGTCACAGACTCACATGTGTTTGAGGGCCAACCATGTAACAGAAAGGAATAAGGCAGGGTGTGTGTGTGTGTGTGTGTGTGTGTGTGTGTGTGTGTGTCTATAACACCACCTAGAGTTGTATCCTTCCCACAATGACATACTTTGTTTGCATATTAAAGATGAAGGAATATTCTTCACTTCCACAAAAAAATGTAGTTTCTCTTTTACTGTTCTTGAATCAGACAGATCTCTCAAACTAGCTTTTGTTTGCCTCCTTTTGTGTCTGATGAAGACATAAGTCAAGGAAATATTTCACTTTCCTCTTTACTATAAGACAATAGTGCTAGTGTGATGATGAAAGAAAACTGATACTCAGCATCAATTTTGGGAATACAGTTGGAAAGGGCAGGGATCCTGGAAAATTAGGGAACATATGCCCCAGTTGAAGAGGGCAGTTTTGCTTTGATGGCCAGCCCATTGTAACCTTACAGAAATATGGGTGCAGTGTGGCCAAATTTTCTGATTTTTCCAAGAGAAGCTAGAAATCTAAGTAATGTAAAAGATGTCCTAATTAAACATTAAGAAATTGATGTATTCTTTTAAAACCTCAGGCCAAGGTAAAGAAAGCACACCTGCAAGCCAAAAGGCTACAGCCTCTTACTTCCATTTTATGACCTCTGACCTAGAACCACATGATCTACGAAGTTCTCCATCCTCATCTCCCAGCACTACCCTGTGTCAGCTATTCACCCTCAAACCTCTCCATGCACGCCATGGTTTTTCCAAAATCTGGGTCTTTGGGCATGCTATTTCCTCTTCCTCTTTTTCTATCTGGAAATACTCCTTCTCCAAAGCATGCCCGGAATGTCACCTCCACAGTTTATTGTTGCCTCTCTCAGGCTCCTTTAGTCTCCTGAGCATTACATTATGAACACACTTTCATATTATTTGTACTAATTTCTGACTCTTTTAATAGTATGGAGTTTCTTAAAGGCAAGAAGTATGCCCTATTGATCTCTGTGATTTCCATGTTAGGAAGGGGACTTGTGGAGTAGGACGAGGTGACTGCTTGTTGAATGAATGGATGTGTGGGTGGAGGGGTGGAAGGATGAATGGATGGACAGATTAATTAATAAATGAATGGATGGATAGTTGGCTGAGTGGATGGATAGGTGGGTGGATGGGTGGGCAGATGGATGGACAGATGGATGGATGATGGGTAGATGGATGGATGACTGAGTGGGTGGACGAATGAGTACCTGGATGGGTAGATAGATAGGCAGATGGGTGGATGAATGGATGGATGGATGGATGCATGGATGGGCAGGTTGATGGGTAGCTGGATAGATGGATGGGTGGATGAATGGATGGATGGATGGTGATATGGTTTGGTTATGTCCCCACCCAAATCTCATCTTGAATTGTAGTTCTCATAATCCCCATGTGTTGTGGGATGGACCAGGTGGAGATATTTTAATCATGGGGGTGGTTTTCCCCATCCTGTTCTTGTGATAGTAATAGTCCTCAGGAGATCTGAGGGTTTTATAAGGGGCTTTCCCCTTCACTGGGCACTCATTCTCTCTCCTGCCACCCTATGAAGAAGCGCTTTTTGCCATGATTGTTAAGTTTCCTAAGACTTCCCCAGCAATGCAGAATTGTGAGTCAATTAAAATCCCCTTCCTTTATAAATTGCTGAGTCTTGGGTATGTCTTTATTAACAGCATGAGAATGGGCTAGTACAGATGGGTAGGTGGATGGGTGGATGGATGGGTAGATGGATGGATGGATAGATGGATGGGTGGTAGGTGAATGAATCCACAGATACGTGGGTGGGTGGATGAATGGCTAAGTGAATGGATGGGTGGGTGGGTGGATGGATGGATAAGTGGATGGGTAGCTGTATGGAGTGTGTGATTGGAGGCTCCTTACCAGGGCCTTAAATAGAGCTGCCATGGATTAGTCTAGACACTCTGGCTTTATTTAAGTTCTCGCTTAGCTAGAAGATACAAAGCTCATTTTATTACTAAGAACTTCGAACTTGCCCTTTCCCCAGCTCTTTATAAGACCGGCTCTTTCTCATGATTCAGGCTTCAACTCAGATAAAACTTCCTCAGAAAAGTCTTGCTCAACCATTCCCATCATAAGAACCACCACCAAGTCAATAATTATTACATTATTGTCCTTGTTAGCGATTCTGGCTGTCTTAAATTACATTGTATATTTCTGTTTACCTGTTTATTTTATGCCTCCCACTTGCCTCCACTAGCAAATTGCATGAAGGCATTGCTATAGACCTATACCTACCGTTGTATCAGACATATTGTAGATGCTGAATAAATATGGGAAAATTTAATAAATTTATTGATTTGTAACAGAAGAAATAAGCAATTAAAAAAATAAGTGGAACCCATTTGTTTGGTGCTTTATTGGCCTTGTGGCATAAAAGACAACACTGGGAATAAGAAATCTCCTTTCCTTATTAAGATGCAGGAAACTGTATGTTACCATTGTTAAAAGCCAGGGGATTAGAGCCAGACAGGCCTGGGCTTGAGACTAGGACTCGTTACTTGATATCACTAAGTGATCTTGAACACACCAGCACTTAATTTTGCTAAGCCTCTGTTTCCTCACCTTTCAAATGAAAATAGTAACACAAATGCGTAAAGAGCTTCTCAGGAATAAATGAGATAATCATGCATGAATAACACATAACACAGTATCTCCCACAAACTAAACACCCAACTGAAACGCACCAGCACCAGGGAGCTGTGAGGCCATTCTGGCCATCAATCACTAATGTTATGAGACCCGGACTATGAAAGAAATATATCAACACATCTGACTCCTTTCCAGAGCAATTTACTCCCCAGGGCTTTGCAAACCATCAGCCCCATGAAAATGTCTCAAGTTGGACAAACGTCATGAATGATGAATTATGATAATGTTCTGCTATTGAATCAGCCTTGAAGAAAACTACAAGGTTTACCACCACTGTAGCAGAGGGGAAACGGTGTCATCCATACCTAGTGCCATTCTCATCAGAAGCAACCCATGCCAGGACAGCTCTTACTTATAGACTGACTTCCCCTTGGCAGAGCCATTTTCCAGGGAGGCCTCTACTGAGCCATCATACTGTTGAGCACAATTTTCTTGGAGGTCAGGTCACCATCTAACTGAATCTTCTTTGTGGGTCCAACATATGCCAACATGGCATTTTGCTAAGAAAACTCATAAAGAGGATTTCTGCCTGCAATACAACACTCCCTCTATAATACCGTCAGTCTAATTGTTTCCAGAAGCAAACAATTAAACAGTTTATGAGAAAAACTCTATCTGTAATTGTAGGGCTCCAGCACAGCTGCTTCCTAAGTAAGGCAGTTGAAGACTAGCTGGTGCAGATATTAAAGTACAGTGTGTAGTTAGCAATATGGCACCTAAATGCATCATAGCAGACCTATCGGGGAAATAAACAACATTTAAGTGTATTTTGGGAAGACAAATACTCAATACTTTGTTTAATGTATGGTTTGCCATTAGTGGTTAATCTAAGACAATGAAGAGAGAGCTGTGGTTCATGTGGCTATTGAGAAAATGTAGAATTGATTGTAAGAATGATTGAGGATTTTTAAACAGCACAACTCCCAAGCCAGCAATGCCCTTTGTTGCGTTTTTTTCCTCCCCCTTTTAAATTTGCCTATAATCCGTTCAGTCAAATCCTTTTATCATGTTGATTTCCTCTCCTCATTATGACGAGTGTGATTAATTACTAAAATTTTCCCTCATTCTTACACAACTCTAAGGACTCATTTTTCATGAGCAAAATGGCCTTTCTTGTCCAAGTACACATATCCACACCCCCTCCCAAAGCATTTCCATTTTATGTCTTCATGTTATTAATAATAGTTTTCAATTGGCCCATTCAGTTGGCCACTTGCTGTTGTGAAATTTATCTAAAGCTAAAGAGCCCAACACCTTGACTTGATAATTAGTTGGCATAATTAGTGACTGTGACCCCAGAGTCTGTCATGAAACTTCTCTTTGTGTGACATATTTATTCATCGAATAATGAGTGGAGAGGTACCTTCCTAGTCCAATCTCCTCTTGTATTCCAAAGCTGGTCTGATCCATTCTCCAGTTTGAAAGCTTTCAGACAGTCCCAGATTTAATCTCAGGATGACAAAAAAAAAAAAAAAAAAAAGGGAAATGGAAGCAGTTGAGTAGATTTGAAACTTACTAGTCACAGAAACGCAGCAGGAAAGCCATTTTTTAAAAAACAATCTAATGTACAACAACATAGGGACCTCCTTTCATCCACTGTGGTCTGGGATTGCTCCCGATTGCTCCAGTACCAGCCTTTCCTCCTTGTACCTTCCAGCAAGCAAACTAACCCTCGTTTCCCACAAATACTACCACTGTGTGTAATCCAAATAGCAGTGGAAAACAGGAAAGGCAATTAGATTTAAATCTAATCCTGCTTACTCCACACCAGCCCTTTTTATTTTTTCCACTAAGATGTTCTTCAGCATAGTAACAAATATGATTCCTGTTTAGCACAGTGTGAAGCAGGAGTGAAATGCAGGTCTGTTAGCACTATTCAGCTACATGATGACATTTCAAACTCCTGAAAGGGGACTCCAAACACAGATTACTAACAAAAACCCTGAGTGCTTTGTAATTATTTATATGTCATTCCTACATAATCAATGTCACTCCAGCACTCACGGAGCTTAATTCCTTGCTTTGTGTAACATCCTCTGACATTCTGTGAGTCAAATTACAAGGATACTAAGTGCAGTCTCTGCCACCTACTGCATTTTCCCAGTGATGGCCATAGTGAAAGAGCATCTCCATAATAGGAGTGTATGGAGGGAAACTGAATGAAGCCACATGCATACATACACACATGAGCACACATAAATACACACATCCATCCACATCCGCACACACGCACTTTCAGAGGAAATATTTCTATTCAAAAGGCAAAAGGAGTTGGTCAATCAGCCATTGCAAACCAGGCCATGGTCAGAACCTGCGCAACTGCTCTCTCCTGCAAGGTCACGGGTCTCAGCAGGAGCAGACACAGGAGTTGTGCAGTTTTAAGCATTCCTCATCAATTATTTACGTACCTATGGTTACATCAAGTGGCAGCTTCTTGGCTCCTGTTCCACAGCACTTCCACTACACAATGGGGACTCCCTGCAAATTAACATTCCTTTCCTCCTGCCTGCCCTGCCCTGAAGTTTTCAAACATAACAACAATCTAAATGAAATAATGACAGAGACTCATTCAAATGCTGCGGAGGGAACTGTTTTATTGCTAAGGCAGCAAAGAGAACTAATTGAATCCACTGGAAAGAAAGAAGTAGAAGGGAAAAGCGGGGAAGGAAAATGAAGTAGGAGGGTGGAATGATGAAGACAGAAGAGGCTGATACTATGCAGGCATACACGTTCACATGCACACACACAGGCACACACAGGCCCAGGCAAGTGAGTGGGAACCTGAATATTCATGGGAGAGAAATTGCATAAGTGTGAATGCAAATAGCTTCCAAGATGGCAATGCTGCCAAGAGCTGGGCTCACAAGTACTGAGAAAGTGCCTCAAGTAGTTCATACTCTGAGCTTTGAGCTTTTCAAGAGCCACACTGTACTCTTGATGGAGTAAGTAACAGCTGTCAACATCTAGACACAAAGGTAGCATCAGGTCTAACAGTTTGTGTGTTGGCTATAAAGCATAGCTGCAAAGTCCATGACATTTCTCCCATGGAAAATGAGTCTATGTCTTCTTGCCTTGAACACAGTTGGGCTAGTGATTGCTTTGACCACTAGAGTATGAAATGATGGTATGTGATGTCCAAGGTTAGGTTATAAAGATCATGCAGCTTCTAACTTTGTCACTAGAACATTAAATTTTGGAGCTCTGAGCTGCTCTATGAAGTTGGACTACTCTAAGGTCTCCATGCTGTGAGGAAGCCCAAGCCATATGGAGAGGCCATATGTAGAAACTCCAATCAACCATCCCAGGTGACCCAGTTTTTGTTTCATACCAGCCTAGATCCAAAACATATAAATTAAGAAGACTCCAGAGGATTTCAGTAGCAACCATTTGGGATTTTCCATCTAAGACACCAGATACCATGGAGGGAAACAACCTTTTTGTATAGTGCTCTAGTCCTTCCACCACAGAATATATGAGCATAATGAAATTGTGGTTGTTTAACGGTATAAAGTTTTGTGAATTTGTTATACCACATTGCCAGCCAGAATAGTATGTGTTATAAACACCTACTGTTACTTCGGTGAATCATCAATTTCTACCTTATTAGTTTTAGCATCTAGAAAATGGGACTAAGACTAATAATATCTACCACATAAGGTTCTTTGAAGAATCATCAAAATAAAACGATAATAAAAACAACAACAAAGAATTATTTAGAGCTGTCTATGTTTCCAGACCCATTTTAAACGTATTACATAATTCAAATCACTTAATCTCATGAGGTAGAAAGCTATTATCCCTTTTACAAATGGGAAACTGAGGCACATAGAGGACAACAGCTTACCTAAACTCACATAGTGAGAAGGATTAAGGCAGGCAGCCTTGTTCCAGCTTCTCC
Source organism: Gorilla gorilla gorilla (assembly GCF_029281585.2). NCBI lineage: Eukaryota > Metazoa > Chordata > Mammalia > Primates > Hominidae > Gorilla > Gorilla gorilla. Next base: position 25,403,414 of record NC_073242.2, on the reverse strand, counting down.
TTCTTCTTCTTCCTCTTCTTCTTCTTGTTCTTCCTCTTCCTCTCCCTCTTCTTCTTCCTCTTCCTCTTCCTCTCCCTCTTCTTCTTCCTCTTCCTCTTCCTCTCCCTCTTCTTCTTCCTCTTCCTCTTCTTCTTCTTTTTTGATATGGGATCTCACTCCCATTGCCCAGGCTGGAATGCAGTGGTGCAATGATGGCTCATAGCGGCTTCAACTTCCCAGGTTCAGGTGATCCTACCACCTCAGCCTCCCAAGTAGCTGGAACTACAGGTGCATATCACCACGCCCAGCTAATTTTTTGTATTTTTAGTAGAGACAGGGTTTCCTCATGTTGCCCAGGCTGGTCTTGAACTCCTGGGCTCAAGCAATTTGCCCACCTAGGCCTCCCAAAGTGCTGGGATTACAGGTGTGAGCCACTGCACCTGGCCCCACAGCCCCAGCTTCTTAATCAGCCTAAAAAATATGTCTAAAGGTGAACAAGCATATAAGAATGCCTGGCGTATATCTAAACTTAAGAAATGTTTATTGCTGCTGCTGTTATTGTTATTATTTAAGAGTCTGATAATTAATAGACACACACTTGGGAAATACCAAGATGGGCTTTTCCTACCTCTCTTGTTTTAGCATCTATAGGCGAACTCTGGAATGGTTTGTCCAGTCTTCATAATCCCCTGGCTATCAGAAAATGGGAAGAATATTCATATTGTATATTTCACATGCCAAAAAAGACTTCAATTTCATGCTGTACTGAATTTAAGAAATGCCCCTTTAATCCTGTTTTTATTCTAAACCAGTATAAAAACTTTAATATTTCCTAATAGAGTGTACATTTATTCTTTCCTACCAATCTAATGGCAATTTATGAGAAGTCAGGCAATAGCCAGTAAGATAAGCTTGAAGCTTTGGTTCTAAAAGTTCAATCAGTTAACCTAGGATAGCAATCACTTCTCCAGAATGAATAATGACATGGAATAACATTTGGATGGAGATAAACCCTTTTTGCATAGAAAATTGCATTATCATGTACAGTATCTCAGCTGGATATGTAAGTTTACCAATAAGGACATTGCTTCATGCATTTTTATCATGGAGCTTTTTGATTCTGAGATTTCCAGAGGATTCTGCATTGAAGGAGGAATTCTGAATGTTTGCATAATATGTGATGCTCTCTGAGCTGCAGGTGTGGGGGTGGGAAGGTAGGAGCTGGGCTCTGCAGTTTCTGAAAAGCTGCCACTACACTTTCCCAGGGGTTCTTCATTCCACTTAGCAAAGGGAAAAAGCTAGCAATGCACAGTGAGACTGAGTTCTGTAAAGAAATGGCATTGAAAATAAGCATCATGTCAATTTCAGCTAATGGGGCACAGTATGGGTTCATTTTAAAGGGGGGGGAGGGGAGCGGCATGCAACCATTAAGAAAGAAATACTTATGCCATATGTGAGCACGCCCACCCAAGCACAGCCAGGATGCAGCAGCTCTGGGGAGAGCTCAATGCATCTCCCCTGCAGACATCGAGATGGACCTCCCAATGCCCAGGTCCCAGACAATCATTAGGGAAGTATAATTATAAATAACATTAGTGAGAAAGTAGCCATTCCTCCCTGCAACCACCACCAACAACTGCAGCTTCAGCGACTTCTATTGGTGACAGAGATATTTAATCCCTGAATTTCACTAACTTCCCTTTCACAGGTGCAATTGCCAGAACATTTCAGGAGCACACACCTGCTTGCCAGATGACACATTAAGCTGAGAGCGCCCTTTCAAACTCAGGAGGGGGTGAGCTAGGAAAAGCCTTCTCTCTTCCTACCCCTCCCAGGATTGCTGAGTTTGCTCTAGTAAGACTCCAACTATGAATTGTCTGCAATGATAGAGAAAACATCCATGCTTGGGCATCCGAGAGGCAGTGAAGACCTCTGCAAGTGTCTGCTAGTGCTCACTAGAAAACAAGCGCAGGGACTGAGAGCACAGACATTGGTGTCAGAAAGAACCAGGCTTGAGTTCTGGTTCTTCCACTCATCTCTTCTCTCTTTGCTTCAGTTTTCTCTGCAAAAGAGGAACAAAAATAACATCTGCCTGATAAGAGTCGTGAGGATTAAATGAGGAAATGCTGAAGCTATGCCAGTGAGGGTAGCTGTTACTTCTTGGTTCTGAAATGTGGAATGCTCTGCCACCACAGGTTGCGAGTTCTGGGCTGCCACAGGCCCTGCATGGAGACAAACCAAAGGGCTGGACCATTTGGTTTGGTAGCAAAAGCAAAAGCTCAGCTTTGCCTGGGGAGCTGTCCACGGCCAACGGTGCTGAAGACAAGCCATTTCTGTGTCTTCTGAAATAGCGTTATCTGTATGCCTGTGGTGTCACCAGCCTGTAATGGCTAGAAATCTATGGAAAGAGGAGTAGTCACCAGGATCAAGGAATAATGATGAAGGTATTTTTCCATGCCAAATATCAAGTTTCTCTCACTTCTTTCTGAGTAATTGTGATGGTTGGCTGTGTGCAGTGGCTCTCACCTGTCATCCCAACACTTTGAGAGGCTGAGGCAGTATTGCTTGAAGCCAGGAGTTCAAGACAAGTCTGGAAAACATAGCAACTTCCATCTCTACAGAAAATTAAAATTAAAAAATAAATCAAGCTGGTGTGATGGTGCACACCTGTGGTCTTAGCTACTTGGGAGACTGAGGCAGGAGGATTGCTTGAGCCCTGGAGTTCCAGGCTTCAGTGAGCTATGATTATGCCACTGCATTTCAGCACGGGTGATGGAGCAAGACCCCCTCTCTATAAAAACAATTGTGGGCTGGGCGCAGTGGCTCACGCCTGTAATTCCAGCACTTTGGGAGGCCAAGGTGGGCAGATCATGAGGTCAGGAGTTTGAGACCAGCTTGACCAACATGGTGAAACCCCGTCTCTACTAAAGATACAAAAAATTAGCTGGGAGTCGTGGCATGCACCTGTAATCCCAGCTACTCAGGAGGCTGAGGCAGCAGAATTGCTTGAACCCAGGAGGCAGAGGTTGCAGTGAGCCAAGAACATGCCATTGCACTCCAGCCTGGGAGACAAGGTGAGACTCCGTCTAAAAAAAAAAAAAACCAACCAATTGTGATGGTTGGCATCAACTTTTGACTCAAAGTTTTATCGCCTTCTTTCTGACTACGCACCATGTGCTGTAATCACTTGTAACTCTTTCTTCCTCTCCAAACTCCTCATATTCAGTCATGTCTCCATGCCTTTGCCCACATTGATGGCTTTACTCAAGATCCTCTAATCCCATTATTTGTTTGGAAAAATTCCTTCAGGATCCGGATTATGACCTGAAAATCATTCTCTGAATCTCCTCAGCTATATTCCCTGGCTGATCCATCACCTTTAATATCCCATTATAACACTTATAACACTATTTTGTACTCAATTAATTCACTTGAAAATGTTTTCCAAGTACTTTCAATTAAACATGGCCAAGGCACTGGGAATTCAATGATGAGCAAGGAATAGGTGCTGACCTTCAGAAGCTCATAGTCTAATTGAGAAGACTTAGGGTGAGGTGGGAATCAATAGGTAAATCCATGGAACAATGGTAGCATATGGGCAAAGCACTTGACGCACAATGGGAGAACTGAAGAAGGATTTCCAATAGAAGGTAAATCTATGCTAAGATCTGGAGGACAACTTAATCAGGTGAAAACGAAGAGGGGAAGCCTGTATGCAGTGGACATTGTGTTTCAATATTTGCCAAACATAACATCTGACAAACTGCCGCATGATACTATACAGACCAGATGAAGAAATCAAATCCAAGTGAAAAAATGGTTAGGACAAGTCAGAGCTTATTTTTATCCAAAACATGTAGATTGGTGAATTTCCAATTTTAATGATATGCAAAAGACTACACATTATATGATTCTTTTTATATAAAACTCTAGACAAGATAAACACAAACTGACATACAGCATATTTCTAGGGGCCAGAGTAGGGGAGAGGACTTCAAAGGGACACAGTGGAATTTTTCTGGGTGATACAAATGTTTTATGCCCTGATGGTTGTGGTAGTTACATGACTGTGTGCATTCATCAAAATCCACCAATTTAACACTTAAATTTTGTGAATGTTATTGAACAGGGAGTAATAAAATATTTACCAGGTTTAAAAATATAGGACATGGCCCAGGATTCTGCAACTTTAATAAGCATCTCTGGCAAAACTAACAAGGATGGTCTGAAAACAGTTATTTCAGAAATGGTTTTTCTAATTACTGATTCTAAGCTTGCTCTAAGCATTCAGTAATGCTTAGAATCAATGTGTAAGTCCACAGAACAATGGTAGCACATGGACCAAGCACCTGATGCTCAATGGGAGGACAAGATTCTTGATCTTGTTCAAAATATTATCACCAAAAATGTGTGGCCAAGATTGCCAGTGACCCAACTCTCCAATTATTCTCTCCTTCATCTTTAGTAATAGAACACTTATTTTTATCTGGGTATGTAATTACCCAGCCAAAAGACTATCTTTTCCAGGCCCTCTTGCAACTAAGCATGTGACTAAGTCCTGGCCAATATGACTAAGTCCTGGCCAATGAGAATGGTTTCCAAGACTTTCATGAAAATTCCCTTAAGAGGAAGAGATGTGCCTTCTTTATCTCTTCTCTATTCCTCCCATTTAGGATGTATATTAGTCCGCTTTCACAATGCTGATAAAGACATACCCAAGCCTGGGCAATTTACAAAGGAAAGTGGTTTAATTGGATTTATAGTTCCACGTGGCTGGGGAAGCCTCACAATCATGGTGGAAGGCAAGGAGGAGCAATTCACATCTTACATGGATGGCAGCAGGCAAAGAGAGAGCTTGTGCAGGGGAGACTCCCATTTTTCAAAACCATCAGATCTCAGGAGACTTATTCACTATCACAAGAACAGTATGGGAAAGACCTGCCCCTGTGATTCAATTACCTCCCACCAGGTCCCTCCCACAACACGTGGGAATTCAAGATGAGATTTGGGTGGGGAGACAGCCAAACCATATCAGAATGTAAATGCAATGGCTGGAGTCCCAGTAGCCATCTTGATCCCTGAGGCATCATATTGATGATGATGATGATGATAGAAAAATGACAGACCATGTTACACCATGCCTAATTCTGGACTTTTTTATATATCTAAGAGAAAAACAAACTTCAGTGATATTTAAGGCACTGCTATTTAGGATGTTTCTACTATATGCAGTGGAACCTAGTCCTAACTCATACCTGCAGCTTATTAACTTCGAATTTCTCACACGAAGCTGATTTGATTATCCAGTGTACTAGGTAACAGAATCAAATGTCAGGCAGATTTTCAGACTCATTAAAAAATGAAGGTATTAAAAGTATCTAGCTGAAATCAGGATGAATTTAAAAAGTTATGCCTCTCCAGGATCTTAGTTAACCACTTTACTCAATATTAGTCAACCTTGTATTGCAGCTGATTTTAAAAAGCTAATTCATTGTCAGGTTACATTAATAAAGGTAGAGGATAAGGAACAGAGAAGACAGATTTTCTAATATGCTTTTTAGACAACAGCTGGAATAGTTAATTCATGCCTGAACACTTCATTTGAAGAAGAATGCTGATAAAATTGAGATGGTTCAGAATGGAGTCAAGTGTAATCAAAGGCCCTGAAAAATGTCAACTGAAAAATCTAGGCTATTTAAACTGGAGAAGAGAATACTGAGATGTGTGATAAAGACTATGGGAAATGTATGAAGAGTTAGCATGTTCTAGAACAGTAAGACTCATTCCATGTTGCTACAGAAGGAGCAAGGGGAACAAGATGTGAGAGTCAGAGGAAATCAGCATAAGATCCATCAAATGGCCGAGCGGGGTGGCTCACACCTGTAATCCCAGCACTTTGGGAGGCCGAGGAGGGCAGGTCACTTGAGGCCAAGAGTACAAGACCAGCCTGGCCAACATGGTGAAAACCCATTTCTACTAGAAATACAGAAATTAGATGGTCATGGTGAAGCACGCCTGTAATCCCAGCTACTCAGGAGGCTGAGGCAGAAGAATCACTTGAATCTGGGAGGCAGAGGTTGTAGTGAGCCGATATCGTACCACTGCACTCCAGCCTGGGTGACAGAGTGAGACTCCACCTCAAAAAAAAATAAAATAAAGACACATCAAACAAAAAGTAAGCTGCCTTATGCAATCCAGCCTCCTCTGATATGCCAATTGATTAATTGACTTACACCTCAACTTGTTCCCAAAATAAATACCTAACATTTTAAAGTGATTATGTGATAACACTATTCTGAGTGCTTTATATGTTTAATTCATTTCATTCACAGGACTCTCTAAAGTAAGTACTATTATTATCCCTATTTGTACAGATAAGCAAACTGAGAAAGAAAGGTTTAATAACATGCCCAAGGTCACACAGATAAGAAGATGCATGCACAGCCAAGATTCCAGTGTTCTGGTCCTCGGAGCCCACACAGTCATCACCAGGAGGCTACACTGCCTCTTCCTCACTGAAACATGCAAGGTTTCCCATGAGTGCCATGTTACTGGAAGAGACCTTGACAGCTAACTCTCTGGAATGTTGAGGTTGCAATTGGGTATCGTGGACTTACTTCTGTGATATCTTCAATGACCAGGGGCTTTGCGGAAGTTCAATGGGATTCCGGTTTTGTGAAGCAGTGGATATGCTGGCTTTGTATAACAACATGTGGAGCATCATGGGAAGGTAACACAATTGGAAGGTAGTTCAAGAGATGCATTAGAAATCAGAGGCACAAATTTGTCAGAATGGTCAAGGCTAGAGAGAAAGGATTTGAAATCCACCCTTGGATATGTGACAACGGAAGTTATGAAGCATTCATATTTGAGAAGGTTGAAAGCAGAGGATGGCAGATACTAAGCTCAACCCGTGAACCATGCACTGCATGCTGAGAGTAAAACAAAAGGTCGGCGGCAGCTAAGCATGGAAATAGCCAAATGCTACAGAAGAGAGGGCTTGACACTTTCAAAAAGCTGACTGATCCAGAAGAGTCAGAGACCTCTGTTGCTTTCACTTGCCCAGAATCTATTCACCCTTATTCTTCTAATAGCATCCCTATTATCCTCTGGGAACCATGCTTCTCTGTCATGTTTACCTGGTGGGATTTACCCTGGATTTACCCTGGCATTACTCCCCTGAATCCAAGGTTCCCATGTTTCTGACCTGGCTGATAGCCACAGTCTATTCCCCTGATCACTGTTGACCACTGTGGCTGGTTTAGAGTGAATAGATGACCTAAGTGGGTCCAGTGAGAATCAACACTGAGATTTTTGGTGGAATTATTAGGAAGGAGGCTTCTCTTTACCACCCAGGTACCTAAGCTAGTAAGATGAATGCATGGAGCTTCTGCGTACCATTTCTGGGACTATGTGAAGAGGGCTTGTCCATAAACGAAGCCAATGTGACAAAAAGCAGTGTCAAGGCACTGGTTTGGTGGTGAGGTGGGGGGTGTGGATTTGCACACTCAAATCCAGCATTTTGAATAGTTACATATATTCCCTAGATTTTTCAATTATGCCAGCAAAAATGAATTATTTCCAGTATGTCTCTGTCATTTGCCTCTGAGAGTAATGGTCACTATTCATTATAATTTCCCAGTAATGAGAAACACTCACTATGTCTTTCAACTGTATTTACTCACATACTCTTTTTTTTAACCATAGATCTTAGCAAAAAGATTAAAAAGTAAATAACAGGGGAGCCCTATCCACTTAGCAATTAAGAATGTGGGTTTGGAGGGCCAGAGAACATGTGAGTCCCTGGTTCTGGCACTGTGTGGCCTTGAGCAAGTGACTCCATCCCTCTGAGCCTTGGTGTCCTTACTGGTATAAGGGATTGTGATAATAGTGTCAGAGAGACCTCTATCACAGCATGGATTCCTGCATACCTCCATGCCTTTTTATTACAGCATAAACTCAAGAGCAACATATGTGGTCTTCTCCATGGGGCAGAAACTAGCACAGGGCCGGGTACGTTAACAACAGAAACAAACCTCATTGAAATTATTTGAATCAATTAAATGAAATACTGCAGACAAAAGGGTTTTATAAGCTCCAAAGTAGTCTTTATTATCATCTCATAGATGATACAATAGCCCCTCTTTTTTAAAGCAAATGAATTGAATCTGAAGTTCAACCAAGTTCAACAAGAAGCAGAACCCTCAAAGTACTTTGTACAGTTATGTATAATCCTACAAATCTGGCCCCATTGCCTCCCCTCCTCCCCTGCCTTTTTTTTTTTTTTTTTTTTTTTTTTAACCTTGAATTCAAACTCATCCTTTAAGAAATGCAGTGCTGGTACTTAAAATGAAATTTTGGCAAGGTAAATGCATTTCTTTATGCAAAAACAAAACAAAACAAAAAAGACTGAGGAGTACATCATTTAAAGCAGTAAAAAAAAATTTATGATCTATCTCAGATTTTCAAATGTAAAATAGGACACAAAAAACGTCTGCGTATGATACATGTTTCAAGATTTGTTAAAGTCCTGCATGGGAAGGAAATAAGACAAGTAATTCAAAAAAAGAAATCCCTTCAAACATTTTTTGCAAAAGTAAAGTACACACAGACACACACACACAGACACACATTTTATGTAGTATAATCAAAAATGTAATAGTAGCAGACGCTAGACAGAAACTAAAAATCTATGCTAGGCCCAGTAATGAGAAATTTCACTATGTCTTTCAACTGTATTTACTCACACACTCCTTTTTTCCATGGATCTTAGCAAATAAGATTAAAAAGTAAATAATTAGGGGAACTCCATCCACTTAGTAATTAGGAATGTGAGTTTTGAGGGGCAAAGGATATGTGAACCCCTGGTTCTGGCACTGTGTGACCCTGGGCAAGTGACTCCATCTCGCTGAGCCTCAGTTTCCTTATGAGTATCAGGGATTGTGACAACACTGTCCTCACAGGTTGTTGGGATTGGTGAGACAAAGGCACAGAAAGTGGTTACCATAAAGAAGTGATCATTCTTTTAATGATCCTTTTATTTTACACGGTTTAAATTAGCCACCACAAAATCTAAATGATTCCCCCAGCAAGAAGGAAGCTACAACCAGAATACCGGGTTGTTATTCATTGCTGTCCTTCTACTCGTCTCACCTGGATCAAGTTAATTCACCTTCTGTTAAAGGAGTCACTTGGAAACTAAGATCTTTGGGGCTCAGTGCATCCAAGAAACTGGACCTATTTGGAGCAGGCAAATATTTATACTAACGAAACAGGCAGACATCTACTCAAACTCAATGGTGCCACAATTTATCTCAAACTATCTTTTTTTCTATCAGAGTAGAAACTTGGAAGTAATTTTTGACTTTTTTCTCCCTTTAAATCCCCTCTAGTCAACCTATCATCAATTTCTCTGTTTCTTTAAGATGTCATTCAAATGCAAATAGTCCTTTCTACTGCCATTGCCACTGGACTCTAGTCCAGTGCCTCATGACCCCAGTCCTAGAACGGTGCAATAGGCTCTCAGCTCTCTCAGCTCAGTGCTTTTCAAATCCTGGATGCAGATGACGATCATCCAACTACAGATTCTCAGGCCACCCCAGACATACCAAGTCGGAATCCTTGGGGGCTAAAAAAATAAGGAAAGAAAGAAAAAAAGGAAGAAAAAGAAACAGGCAGAAATAGGTCCTTGTCTTGGAAGGAACACTGAGCACTGGGTAAAGAGTCTCACCCAGGTCTCATCTCTACCTTTCTAGAAAAAGAAAAAGCCTTCAAGAGATGCTGTTTCTTTAGTCACTTCAACCACAGGAAGATGTCAAATTCAGAATGGCATTTTTCACTTATAAGAAAAAGATCTGAAAACCCAAACTTGGAATCTCAAAGAAAGCTTAAGTGGAAAGGACATCTTTCAATAATCAACATCATCATCTTTCCCATGTACTACCATCCCAAACAGACAGAGACATCCAGGGAGTCCTGCTCTGTGAAGCACTTTTCAGGAAACAATCAGCTTAAGACATCACCCATCCAATTCACTTTGACTCTGATGAACAGTGTCATCGCTCCTCAGAAAAATGAAACAGGAGTGGCATATAGTCATGATGACAGCCAGCTAACCATTGGTGACTCTTTCGAGTTTTTTGTTTGTTTGTTTGTTTGTTTTTAAGCATGTCATGCACAGAAAAGGAGACAGCAAAAGTAGGCAGGTAGAAACTGCCATGTAACCAGAGGCTTAGAGCAATTGGCAGACAATTCTAAGCCTTCATTCATTCACTCAGCAAGTTTTTTTTTGTTCGTTTGTTTGTTTTTGTTTGTGTGTTTTTTGAGACAGAGTTTCACTTTATTGCCCAGGCAGGAGTCCAGTGGCGTGAACTTGGCTCACTGAAACCTCCGCCTCCCAGGCTCAAGCAATTCTCCTGCCTCAACCTCCCGAGTAGCTGGAATTACACGTGCCCGCCACCACGCCCAGCTAATTTTTGTATTTTTAGTTGAGATGGGGTTTCTCCATGTTGGCCAGGCTTGTCTTGAACTCCTGACCTCAGGTGATCTGCCCGCCTCAGCCTCCCAAAGTGCTGGGATTACACGCATGAGCCACCGCGCCCAACCTCAACAAGTATTTATAAAGTGCAAGGTTCTGTTCTGGGGGCTGAAGATAGAGCAGTAAAGATAATACTACGCAGTGGCAAGTGCTCTGAAGGGTATTAAACTACATGGAGCAACAGATATTATAAGAAATTACAAAAGACCCTGAATAGCCAAGTCAATCTTGAGCAAGAACAAAGCTGGAAGCATCATACTTCCTTGCTTCAAGTTATATTACAAAGCTACAGTAATCAGAGGGTATGGTTCTGGGACAAAAACAGACACACAGACAAGCTGGAGGGAGGTGAGCTGGAGGGAGAAGCCTAACAATGTAGGCTGTGCTCTGACACTTACAGCAGACGTCATCCACACGGTGAATAAGTGACCAGGGAGAAAGCCAGGAAAAACTAAGGGAAACAGGCATTGAGGGGCAGGTTTCCTCAAAGGGATGCTACTGTCACTTGAAGTAGGATTGCTTTTCCTGTGTGGGTCTGTCCTGAGCATTGTGGGACATTCAGCAACTCCTGACACCCCACCCCACCCACCTAACGTCTGTAGGGTCCCTTCTCTTGGCACTAGAGCAGCCAAAAATGTCCCTGCCCACTTCCCAAAAGGACAGGCAATAACTCCCTGTTCAAGAACCACTGATCAAAAGGGAGAACTAGGATGAAGGCCCTCAGTTAGAAACAAGATTGGACTATTCAAAGAAGAGAGAGAAGGCCAGGGTTCCTGGCATGTAAGGAGTGATGGGGATAGAGGTAAGAGCTGCGCTGATAGTCATAAATGCTTAGCTATGGTTTACTAGGTCTCCACACCATCAGCCTAGGAAAACTTCCCGTAGGAGACAGAGGATGAGCAAGGCATAGAAGCTACAGGTATCGGCTGGGCGTGGTGGGTCACGCCTGTAATCCCAGCATTTTGGCAGGCCGAGGAGGGTAGATCATGAGGTCAGCAAATCGAGACCATCCTGGCTAACACGGCGAAACCCCGTCTCTACTAAAAATACAAAATACTAGCTGGGCGTGGTGGCACGTGCCTGTAATCCCAGCTACTTGGGAGGCTGAGGCAGGAGAATTGCTTGAACCCAGGAGGCGGAGGTTGCAGTGAGCCGAGATTGCTCCACTGCACACCAGCCTGGGCAACAAAGTGAGACTCCACCAAAAAAAAAAAAAAAAAAAAAGAAGCTACAGGTATCTACATGGTTTCCTCACAATATCAGGAAATGGGACACAATTACATGAAGTTTTGCTGCCCAGATGCTGCTATCAGCAAAGATGGGAGAGGGGAGAGGGAGGTGGGCAAATTTCCTTGTTTCATTATCCTAAAATGTATACATTGTTTCTTTATTTGTATACTTGTAAGGGGTACAAGTACAGTTGTGTTACATGAATATATTGCATAGTGGTGACTTCTGGGCTTTTGGTGTAACCATTACTCAAGTAATGTACATTGTACCCAGTAAGTAATATCTCACCCCCCTCCCACTCTCCTACCCTTCGGAGCCTCCAATATTTATCATTACACTCTCTATGTCTATGTGCACATATTACTTAGCTCCCACTTATAAGTGAGAAAATGCACTATTTGACTTTCTGTTTACGAGATGTTTCACTTAAAATCATGGCCTCCAATTTTACTCACATTGCTGTAAAAGATATGCTTGCATTCTTTTTATGCCTGAATAGTATTCCACTGAGTGTGTGTTTGTGTGTGGGGGGTCACTTAAAACATATACTTTTATTCACATTTTAATCTACATCAAACGAGAACATGTCTCACAAGTATCACCACTGGCCAAGTGTAGTCATGACGTACGGTCATCACCTGAGCATGCACATCAAAATGTGCATCGTAACCAGCAGCATCCACCTCCACCCATGTTCCCACGAAGGACATGATCTCGTACTTTTTTATGGCTGTGTAGTATTCAATGGTGCACATGCACCACATTTTCTTTATCCAATCTGTTATGAGCTTACCTATATAACAAACCTGCACATGTACCCCCAAATCCAAAATAAAAGTTAAAAAAAAACCCATCTCTACAAAAATACAAAAATCAGCCAAGCATGATGGCAGGTGCCTGTACTCCCAGCTACTCGGGAGGCTAAAGCAGAAGAATCCCTTGAACCCAGGAAGTGGAGGTTGCAGTGAGCCAAGATCACGCCACTGCACTCCAGCCTGGGTGACAGTGTGAGACTCCATCCCCAAAAAAAAATAAAAAGAAAAGAAAAACCAGCAGCATCTTGGAAGAAAATCCTAGGGACAATAACCCAACACTCTTTAGAAACTCTACAAGAGATTTGATGGAACAATGAATGATAGTATGGGGAGGGGAGGAGGACACTGGGAACTGGAGGTGATTTAGAAGGATCAGACTTTGAATAGGAAATCTTTGGAATACTGGAACCAATTCATTTTTTCTGATAATTGAATACACAAGAGTGATAGAAGATAAATGTCTTAGTATAAGGATGTTCTTTCCATGAAAATAAAATGTTAAAGCTCTAAATGTAAAAGTATTGTCATGCTTTAATTAGCAATGTTTTATTCTTAGGGATCACATGAATAAGAGTGCATCTTACAGATTCGAGGAAATCTGAGAACATTTACAGAGCATCCAGTGAGTGCCAAGAATTTTATATGTGCCATATAGCACGTAATCTTCACAGTCACACTCTCAAAATCCATATTATAAACTCCACCTCACAGATGTTAATAAGTGACTTCATATGGCAAGGTTTGTTTTCTCGCTTCAAATGAACCACATCCAGTAGGTAAAGGCCAAAGCCACACTGCAGAGACATGATGACAAAGGGTGGTCATAGCCTCAAAAACATGTTCTTCCAACGTCGTTATGAATGCCATTCCAATTAGCTTCCCCACTATTCCCTGGAAAAATATCCTTTGACCTCTGCTCAGACAATGTGGGAAGCCCTGTTTTGAAGCAAATCTGTGGTATGAGGAGATGAAAACCTAGCCTAGGACAGATGCACTGACAGAGTGGGATTCTTGAGAAGTATTGCAAAGTTAGGTAGAACTTGGTGATCAAGTAAATTACAACTGTTACAAGATAATAAACAAAGAATTTGATCCCCCAGACCCTCTCTGCCTATCTTTTTTCTTCTGTCTTCTGGTAATTAGTGCCTCAATTTTCCTTTGGGGGACATCTCTTCCTCCTCCAGTTCTGCATTGTCTGAGGCAGGCTGATGCCACCCCCTAGCTCCAGATATATGTCATTAGGCTCACAGTGGTAGGCTCAGGGATGAGTATGTAACTGAATCTGGGCCAATGAAAGTCAGCCTTAAAACTTCTGCCGAAACCGTTTGGAAAGCAGCATTCCCTTTCCTCTGCTGTGGCTGAGCCATTTAAAAGTATACCTGGGCTGGGCATGGTGGCTCATACCCGTAATCCCCAGCACTTAGGGAGGCCACGGCAGGAGGACTGCTTGAGACCAAGAGTTCAAGACCGGACTGGGCAACACAGTGAAACCCCATCTCTACAAAACAACTTTTAAAATGGGCCCGTTATGGTAGGGTGCACCTGCAGTCCCAGCTACTCAGGAGGCTGAGAGTGGAGGGTTGCTTGAGCCCAGGAGTTCAAGGCTGCAGTAAGCCATGATGGCACCACTGCACTCTAGCCTGGGTGACAAATAAAGATCCCCATCTCAAAAAAAAAAAAAAGAAAGAAAAAGTACACATGAGAACAGAGTCAACACAGAGCAGAGCAAAGAACTGGAAAGAGACAGATCCCTGATGATTTGAGTCTCTGGATCCAGTTTTGCCTGAAGCTTCTGGATGATGCTAGAATTTTTAGTTAGCTGAGCAAATAAATTATTGCAAGGGGCAGCATGATGTCAGAGTCCTCACTTATATGACACTGTGTACTACTATATCTTACAGTGCTCACTGCCTAAACATTCAGGCAGGTAGACATGTTGGCCTCTTACCCAAGGGTTGAAGGCAGTATTTTCTATTAGAGAGCAAGGGCCTGGCTGTCAAACCCTTCAATGCACAGACATCTGAAGTGTGCTCCTAAGGAGTCAGTTCCTTCACCTAAAGTTTTCTAAACTAAAGTCAGCTTCAGAATCCACAAAACACACTCCTTTGTAGAGAACACTCCAGGGTGGGTGAGCTGACTCACAGCCTGGCACAGGTGTCCCCAGGAGGAATGATGTGGGAAGCACCAGAAAACTCCCCTGGGCCAATGTAGGCTTTGGTCGTCCCAGCATCCCAAAATAAATCCTGAAATCCCCACCTTCAGGTGACTCCTTAGGCTTCTAGCACTCTCTCTTTCTCTCTCAAAGGCTTCTGTTGGAATACATCTATGTCACACAAAGGGGCACCTGAACTCACCAGCTCATCTTCATATCACCCAGCTCATTGCATGAGCTGACAGCTTCCTAGGGAAATCACACATGCCTGGGATTGTTTGCATGATTGTGGCCAGAATGTTCCACTACACTGTAAATTCCATAAAAGGGAGGAATTACATCTTCCTGAGCTCCATCATACCCCAGCACCTCACAGAGTGCCCGGAAATCCACAATAAATATTTATTGGATGAATGATTTATGGTAGACAACCCTGGAGGTGGGAGTTAGGAGGACTAATTGCTGGTCCTAGCTCTGCCCAAGTCTACACACTCACATTCACTCAATGCCCCTCTGGGAGCCTGGGTCCTCTTCCCAAAAATATGAGGAGGTGGACCCCTGAAATTTAAGATCCAAGCTGGAAGACCTGTACAGATGGATGCGTTTGGCACATTCTGCGATTTTTACATACTTGTGGCAATGTAAAGAGTTGGGAAATTTCATATAAAAATTCAGATTTCTGGCTTTTCTTGAAAAATGGATGTTCTGGCAAAACTGAACCCATATTGCACACATAGCCAGAAAAGAGAAGCACACCTAGTATATGTCGCTACAATGTGTTTTTGTTTTGTTTTGTTTTGTTTTTTTGAGACAGAGTCTCGCTCTGTCACCCAGGCTGGAGTGCAATGGCACAATCTCAGCTCACTGCAACCTCTGCCTCCAGGGTTCAAGCGATTCTTCTGCCTCAGCCTCCCAAGTAGCTGGGACTACAGGTGCATGCCACCACTCCCAACTAATTTTTGTATTTTTAGTAAAGACAGGGTTTCATCATATTGGTCAGGTTGGTCTCGAACTCCTGACCTCGTGATCTGCCTGCTTCTGCCTCCCAAAGTGTTGAGATTACAGGCGTGAGCCACTGCGCCCAGTGCCCAATGTGTCTTTGAGCTGAAAGAATCCAGCCTAACTCACACCCCATCTGCTGCACTCACCTGTTAACTAGTATCCCCTAATTCCACACCATTTTTCAGACAGGAAAGTTGAGATCCAGAGATAGAAAGTGATGCATTTCCCCCCGCCCCCCCCCCCCCCAGATTCATACAGCAAATTTGGGACAGGGCAGGGGACAGGACAGAATCCAAGCAAATTTGGGACAGGACAGAATCCCAGCCTCCTTGTGTTCAAGCCCATGGTCTTCTCTGCACCATGATTTTTAATCCTGCAACCTGTACTGGGTTTAAACTCTCATGTTCCTTCTTTCTGAACCAAGATAATTGAGTCATTTTACAGAGTCTCACTCACTACTTTGTAAAATATGATGCCTCATGACGGGGCTAGATGCTCAGGTGAATGTGGCCACAGACCTGAATACAGAGGAACGTCCAGTGTGGGCTTGTGCACAGGGACCTACCAGCAAACAGAGGACTTTCAGTGAACCTGTTATCCTCCACCAAGATGCTCACAAGTGGAGACTAACAAATCCAGTTAGCCCAGAAGGGAAATAAAGAATCAAGATTATTCCGATAAATAATAACCAAAGATAGAAAAAGCGTGTCTCACGTCACCAATTTCTTGGCACATAAAAAAAAATAAGATGCATATGTTTGCATCTTGATAATCTCTAAAATACATTTTCCCATGTTCGCATTTCTCTGCATCCCAGAGGAAGAGAAAGCCTAGGTATAACGTTCTAGAAAGTCCCTACATTAGATGGACCTCAGAGATGGTCTTTTTTGGAAGGCATCTCCAACCCGTAAATCTGCAGGATAGGTAGAGAGATCCTGAGTGTGTCGTTTTTATTATTACTACTAATGATGAACACAGATGTTGCCATTTTATTGATGTGTAGCAGGGCTAGGCACAGGGCTATAAGCCTGATATGTTCCATCTTGCTCATCAGCACAGCAATACCAAGAAGGAGGAACTATTGTGACCGATTGGGCGACATGTCCGAAGTCCCACAGCTAGTAAGTAGCAGGGAGAAAGAAACCGACAATGAAAACACAGGGCTTCCGATAATCCATGCTATACTGCCTCCTTCCAGAAATTTAATTGGTTCCATCCAAGTTGTGGAATGCTTTTTTATGATTGTTGTTGCTGTTAAATCAGTCAAGACTGCATGATAAGATGATTGCAGCCATCTTATTTGATACTCCTTTTTTTTGATACTCCTTTAGGGTATCAAGAGCTCCACAGGCTCTGACCATTCATTGTGGCACCCAAAACACCAGCTGAAGGTGACGGGGTGTCACTGTGAAAAGCTGGAAAAGGAAAAGCTTGTTGCTCTACAGAGCTTGTTAGCATGAAAATAATCATGCATTTCTTACTGTTTGGTGGTAGAGCTACAGAGGTCAGCCTCGGAGATGGCATGTCAACGTGGCTCACCAAATGAGCCAGTCAAGATGGGAATATCAATTTATTTTTGCAAGCACGTGTCAACGTAATTCATACAACGTAAAAAGGTAGCTGGTCTAAACTGCCGCCAAAAAGTACTACCAACTTGTCAATTTTTACTAATGCTTATTTGATGCCAAGGGTTTGGGGGGTAGGGGTGGGCAGAAAAGAAAGTGAGAGAAAGTGGAAAAGGGGAAAAATCACAATATGTGTTCTAGACAATATTGGTTTAGATTTTTTAAAGATCTAAAATTCAATTATGGAAAGCCAGCAGCCTGATCCAGTTACTGTGACTAAAGCAATTGCCAGATCATCTCTAGTCAACCCCTTACGGGTTTTGCAACGTGTCTACCCCAATTTTGGATCAGGAGGGGTCAAACAGAAATACAGCAATGTGATTAAACTGCTCCTTTGCAAACAATATGAAAAGGTTTGTTCTTCCAAAGTAGATTCTAACAAAGCATCTGCTCACTGTGGGATAGCAAAGAGAGAAAAGCAAATCTTTCTATTAATCTCAAGCAAGTCTTCAGATTTACACACAATCTAATGAAGCATCTTTATTTTCCCAGCAGCTTGCATTTGCCTCACCCGGAGTCTGTGTGACTGTGGCAGTGTGTTATAAAGGGTTTATTCAGCAGGCTAAGGATGTCCAAACCCTCCACATTCCAAAGAAAGGACCAACTTTTGACCAGCTCCTGGGAGATAATCTCTGAACCCTTGGAATATCCTACCTCATAAGAGTGTCTCTGTAGGTCAAGTGTGGTGGCTCACACCTGTAATCCCAGCACTTTGGGAAGCCAAGGTGGGAAGATCACTTGAGTCCAGGAGCTCAAGATGAGCCTGGGCAACATAGCAAGACTCCATCTCTTAAAAAAATACAAAAATTAGTTGAGTATGCTGTTGCATGCCTGTAATCCAAGCTGCACAAGAGGCTGAGGTGGGAGGATTGCTTGAGTCCAGGAGGTTGAGGCTGCAGTGAACCGTAATTGTGCCACTGCACTCCAGCCTGGGCAACACAGGGAGGCCTTGTCTCAAAAAGAAAACAGAAAAAATAAGAGTATCTTTGTATACCTGAAAAATTAGGCCATACCAAATACTTTATGCCAACAATGTGATATGCAGTGAACAGCTGTTTTTGTTCATGTAGGGCCCTGGGCCATGCCATTTCAATCTGACCTCCAATGGCAGGAGGCTGAAGACTGATAGCTAAGATCAGTCATGTGGGTGCCCCATGCCTATGTGACAGACCCCCAATCAAATTTCGGGACACCAAGCCTCAGGCAAGCGTCCTCAGCTGGCAACACTGGGCACGTGTTCTCACATCTTGTTGCTGGGAGGATCAAGCGCTGCCCAGGTGAGTTGGCTGGGGGAGGGCACCTGGAAGCTCATGTCTGGTTTCTCCTGGACTCCACCCTGTATGTGTCTTTGTCCTCTGCTGATTTTAATGTGTATCCTTTCACTGTAATAAGCCATAAATGCAAATATGACAACTTTTCTGCGTTCTGTGAGTCCTTCTGGTAAATCACAGAACACAAAGGTGGTGTTGGAGACCCCCAAGTCAGGCAGGCAGGGAAGAGAGATAGAAGGATGGGAGGAAGTGAGGGAAGAAGAGAGTAAAGAACGGAGGAAAAGAGGAAAAAGAGGGAGGAAAAAGGGAGGGAGAGAAGGAAGGAAGGAAGGAAGAAGGGAGAGAGGGAGGAACAGAGGGAGAGAAGGAAGAGAGGGAGAGAAGGATGGGGGGAGGGAAGGAAGGAAGGAAAGAAGGAAGGGAGGGAGGGAGGAGAAGGAAGGAAGGAAGGAAGGAAATATAAAATGAAACAAGAAGAAAACAACCCAAGGAGCTGTTCTAGTACCAATTTTCTTACTGTTTAGGCTCAAAGTACCAACAGGAAAAAAAAAATGTCACGTATACAAGAGCCTTGAAAAACACCAAAAATAGATAAAAACCAGAGGCTACCAGAGCAAGACCCAGGACATAATTTAACACCACCATGCCGCCACTGAGACTGCATTGTCTAACCATTTCCCCAGTACACCTTTGAGAAGTAATAACTATTCCTTCTTTGATAAAACCATCCAGTTTCGAAATAAAATAAAACTCTCAAAAGTGACCTGGAAGAGATTTAAACAGATTATAGCATTAAATAATGCCCTTTTTCTTTTCTCTTTGTGGTTAGACAAGGGAATCAAACAGATTGCTGCCTGTGTATGAGCCACCAGGGCAATTGGACAGCTCTCATTTAATGCTCTGGAAAGGCGGAGGGTACAAACTCCATACCTGTACCCGAGGCTGGAAGCTCGGTCCTCTTATCCTTCTCAATTCATTGAAAACCACTTCAAGCAAAAATCATTTGAAAGAAATTACCTCTGTGTATTATACCACGAGCAGTGAAAAACATCCCACGTGAGACTCGATGGTCCCAAAGCAATAAAATTTTTGCCGAAGTGCAAGATATAATAACTCAGGGAAAAGAAGTCCCCATGACAACAAGAAGGGAAAGGAAACGAGTGAAAAATTAGAGGATTCAAGTCTGTTACAATACAAGGCATCACTAATTTGTACTTGGAAATCTGTCTTTGCGATTGCAATCCCAGAAAGGAACTTCCTCTCTATTGCTGTTCTGCCTGCCCAGGTGGTAGCGTGGAACGTAACTACAAGTCATCAAAAGAGGATGGGGATCCAGGCACCAGGATGGAACCTGAATCTACTCCATGCTTTCTGCCTGTCCCAAATCAGAAGGATGTGGGCGTGCTGTGGCGTTTATAGCAAGGCTGGGATTTCACAAGATTCCATATGTATATATTTAGAACTTGTGGCCAATGCAGGAAACCACAAGATTTTCACACCATTAGATGTCTAGGGTCATTTTCCAAACACTGTGTCTCATTTCTTTTTCAGGAAGAACCCAGGAAGAAACTCTCACTATTCCCCACTGGATTTCTTGGTTTGTCACTCTCAGCCTGGCTCCTGAGTGGGGTCCCATCTATCCAGACTCCTTCTTGATGTACCCCAAAATTACTATTTTTTTTTTCTCTTTCCTTTTTTCTTTTTTTTCAAGATAAGGTCTTGCTCCGTCGCCCAGGCTGGAGTGCAGTGGTGCAGTCATAGCTCACTGCAGTCTCAAACTCCTGGGCTCAAGAGATCCTCCCACCTCAGCCTCCCAAGTAGCTGGGACTACAGGCACAGGCCACCATACTCAGCTAATTTTTATTTTTTTATAGAAATGGGGGTCTCACTATGTTGCCCTGGCTGATCTCAAACTCCTGGGCTCACAAGATCCTTCTGCCTTGGCCTCCCAAAGTGTCGGGATCATAGCCATGAACCACTGTGTTTTGCCAAGACTAAAACTTTTTAAGGGTGTTACTAGTTATCATTACTGAGAAACAGAAGATGTAAGGAAACAAACACTGGAGACTCTTCTGGAGTGTTGGTTTGTATCGTTGCCACTATCCCACTGAGTCTCTGATTCCGTATTACTGAGGGCGCTGTTGGTTGCTCTGATCCTGCTGGTCCTACTCTGCCCAGAGGCTTTCTTTAATTCCCATGAATACTTTCCTTACCTACGGTCTCTCTTCCCCAATCATCATCATCATCATAAATGGTTATCAGTTATTCAGTCCCTATGAAGGGTCTGCCGTCAGGCTAGGCTCTTTATATACTTTATCTTATTTAATCCAATCAACAGCGATATGGCAAAAGTATTATATGTTCTTTGCAAATCAAAATAATAAGCACAGAGAAGCCAAGCTACTGGCCCAAGGTCACACAGACCTGATATTTGAGCCTGAGTCAGAATTACTCTAAAAGCTGAATATAATAAACTTACTGAAAAAATACAGGCCAGGCACAGTGGCTCACGCCTGTAATCCCAGCACTCTGAGAGGCCAAGGCAGTCAGATCATGAGGTCAGGAGATCGAGACCATCCTGGCCAACATGGTGAAACCCCGTCTCTACTAAAAATACAAAAACTGGCTGGGTGTGGTGGCGCGTGTCTGTAATCCCAGCTACTCAGGAGGCTGAGGCACAAGAATTGCTTGAACCAGGGAGTCAAAGGTTGCAGTGAGCCGAGATGGCACCACTGCACTCTACCCTGGATGATGTAGTGAGACTCTGTCTCAAAAAATATATATATTAATAATAGTAATAATCAGAACAAGAGTAGGGTTAAATTCAAGTGATAACTTTTCTGGACCTCCACACTAAGCCAAACCTACTTTCTTCAAGCTCACCCCAGTATTTCCACGAGGTCCATAATGTTGAAATCATAAATATCGACTTCATAATTTTAAAGTATGTGTGCACATGTGTATTTTTGTCCTAGTTTTAGTCTTCCATAAAACACCTGAATGATCAGCAACCCTAGAAGCTGATCATAATTCTAGTCATGAGGTGTACCGAATGGCATAATTCAGCATCAAAAAGTCACCCCGTAAATGGATTAAGTATGATTGAATGATGTGGGTTCTCCCTGGGTGTGAATGGGGTGGAAGCCATGGAAGTGAATGGGGCATTGTGGAAGGAGGAGTTAACTCTTTCCAAGTGTCTGTTAGATTTTCTCCACTCTGGCAGAACTTGGTTCAAAATCCTCAACCAGAAACAACACACTATCAATATTAGACAATTGAGTGTTATTTTTTCCCTGATGGATATATTTTTCTAAAGTATCTTATACTTGCTAACCTTTTTTTCCATTATCTATCTTTAATTGAAGTAATACAAACATATTTTTTAATGGGAAATTCATGGTGTAAAGGATGTATACTACATGTCACTCTGCATCTTGTTTTTCTCTTCAACAGTACATCTTGGAGATTGCTTCATATCTCTGTATACAGCTCTGTCTCATTCTTTTCCGCAACTGCATCGCATCTCTTCTGCAGATATGCCATAATGTTTTTAACCAGCTTCTGATACACTTAGGTGGTTTCCAGTCTTTTGCTATTAATAATAAAATGGATCTTACATATATGGGTCCTTTTTGCTAGACAATTGAGATTTTGCAAACAATGCTGAGTAATAGCTGCTCTAAATGTAAGTACATACCTGTTCTTACAGAGATTATATTCTCCAACTCCAAAGTAGGGATACCAAGTAAGAAATGTTAAGTAGACCTATGGATAGCTTGAGCATTTGAAGTGAGGCCTGTCCTGACAATTGTGCCATGTGGGGTTGCCGAATCCACACCCCTTCTGAGAATCAGTGAATCCATGACCACTGAGAATGGAAAATAGAAAGGATCTACAAAGCATCATGAAATTCTTAAAGTATGCATTTCTTTTTGGCAGCATATGTGAGAAATGTAAATGCAATGCTAAACGTCACCTACAGAGCATGTTGCATGGGACATTAACATAATACAATTTAGACACAATAGCAATTTCAGTCATATATCAAACCAATCACTGCTGAAAACACTTCTCCCCTTGCTATTGACTGATGCCACGAATTTCATCTGTGACTGAGATTCTAAGTTAACTCAAAGAATATGGTTTTCATATGTGAGGGCAGGGAGAACAGGGCATATCCAGACAAAGCTGGCAAGAGTGTAAATATTTATATAAGCTTCCTGGAGAAAAATTTAGTAATGTGTACCAAAAGCCTTTAAATCACCCTGACTGCTCACCCTTTAACCAAGTGATAAATGCCCAGAAATTTATTCAAAGAAAATGGGGTCTGTGTGTGTATGTGTGTGTGTATGTGTGTGTGTTTCATACCCATTTGTTCACTGCAATGTTTTAGGACTAGAAAAACATTGAAAGCAACTTACACGTTCAACTGTATAACAAGAAGTAAATACATTAGAAATACAAAGAAAATGTGTGTGTACGTGTGTGTGTGTGGACGTGTTTCATACCCATTTGTTCACTGCAATGTTTTAGGACTAGAAAAACATTGAAAGCAATTTACATGTTCAACTGTATAACATCAGGTAAATACATTATAATACACCCATTCCATACAATGAACACTACACAACCAATAAAATTCATGCAGTAACAAAGCAGTTTTCAAACTGTGGGTCACAAATCATTAATGAGTCAGGAAACCAATTTAGTGGGCCTTGGCCAGCCTTTTAAATAGAATGAAAGAACAGAAAATGTAAGAGTCCATTATTCATAGTAAGCATGGTTTTGTGAAACTTTTTTTCTAATGCATGTGTGTTTATACTAGGTCATTATATAAAATGCATTTCTGACTGCAAGGCATAGTAAAAGAAAAATTGAAAGCCACTGTTGTAATAGAATATTCAAAAGCATGAGACTATGACAATATTCTATGTGTAAGTGGAAAACACAGTTAAAAACTCTAGTATAATCCCAAATTTGAGATAATACCAATAATTAAATATATGCATGTATTTAATTATATGTATATATGTATATTTATATTCATTATATGCAAATTATATGTATTTGCATTCTATTTAATGTGCAATCTATATTTTTAAATTATATATAAATTGCAATATATAAATTCTATACACAATATAGAATTTGCAATCAAATATAATTTTCAAATTGCATCCAATTGTTTGCATTATACGCAAATTAGTATATATGCATATATATTTAACTATTAGTATTATCTCATATTTGGGATTATACTATAGCTTTTAATAAACTCTGGCATATATCACTGGGTTAAAGGGGGAGCAGTTAGAATGATTTAAAGGCTTTTGGCACAGAAAAGATATCCTCTGGATGGTAGGATTATGGGAGAATGTAATTTTTCTCTATGTACTTTTGGTATTTTCTAAACTTCTTATAATGTACAATTTTTACGTTAAGAACCGGGGGCTAAGGGGAAAGGCTATTTTTTGGATATGGTTGTGGTAAGTAAATCACAACCTTTAGATGGCTCCTAAGAGCAAGTCAATGGTGACAGAATAAATAAATGAGATGACCAGGAAGCCATTCCATCCTCTGATACACTCCTGTGAAAAATCATCTTTCAGAAATGCTGCATGCCCATGCATTTAGGGAAGCAGCATTTCTGGAAAAGGGTGCCTATGAAAAACAAAAACAGTAGTAGAATTAAAAGTATCCTGTATCATGGTGTGATAACATACACAAGTGACTGCTGTTCCTATTTAAAAAAAAAAAAAAAAGAGGGAGGAAGGAAGATAATGAAATAGAAGAGGGAGAAAAGGCAAGAAAGCACAAAAAATACCTAATCTCCCCAGGGGACAAAAGGAAAGCCTGTCTTTGAAAAATAGCAGCAAAAAAAAAAACTTGACGAGGCTTTCACATAATGACTAGAGATTTCAGCCACCAAATATCTTTCTAAAGTTATTAAATTTTAAAATGTCCACGAACTCAACAAACTCATTGTTTTAATTCACGAGTTAACAAAGTTGCCAGTGACCTGACCTCCTTTAATATTGGATGAGGAATTTTATGAGCCAGCTCTACTTCAGGTTCAGGTGATGACTTCGCTGTTAGATGAACAGAGTTACATTTAAAAAAAAGTTAAGGGGGCCGAGCACAGTGGCTCATGCCTGTAATCCCAGCACTTTGGGAGGCCGAGGTGGGCGGATCACGAGTTCAGGAGTTCGAGACCAGCCTGGCCAACACAGTGAAACCCCATCTCTACTAAAAACACAAAAATGAGCGAGGCGTGGTGGCGCACACCTGTAGTCCCAGCTACTCGGGAGACTGAGGCAGGAGAATCGCTTGAACCTGGGAGATGGAGGTTGCAGTGAACCAAGATGGTACCATCACACTCCAGCTTGGGTGACAGAGCAAGACTCCATCTCAAAAAAAAAAAAAAAACAAAAGTTGAGGGGAGCTTTAGTATGGAAACATAGTCAATAGTGACTTTATTTAAACTTCTGTTTTGCCCCAGTGTGGCAGGTATCTGCTGAAATTGCTCAGCATTGAACAAGAAAAAGATGGCTCTTCTGTATTCATTTCACTGCTTTATTTTCCAAATCTTTCTTGAATATAGACACTATCCTGGCTCAAAATGTTTATATTTTTGGGGGGAAACAATGGCAGGTGGTAGATTTTTTTTTTTTTTTTTTTGAGATGGAGTCTCGCTCTGTCGCCAGGCTGGAGTGCAATGGCACGATCTCAGCTCACTGCAACCTCCACCTCCTGGGTTCAAGCGATTCTGCTGCCTCAGCCTCCTGAGTAGCTGTGATTACAGGCGCCCGCCGACACACCCAGCTAATTTTTTTGTATGTTTAGTAGAGACAGGGTTTCACCATGTTGGCCAAGATGGTCTTGATCTCTTGACCTCGTGATCCACCCTCCTCGGCCTCCCAAAGTGCTGGAATTACAGGCGTGAGCCACTGCACCTGGCCAGCAGCTGGTAGATTTCTATTTAGTAGGTGATTTAGAAATATTCAGACAAGACATAAATATAAAGAACATAAATACAAAGAATAATGGGAGAAAAGTATGATGACTGGAGAATAGTAGTAAATCACTTCTAGGCTGAAGAAGAAAAGCATCTGAGCTTCATCGAGGATATTTTGAGTAAAAGAGAAAAAATTGTTAGGCAAATGGACAAATCCATTCTTTCAGATGTTACTGCAAAAATGTGGGCCCAAACTAAGATGGCTTCAATGATCACATGTGATTTTCAAAGGGTATACTGGTCAAATTTGTACCACTTTTTCATGGCTTATGACTTATTTGTGTATTCCTAGAACCCTGAACAGTACTAGAGTTAGCAGACAGTTATAAATAACCATCCAATGTTAGATAAATATGGTTGCTTGGTTGAAATCCAATGAAGATTTGAGGAAAGAATCATACATGCTAAAGGAACATACATAGCTGGTTTAAAAAGAAACTACCAAAGGCACCTGAATTAACTTGTTCATATATTCTATATTTATATTGATAACTGACTTCTTAATTTTTTTAAAAAAATCTACATCTTCTTCCTTTATCGTTGTTTATTTTCTAGAGCTTTGCATGTTAATATGGTTTAGCTGTGTCACTACTCAAATCTGATCTTGAATTGTAGCTCCCATAATCCCCTCATGGGGGAGGGACCCAGGGAGATAACTGAATCATAAGGGTGATTTCCCCAATATTGTTCTTACGGTAGTGAATAAGTCTCACAAGATCTGATGGTTTTATAAGGGGAAACCTCTTTTACTTGTTTCTCATTCTCTCTTGTCTTCTGTCATGTAAGACGTCACTCTCCCCTTCCACCATGATTGTGAGGCCTCCTCAGCCATGTGGAACTGTGAGTCCATTCAACCTCTTTTTCTTTATAAATAACCCATTATTGGGTATGTCTTTATCAGCAGCATGAAAACAGACTAATACTCATGTGCCATCTCATGTAATCCTTACAACTACCCCCATGAAGTCCTGCTATTAGTAGTTCCATTTTACTGATAAGCAAACTGAGTCACATACTAGGTCAATAACTCATCCCAGGCCCCACAGCCAGCAGGTCATGCAGTCAATAACCACAGCCAAGCAGTTGGCTCCAGAGCCTGTGATGCCTCACTGCCCTGTGTTTTCAAGGCTGTATAAATGTTCAGCAGACTGTACCACATCATTTCTTCCAAAATCCACTTGAAATAGCCTGTTAAAATATTGTGACCTTTCCCAGGTGACACTGTATCCATATGCCCTGGCCTGGTATTGTCTGAGAAATCAAGGTAAGTTCCCATAAGGCCAGCATCATTCCTCAGTAGGTGAAAAGCAAATCAAAATCAAACAAAAGAAAAGGAACATGAGGGTCGTTGGGCAGTGTGTGTACTGGACCTACACAAATAAAATGGTGCTAGTAAAATGATAAGTGAGAACATATATCTACCTTTGGTAGACCAAATAACCCTTCTCATGGAGTCTCCAAGGTATGCAGGAAGACAGCTCTGTCAGTTCTGGGGTTTGTACCCTCTGAGATCTGGTAGAGCCCTGAAGGTTTTAATGAAAACCATTTGCACTGTAAGGTGCACAAGGTAGCAAGTTAATTTTAGGACAGAATTAATTGAGTAGTTTTATTCTTTGAAAAACCCTAAGTATGTCAACCCACGCCCAATAGAATCCTTCAGCCAGTTATCTAATAAATGGAAGTTTCCTGAATGGGCTACACACTGCCAAAACAGAACACTGACAACAAAGGATCGAAATCTTCTTTCAGAGTTTAATAAAATAGGGTGCACTAGAGAAATCCAATCACAGTTGAACAGGAAGACGTATAAAATCCTCCCCACATCTTCTATGTCTTCCTTGCAGCTTTATGTGTCTTGCACAGAGAAGGGACATTTTGGCATAAATATGCATTTGAATCATGAAACAAATGCACCCAATACTCTTTCAGGAACAGAGGTTGCCAGACAAATATTTAGACAGAAACTATAAAATGGAAATGTGTTTGTCTTTCTTTCCCTCATGACGTTCTTTCCCTCCTTCTCTTTCATTCTCCTCTTGCACTGGGCAGTATCCCACATACACACTTTGCAGAATGTCAGGTGTAATCCAACAGATGTCGTTGCGAAAATGGAAGGAAAAACAACTACTCAACAGCCTCTCAAGAACTGTCTGTGCATAAATACGCTGACGGGCTTTCATTTTCAGTGTGATGGTCAACTGGGCCATCCCACATGTGGGCAGGCAAACATGTTCCTGCCAAGTGAGTCAGACAAGCTGGAAATGTTAATTCCTTTGAATGCAATTTGTGAAAAAATATTGCTTTATGGGAAAGAAGGGTATTTCATTATTATGCAGGCATGTGCCATCAGAGGGGAAAAATGAAAAGGAAAAAAATGTAAAAAAAAGACTAAGGCAAGCCCATAAAAGGTAGTTCTGCAAGGCAACCCTCAATCCAAAGTAAGTGAGTGTTCCCTAGGATCCCTAAGGTTAGACAGGACTTACAGGCCCCCTAAACCCCCACCTGTAATAACACACATCGCAGGCACATTTAAAGAGAAGAATCATTTCACCATGGGATGTTTATGTACCATGTCCTCTCCTCCTCCAAGCCTTTGCACACACTGTTCCTTATGCCCAAACACTCTTCCCTCACTACTAACTCTTAGTCTGTGACTAATTCCTACAAAACTCTCACTTCTCAGTTGAAGTGTCACTTCCCTTGGGTCACTGTGGTAGGCACTGTTACTTGCCTACCTAACAGGCATCCCCTTCTTTTCTTGCTAACAGAACTCATCTTTTGTTTGGGCAACAACGTGCCCAGCTCCAGAAGATGACTCATGGTTGGACTAAGACAGCCTGCTCTTTTTTGCCAAAGACTGAGTGGTCCAAGATGAGACAGACTTGTTCATCCAACTGTCCACTTGGAAGTCTAATGGGCATCTCATGTCCAATATGAAAGTCCTGATCTTTCCCCTTAAAACTGCTCCTCTTCAGTAAATAGAAACTCCATTCTTCCAGCTGTCCAGCCATAAATCTATAATTCATCCATGACTTCTCATTTTGTCCAGTAACCCAGACATAATCTTCCAAATATATTCCAAACACTGTATTTTAGTGTGGTGATGTGACTGGTGCAAGCATTGGATTAGTGACCCCGGCTTGCACAATGGGATTCTTTTTCATGGATTTTTTAAGGTTGGAGGTGAAAATGAAGGGAAGGAGCCTTAGAGCAGGAAGAACCAATTCTCAGCAATTCTTACCAGTCCTATGCTCACCAGCCAGTCCAAACAACCATTACCTCTCAAACTTGGGGTCCTATGGTAACCTTGCCATTTGTTTCCCTGCATTCTCTCTTGTCTCCCTATAAATGATTCTTCACCAGCACTTGCATATATCGTATCATGTATACCTTCTGTTCAATCCCACCAGGGCTCCCATCTCACTAGGGGTCTCATGGGATCTGGCTCCTACCTATCCAGCTGACTTCATGTCTTAACTCTCCTGCTTCTTCACTGTGTCCCAGTCTCATTGACCTCCTCGCAGCCTCTCAAACATGCCAATCACAGCCATGCATTAAGGCTATTCCCTCAGCTGGAATGTCCTTCTTCCAGATTTCTACATGATATTCCTCACTTATGTCCTTCAGCGATCTATCCCACAAGCCTCCCCTAACTACATTCTTTAATTTTCCATTATTTTCTCTCCTGTGCCTTATTTTCCTTCATTTCATTTACCATCACCTGACATATTATAAATTTACCTGTTTATTATCTGTCTTCCCCCATAGAATATAAGTTCCATGAAATTGTGTGTAACACTCACGGAAAGAACCTTTATTATGGGCCAGACACTACAATGAGCATTTTCCCATATTGACTTATTTAAGAAGGAAGTTTGTTTTACTCACTGGTGTATACTCCATATCCACAACAGTGTCTGGTGAACAGATTTTTAAGAAAATAAATGGATAATATGATAAATGAATGTGATCCAGTTATGGGCAGGAGGATGTAGAGCAAATATACTGTGGTCTTCTGGAAGGAATTCTCTGCCCCATAAAAGGTAAGGGCTGCCTGAAGAAAAAGTCTTTTTGCTACTTTTCCTCTACTCTTTCTTCACATACTCTTATGCTAGTATATGATGCCCAGAACTGCAGCTACCATCTTGAGTTCATGTTGCGACAAACTATAGTTCAAAATCCAACAGGTAACAGTGGTCAAATGGAAGGATATAAACAGCTTTCCCTTCCTATACCGATAAACTGCTGAATCTATCCCAGCACTACCTAACTGGATTTCTTGCGAAGTGAAATCTAAGTGTCCTAAGTCACTGTTCGTTAAGTTTCCTCTTGCTTACAGCCAAAAGTATTCAAATTGACACACTTTGCATTTATTAAGCTAAATTGTGATCGTCACTTGTCTGTCTGTCTTCTTATTTAGATGAAGTTTCACAAGGATAAAAGTGCCTTATTATTTACCATCTCCCTGGCATCTCGTACAACACCTGGTAAAGAATGGATGCCTTAAGTATTTGTTAAACAAGCAATTCACTTCCCTCCCTTTGCCCCAGCAAGTTCCTGAGAAGTAAAACTAAATGCTGACCCATTTCTGTCTTTCTGGACCTTTAGAGATATCTTTAATATTACACTGGCATCTCCTAGCTCTCAAAATGCTAAGACATATCTTTAAAAAGTCAACTCTTTCTCCAGCTACATCTAAACTAAGTGGACATTTTTCAGACTTCAGTGCAGAAGATCTTTTAGTGACATCCAACATGGTTGATCACTCCCTCCCTTTTAAAACCCTTACTTCCATCAAACTACATCTTCTTTCTTATTGTCCTCCTATGTCTTTGCATCCTTTACAAGCTCATCTTTCTATATTCTCCAATTTCAAAGTCCAATCCTAAACCCCCTTCTCTTATCAGCATATACTTACTCCCTGTGCAAAATCACCATAGACCATGGCTTCAATTATTGCCTTTATGCCGATAATTTCCAAATTTATATCTCCTATCCCTGTCCTCTCTTCTGAGCTCAGATGCATGCGTCCCACTGCCTATTTGACATCTATACATAGATGTCTCAAAATCACCTGAAACTCAACATTCTTGGAGGCTCGTTATCATACCTGACTAATTGGAGAAACTCACCTCAAACTGGGTTGAGACTTAAAAGGAAATATATTGGCTTAAGTAACTAGAAATTTCTTGGATAGAGTTAGTCTTGAGCATGCCTGGATTTAGGAATTTAAACAACAAAAGAAAGTCTCTCTTTCTTTCTCTCTCTCTCTCCCATCTCTGCTTACCTCTATCTACCTTCTCTCCTATTGTCAACCACTTTTCTCCATAGGTAAGAAACGACCAGAAACCAGCTCCGACACCCTATCCTTGCTGCTCCAAGACTCTAAAGGTAAGTCCCGTTCATTTTCACTTCCAACCTTAAACATTCATGAAAAGGAATCTCATCGTGCAAGCCTGGGTCACTAAGCCACTGCCTGCATCAACACTGTTACCACACTGAAGCACAGTGCACTACAGCCAGGTCAGCAGGGCTTTCTGAAGGTAAATGTAACCAAAAACCCTATGACTGGATTAACAGTTCTTCAAAGGAAGTGGGTATAGGGTGTGCTGAACAGATTAAGTGAGCACAGGTCCTCTACCCCCAACCCTGCTCCTGTCCTTATGGTTTGTCTGGGTGAATAAAACCATCATTCTCCCATCCTGTTACACAAGCCAGCCAGAAACCTAGGAGTTCCTGCTGACTTTCCTCTCTCTCACCCCTCAAAGGCAAGCCAGTGACATAGCCATTCAGTTTTACCTCCCAAATATCATTCAAAGTCAGCCACGTCTTTCCATCATCACTGCCATCTCCCTAGTCTAAGCCACCAGAAATGTTTTTCCTGGACTACTGGAAGAACTTCCTAGATGTACGTACTCTTGTCCCTCCTATCCATTGCCCACATAGCAATTAGGCTGATCATTTCAAAGAATATGCCTGAACGTGCCACCTCTCTGCTAAAACCATTAAACAGTTCTCCATCTTTCCTAGGACAAAACCCTAACTCTTTAACGTGGCCTACAAGTCCTTGCATGTCTTTCCTCTCCAGCTTCATCCTAAGTCATCCTTCTCCCTGTCTCCCAGAGCTCCAGTACTCTGAGCTTTTAGTTTTTCCAGCATGCGATGCACCTTCCCACTGTGAGGTTTTTACACACGCTATTTCCTCTGCTTGGATTGCCAAACACACACACACACACGCACACACACACACACACACACACACACCTTCACCTTCTACTCATCCTTCAGATCTCACCTCAAATGCCACTTATTCAGAGGAATCTCCCCGGTCCTCCAATAGGTTAGATCTCTCACTAAATATGCTCAAATTGCAGCCTTTATTATATTATCTTACAGTACTGGGTATTGTTCCTTCAGAGTAGTCATTATGCTTGTAATTTTAACCTTATTTACTTTAACTGATTATATCTTTCTTCTCTACTGGAAGGCAAATGCCACAAGAACAAGAATCCATTGCTTCTGCGTACCCTTGTCTTTCCAGCACCAACCACAATGCCTGAATTCATGTCCGAATAATTTCTGGAAGGCACGGAGATTAAAAGTACAGATTCTGGAGCCAAATCTAAGGTCAGTCAAGGTTCCTCTTCTTTAAGTTGATTTGTGTGTGTCACTCTGGACAAGTCACTTGTAATTCCCTCCCCACCTCCCTTTTTTTTTTAAGGCAAAGTTTTGCTCTTGTTGCCCAGGCTGGAGTGCAATGGCCCGATCTTGGCTCACTGTGACCTCCACCTCCCAGGTTCAAGTGATTCTCCCGCCTCAGCCTCCCGAATAGCTGGAATTACAGGTGTGCACCATCATGCCTGGCTAATTTTTGTATTTTTAGCAGAGATGGGGTTTCACCATGTTGGCCAGGCTGGTCTCAAACTCCCAACTTCAGGTGATCGGCCTGTCTCAGCCTCCCAAAGTGCTAGGATTACAGGCGTTAGCCACCGCGTCTGACCTAATTCCCCTTCTTTAAGTTTATTTATCTGTAAAATGTGGATAACAGCAAAGTTTCTCATGAGGGCTTCATAAGATGCTCTACCTAAAACCCTTAGCACGATGCCTGGAACAGAGAAGGCAGATGTATCCATTACAATTAAGTTTAGCTAAGAGCAACTGAAACCCCAAAATGATATGGCTTAAACAATGCAGAAATGTATGCCTGTCTTAGCCAAAGGGCTCCCATTGGGCTCTTTTTATCTGGTTGCCTTAGCATTTTCAAGATGCGGCTTTCTCTACATGGCATCTAATGACTGTTCAAACTTCAACCATCACGTTCTCCCTTTCCCCAACAGCAAAGAGGGGAGCTTCCTCATAAGGCTGTTTCCCAGAAGTTGCACACAGCATCTACTCTCAAATCCCATTGGTCCAAACTTAACCTCATGAAGCCACATCAGCCAGAAAGCAGACTGGGAAATGTAGTCTTTATTCCAGATTGTCAGGTGCCCAAGAAAAATGGAGACACAAGAAACAACCTCTATCTCAGCAAGACAGCGAAAAGAGAATCCTTCTCTGAACACTGGGGATTTTATGTCAAGGAGCATCTCCATAAAAGATTATATGGGGAAAAAAGTCTGCAGAAGCACCATCCACAGCAACTCATCTTGTTGCAGTAAGCGACACATAAATGTATTTGTTGAATTTTAAGGAAAACCAGTACCATCGCCACACCAAATGTGACCCTTCTTAATCCACAGGACGTGCTCCACAGGGAAGCTGTCCAGCTCTGGTCCTGCTCAAGATCCCCCTGACCTCTTTCCCTGCCACGATGGAAGAGGAGCTTTGAGAGGTCCTTGGCATTGTCACTCTCCTATGACTATAGGGGGAATTGCTCTCTGGATATATACAAGGTGCTGACAGCTGCCAAGCTGGACTTCTCAGGAAGCCCCAAGGCAGTCTTCTGACCACAGAATCCCCCTATAGGGCAAATCATGGACAGAGGGACTCCGGCTTTGTTGTACCTGACGCACTGAGGGCATCTCCATCTGTCACTAACCACTGCTTCAGAAACTTAATCTTGCTTCAGAGCTAAAGCCATCCTGTCACTCAGCTCCAATTCACTTCGGAAAGTTTAAAAAAGGAATCTTTGGCCTCACGGTGAATCCCCAAGTCTTACAGAAAAATGATTCCGCAGCAGTTCAAAGAGAGAAGAGAAGTATTTACTTTTTTTCCCTTTCATGCAGAAGAGAAAGGAGCATTGAGTATTATTTTGATAACAGAAACTAAACTCTAAATAATAGCATCCAAAAGCAATAACCACACACAAACCACATATTTTCTTTCATCTCATGGTAATTGCATATGGAATCACCATCCTTATTATTAAAAGCTTTTATCCACTGCCAGTAGGTGCCTGGGGCACAAAAGGCACTGAGTTTTACTAAATCTATATCTATCAGTACATGGGGGAATACATGGAGGTCTCTCCCAAGAACTTAGAAATAAGATTGTCTTCTGACCACTTATCAAAATGCATCCAGAATTTTAAAGTGCATACTCCTTCCATTTTCTATACAAACATTTCCAGAGCACAAGAATACTTTCTGCAGCCTTGTTTGTAAAAGGATGGAAACTACAGAGATGTCCATCAGGAGAGAAGTGGTTAAGTAAAGCATGACCCATCCCCATGGAAAAATACAATGTAGATACTACCAAATAACGAGCTAGACTTCTCTGCCATGTCAGGGAAAAGTGTTCACCATCTCATGACAAGAAAACAAAGCAAACAAAACAGGCAAACAAGTAAACAAAGCCATCAACATATAACAAACAAGGAGACAAAACAGATGCAGCTTCTGAAGTTAACCAGGGTGGCTTAAGTACTTCCCAGCTCAGTGACTGTGGACAAGTTCTGCATCATCTCTAAACCACAATTTCTTCATCTAATAAAACGAGATAACAACAGGATATCTCATAGGATCTTGTGAGGATTAAACACA
Source organism: Gorilla gorilla gorilla (assembly GCF_029281585.2). Lineage (NCBI taxonomy): Eukaryota > Metazoa > Chordata > Mammalia > Primates > Hominidae > Gorilla > Gorilla gorilla. The sequence goes on along the minus strand of NC_073242.2, from coordinate 25,368,807 downwards.
CCAACTAGTCTAGGAGGCGGTGAGTCAGCATGGTGTGTTAACTAGAGGGATCAGCAGCCGTGTTCACTCTAGATAACTTCTCGTCAGTGTCATCGTACTCTATCAATGACCACATCTTAATCTACTGTATTAAGCACACAAAGGGGAGGAGACACAGCCGGCTCTAAGCAGTGGCTCCCGTCTGGCGAATGAGGTTGGCAGTGCGGGAAGGAGGATGATGAGCCGTGGAGAGAGTCTTTATTTTATTTTCATTTATTTGTTAGTTGTCTTTTTTCTTTTACAATGAGCTCATGTTACTGTCATAATAAAGGGTGCTTTTTTTTTTGGAAGGGGGAGGTTCTTTAACAATTGGCCTCTAACAATTAAACCTGAATAGCATCTTGTAATGGATTAGTACAGAGATCTGCAAAATTCCCCGAGGAGACTCTAAGCCCCAGGACCTGCTGGTAACTTAACTGGAAACAGGAACATGTCTAAAGAAAGAATATGACTACAGATGGGCTAGGGGGTGGGGATGCCACGGAGTCCTAGCAGCTTGGGAGGAAGAGAGACAACAGAGGTAGCAAGGCCATCCAAGCAACAGGCAGGGCCAAGGGAATTGGGTCCCTTAGACCCATATTTGCAAATGTGTCCCCCAGGCTCCTCACACAGTATTTGTTCTGTGTTATGGACCGAGTTGTGTTCTCTCTGCGGTGGGCATGTCTTGCTAGCCAGCAAGAACTCAAGCATACCCTGAGAATGACCCTGTGATCTTTGGTGAGTGTTTGTTCAGTGTTCCGAGCCATGGAATGGCCAACCTGGATGTTTACGCCATACTTATGAAGAACAACTGGATCCTGGCCCATTCCTTGGAACCCAGGTCATGCAAGGAAGCAAGGCCTTTTGTGTTGAGCTAAGGAGACAGGATGTTTGTTTGTTTGTTTGTTTTTGAGACAGGGTCTTGCCTTGTCACCCAGGCTGGAGTGCAGTGGTGCAATCACAGCTCACTGCAGCCTTGACATCCCAAGGCTCAAGCAATCCTCTCACCTCAGCCTCCCTAGTAGCTGGGACCACAGGCACACACCACCACACCCAGCTCATTTTTGTATTTTTTGTAGAGACAGGGTCTCACTATGTTGCCCAGGCTGGTCTCAAACTCCTGTGCTCAAGTGATCCTCCCACCTCAGCCCCCAAAGTGCTGGGATTACAGATGTGAGCCACCACACCTGACCTTGGAGACAGGATTTTAAAAGAGGTGATTAATTTAAAATGAGGTCATATAGCAAATACCTAAGGTATCCGGGGCTTAAAACCTAGATGACAGGTTGACAGGTGCAGCAAACTACCATGGCACATGTATACATACCTATGTAACAAACCTGCACGTGTATCCCAGAACTTACAAAAAATAAATAAAAATTAAAAAAAAATTTAAATGAGGTCAAATGGGTGAAATATGATAGCTGTCCTTATAAGAAGAGATTAAGACAGAAACACACAGAGGGAAGACCATGTGAAGACATAGGGAGAAGAGAGCCGTCTGCAAGCCAAGGAGAGAGGTCTCAGAAGAAACTAACTTTCCAACTCTAATCTCAGACTTCCAGCTTCCAGAATTCTGAGAAAATATATTTCTGTTGGTTGTCACCCAGTCTCTTGCGTTCTGTTACAGCAGCCTACCAAGCGAATGCACTCTGTTGGGGATTCTTTTCTCATATAAAAGAATTTTACATTTTCTCTGTGCAAATCCATCAATCTTTCCCTTTTCCCTTTATGGCTTCTGGGTTTTTGTTTTTTTTTTTTAACAATCTTGATTTGAAAGGATTTTGCCCTCCCAATATTATTAAGACATATCCGTACTGCCTTCTAAGACTCTTAACAATTTTTGTTGTTGTCATTGTTGACGTTCTTGTCTTATGGTGCTTCTTTTGTTTCATTCTTTTTATTTTTTTATAGATACAGGGTCTCACTCTGTCTCCCAGGCTGGAGTGCAGTGGCATGATCACAGCTCACTGCAGCCACCAATTCCCGGGCTCAAGGGATCCTCCCACCTCAGCCTCCCGAGTAACTGGGAATAAAGGCATGCACCACCACGCAGGCTAATTTTTGTATTTTCAGTAGAGATGGGGTTTCACTATGTTGCCCAAGCTGGTCTCAAACCCCTTGACTCAAGTAATGTGCCTGCCCTGGCTTCTCAAAGTGCTAGGAGTATAGATGTGAGCCACCGCGCCTGGCCTTTTGTTTCCTTCTTTACCTGAAATTTATTTCTGTAATTCATGTGTGGTCAGGCTCAAAATTTGGGGTTTTTTTTCCTGGAAGAATAGTATCTTGTCTATATTACTGTTTTCCCAGCTTTATTGAGGTATGACTGACAAAAATCTATCATTTTTATAAACATAAAAGTGTTAAATGATGTCACAGGAGTATATTTTTGACACAAAAAGATGGTCATAATATACTTTCAAGTGAAAGAAGCAAATTATTTTAAAATGCACATTTTTGAAATAAATTATGTATACTTTATAAGTATTAAAAATTTATAGAAGAGGCTGGGTACAGTGGCTTTTCCCTATAATCCCAGCACTTTGGGAGGCTGAGGCGAGCAGGTCACTTGAGGCCAGGAGTTCAAGACCAGCCTGGGCAAAATCTGCCCTGATAGTACAGGAAAAAGTGAAGCAATAAATAAACTCAGACAGCGAGGAGAAAGGCTTCGTAAGCTTTTCCACTCCAGACGAGGTACTTTGCACCTTATAAAGTCAGGGAGTGTTTGTGTCACAGAGCTTCATAACAAGAGAGTGATGTTACTACTAAAATTCTAGCTAAGTACTACTCATGAGAACACTTTTCTAAAGGCAGTTGTCAATTTTGGTGGGGGGTGGCTAAAAAAAAAATCTTCACCATGAAATAAGAGGTGGCCATGATGTCACTGTGTCACTGAGTAAACACCTGATGTCTCTGCCACCAGCTCCTCTTTACGGGGCCACCACACCACCAAGGCAGCAGCGGGGTCAGCAGCATTTCTAAGCAAGGTAGCAGAGAAGCACTGCTTTCCCTCCTTCATGCTGCCTTGAAATAGCCTAGGCGGAAGGGATTTTTTTTTTCTCCCTTTCCTTTTAAAGAGTACACAGCCCAGGGCAACTCTCCTACCTCAGCTGCCCCACATTGGGAAGGGGTAGCTAAGTCATGCAGTCTCTGAAACTGCCAACGCACAGCAGGGCTCGGAAAATCAGTACCTCTCTCTGAAGTTACCCAACGTGCTGAGACCTTTAAACCAAACGACAGTAAGTAGACATCGCCAAAGTCTTTGATGGAATTAGAAGATGGGTTTACTTCCCTAGAAGCCTCAAAATGTGAGCTGGACACAGTGGTTCATGCCTGTAATCCCAGCCCTTTGGGAGACTGAGGCAAGAAGATCGCTTGAGGCCAGGAGTTCGAGACCAGCCTAAGCAAAAAAGCAAGACCCCATCACTACACAAAAATAAAAATAAAAAATTAGCTGGGCATGTGGTGCATGTCTCATAGTCCCAGGTACTCAGGAGGCTGAGGCTGGAGGATCACTTGAGCCCAGGAGTTCTAGGCTGCAATGAGTTATGATTGAGCCACTGTACTCCAGCCTGAGTGACAAAGCAAGACCCTGTAGTTAAAAAAAAAAAAAAAAGGATAATATTCAAAAGCACAATTGCTGGAAATTAGAAATCACAAAAGTTAACTTTCTGTACAATCTCTCTGTTTTTAAATTTTGCCTTTTTCTGAAATAAAATAAGTTTCTGAAGAAGTCTTCAGAATCTTAAAATAAGTAGCAAGAAACCAGGAAAAGAAATCTCTTTATAAAAAGAAGCATTCTAGTACACAGGCCTAATAGCAACTGGATGAGCAATAGGAAGTCTTTCTATTTCTACTCCTAGTTTCTCCATCTTGGGGGAAATAAGGAACGAGCCAGACTCCAACCTGCTCCACAGCCAGGATATGGGGAAGGACCCTAAGGCAAAAAGGATGGTCAGATGGCAGAGGTAAAAATGGAGGATAAAGCCCTGAAGCCGTCAAAAGTCCATAGGAAATTGACCGGGACCTAATCAATGACCCTGGGGCTTAACAAGTCCAAGGTCCTCAGGTTCCCCCAGGAATTCCTGCTGAAGAACCTTCAAGATCCTCCAGGATATAATTTCCTCACACACACACATAAGCTGAAGAAGAAAATATCCTTGTGTGCTAATAAGAATCTCCCAAACAACACTCAAGGTGGACAGATATACATATATTTTTAAGTCAAAACACTAGACTGGACAAGGGAATTTTTCTTCTCCAAAACACTGATTTATTTTCCTAAAACGTCTTACAGAAGCAGAAAAAATTAAATCACACTTAATTCTATATTGTGAGCCTCACTTTAAATGAAAAGAATGGCATAAAATCAAAGATTTTCTAGAAATTCTAGGCTATCTAGTTGTTAAATTAAGACTGATCAAATGCCAAGTCATTTCTCCCTCTCCACTTGAAGCGAATCCGGGCAGGAAGACTTAATGTGATGAAACTATTTCACTTGCTATTTGAAGAATTCTCTTGTAAGATACACAATTCCTTTAAAATTTTCTAGGCAGCTGCTAGGGGTTGCTAAGGAAGGGATGAAAATAGAAAATATTCTAAATAAATAATTAGTGATTTCTGAGGGGCAGATTCCATAGATACTTTTTTCAGGATTGAACACATCTTAGGTTTAGAGACTGGATACGTTTTTTTTCCTGCATTGCCTCCCTCTCTCTCTTCTTCTCTTCCTTCCGTTCTTCCCCTCTGAGTTAAAGAAAAGATGCAGAATCTTCAAGCAGAGACCTAGACAGGGAGATTTTGAGCTGCTCTGTTTGTGTCCACCTTGGTAGAAAGACAAAACAGAACCTAGGTCCTCTATCTCCACGCAAGCCGGTGGAACCTCACTGTGTCTGTTTTATTCGGTTGTACTTCGGGGAAAGATTGCATTTGAACAGAGGAGTGTCTAGAAACAGACATCTGTTGTTTTGGCAGCAGCATTCATTTCCTGTCTTTGATAACCAGATCCAGGGGCCTCCAGGGAAACTAACTACTCCCTAGGCTCCAGGGAGGCAGTGCCTCAAGCCTCACACCCCACTGGCAACAGAAACCACTTGATGGACGTGTGCATGACCCCTAAGAACTAATGAGCTACATCGAGGCTTCAGCAAAGACTTCCAGGACAAAGATGGCAAGCTTCTCCACCTATACTTGGGGAAAGAGAATCAGGTTAGCACCCACTTTACTGCCACAAGAAGAGAAGTTTTGAGAACGCAGTCAACCATCTGAGCGGCGACAGAGAATCCAGAAGCAGAGATCTGGTGACATTGTTTAAACACTAATTAAGCCAAAAAAAAAAAAAAAGATATCCCCAATTCCTGGGACTTCTCAGGTACATGAGCCATTAAATTCCTTTTTGATTTATGCTCGGTTCAGATTTTACCTTGGATTTCTGTGTTATAACCAGAAGAATTCTAGCCAATAGAGTTCTGGAGCTGAAATGAAGTTTTGAACCACCACTGAAAGTGATTATCCTTAAAGGTGTTCTAACATATTGTGATTTGGGGCAATTTCTTCCTCCTAGTGGATGAGAAATGGAAGGATGGGAAAAGGGAATCCCAGGAAAATTGAAAAGTCCCAAGGCCAAGAGTTGAAGGTAAACTAAAAGAAGGAAGGAACTTTTGACACAGATACACAGGCTAGTGAGAACCCATAAATACAGAAGAAACTCATTGTTTTGTTCTAAATGAGGAAATCCACGGTTCGCATTGAGGTCAAGAGGTTTCTTGGTTGAAATCAACATGCAATTTTCAAATTCTAAATGGGTAATGTAGCAATTTAATATATGGCATATGTGTTATAATATTTCTTAATATTAATTGCTTTAAGATATACTTATGGCAACATGGCATTTTCATTTTTGTCCATATTTAGATAGTCATAAGAATGCTAAGAAGGAAAGAAAAATTCCACCTGCCAAGATTTTTTCTATATCTGAACACAAATGAAGAAACTGGTTCAGAATGGGGAAGAGAAAAAACAAATACACAACTGTATTCGAGTATGTTTTAAACACGGCTTTACACATCTGTTTTGATACTTGCTTATTGTTTACTGAAAGTGAATATTTTATAAAGCCTCTTATTTTATGATATAAGAACAAAATATGCAGGGTTAATCCAGATTGGAAGGAGCAAGGAGCCACTCGCTTTGTATCTCAGGAAATGCCTGACTTTGGACCCAACCTGTGTCCCACAATCACCACCTGGCGGCAGCATACTTAAATAGCAGGGATAGCAGAGTGTTACATAAACATCTTTTAAATTTTGACCCCAGCAACATTAAGGTCATTTTGTGGTACCGGATCAATGACTAGATCCTCTCTCCAGAATAGGGGAATTAAAAAACAGGAAATTAGGATACCAGAAACCTGGGTGGGTGTGGAGTAACTATGGAATACAGGCATATGTCAATGATGACACTGTTCACCAGCATTTTCCAATAAGTGATGCTCTTACCACTAGCAGGTGAGTCCAGGTGGTACAAGAAAAAGCCACCCTGAGGATAAGATGATTGAGCAGAGACCCGAATGAAGGGAGGACATAAGACATGCAATTATCTAATGCAAAGAAACATTGCAAGTGGTGGAAGCAGCAAGTGCAAAGGCCCTGGGGCAGGGCCATGTTTGACTTCTCAGGTACAGCAAGGAGGCTAGCAAAGCTCAAGCAGAGGAACAAAGAAAATAAGGCAAATGAATGTGGCTGAAGCAGTGAATAGGGGTCAGATCCTTGCCTTTTCTCCAGTTTCTAGAAGCTGCCCGCATTGGCTTGTAGCCTCTTCCTCTATTGCCAAAGCCAGCAACAGTGATTGAGTCCTTCTCACACTACCTTCTGGTTCTCTCTGTGCCTCCCTCTTCCATTTACAATAGTGCCCCCTTATCTACAGAGGATATGCTCCAAGACCCCCAGTGACTTCCTAAAACCATCAATAATACAAAACCCTATAGATATTATGTTATTTCCTATACATACATAGCTATGATAAAGTTAAATTTATAAATTAGGCACAGTAAGAGATTAACAACAACTCATAATAAGATAGAATTATAACAATATATTATAATAAAAGTTACGTGATTATGGTCTCTCTCTCAAAATATTTTATTTTACTATTCTTACCCTTTCTAAATTGAAAAGTTTTGCCTTTTCACTTAAAAGAAGCACTTCATGGGTTCTCTTTGGCATATCTGAATTACCAGCATCACTACTCTTGTACTCTGGGGCCATCATTAAGTAAAGTAAAGGTTACTCACACATAAGCACTGAGATACCACGACAGTCGATCTGATAACCAAGACAGCTGCTGAGTGACTCAAGGATGGGTAGAGTCTACAGGGTGGACATGCTGGACAAAGGGATAATTCACATCCTGGGTGGCACAGAACAGGACAGCGCAAGATGTCACCACACTACTCAGAATGGTGAGCAACTTAAAACCTATGAACATTTATTTCTGAAATTTTCCATTAATATTTTCAGAGCACAGTTAACCATGGGTAACTGAAACCTCAGAAAGTGAAACTGTGGATAAGAGAAGCCTTCTGTATACAATTCCTTGGAATTACATTGGCTCCAACCAAATAATTCAGGACAATCTCCCATTTAAAGTCAGTTGGTTCATAATCTTCATTCCATCTGCAACCTAATTCCCCTTTGCCAGCTAATCTAACATATTTGCAGGTTCCAGGGATTAGGATGCAGGCATTTCAGGGAGGTCATTATTCTGTCTAGCACAGAGGGTTAGAAAGCAGGTTAGGCCACCGCACGTTCTCATCCATAAGTGGGAGTCGAACAGTGAGAACACATGGACACAGGGAGGGGAACATCACACACCAGGGCCTGTCGGGGGCTGGGGAGCTAGGGGACGGAGAGCATTAGGACAAATACCTAATGCATGCCAGGCTTAAAACCTAGATGACGTGTTGATAGGTGCAGCAAACCACCATGGCACATGTTCTGCACGTGTATCCCAGAACTTAAAGTAAAATTTAAAAAAAATTATATTAAAAAAGATTAAAAAAGAAAGCAGGTTAGGCAGACAACTAGAAGGTGGAAAGTCAATACACCAACCTGGGAAACACAGCCTGAAAAGAGAGGATAGGTCAATTGAGAACAAAATGACAGAATCTTCTGGTCACTCCCAAAGCTCAACAACTGCGGGGCAGTTTTAAGAAGCAAGTGTGCCCCGTAGCTCCGTAGGTTTTTATGTTGTTTCAGTATTTTAAAAATGATGTAACAATGATGAATCCGGTGAAACAGTTACACAGTCTGAGATTGTCCAGGAATTCTCCAGATCTTTACGCAGTCTGCCCTGAGAACGTTTGATATCCATGCTATAAAATAGTTTCTGTAAATTAAACCTCTTAATCTAACTTTATAATAAGAGTGCTTGTCCTGTATTTCAGGTACTCCCTGGACTGCAACATTCCAGGAAACCAATAACCTGGGGGAATTCATGAAAACGTGCATGGATTAATAACAACTAACATATGTAGACTAAGTCGATCCCAACACACAGTCACTATTCTACCCTTGCAAAATCACTGTGGAGTTAGTAGAGGTTGTTATTCCCATTTTAGAGATGAGAAAACAAAGGCTCTACACACCAGTCTATGCACACAAAACAAGTCCCACAAGGTGCAGAACTCGACTCAAATCCTTAATTTCTGATTCCACCTTCAGCTTCCTTTTCTTTCTTTTATTCAATTATTTTTATTTTTATTTTTATTTTTTGGGGGGATGGAAACTGGCTTCATCACCAGGCTGGAGTGTAGTGGTGCGATCTCAGCTCACTGCAACCTCCGCCTCTGGGTTCAAGCAATTTTCCTACTTCAGCCTCCCGAGTAGCTGGGACTACAGGTGCGTGCCACGATGCCTAGCTAATTTTTTGTATTTTTAGTAGAGATGGGGTTTCACCGTGTTAGCCAGGGTGGTCTCGACCTCCTGACCTTGTGGTCTGCCTGCCTCGGCCTCCCAAAGTGCTGGGATTACAGGCGTGAGCCACCGCAGCCAGCCCAGCTTCCTTTTCAAAATACCACAGAGCTCCAAGCAATCAAACTGTCCTATGACAGAGGTGCCCATGTAGTTTGACTCAAATATTTCCTCATCTCCAGGGGCTCCCAAATCTCTAACCCTCTGCAGAAGCTTTAACCTGGAGGCAATGGTGTGCGGACACCTCTAGGAGGTAACAAAAGTCAAACAGGGGGCCCCTGTGTCATGGCCTGATTATTACATGGCAATTAGATAATTTTGATAATACATCCAGAGAAAGACAATCCAACTACTCATGGAGCATAATGATCTATCAGGAATAATCCATGCTCATCTCCTACAACTGTGCTACCGCAACAGAGGCCAGGAATAGTAGGAAGGCACCTAGGGCCGGGTGCGGTGGCTCACAGGTAATCCCAGCACCTCGGCAAGCCTCAGGTGTAGGATTACTTGAGTGCAGGAGTTTAAGACTAGCCTGGGCAACCAACAGAGCAAGATGTCTTCTCTACAATTTTTTTTTTTTTTTTGAGATGGAGTTTTGCTCTTGTTGCCCAGGCTGGAGTGTGATGGCATGATCTCAGCTCACTGCAACCTCTGCCTTCCGGGTTCAAGCGATTCTCCTGCCTCAGCCTCCCGAGTAGCTGGGATTACAGGCGCCTGTCACCACGCTTGGCTAATTTTTTGTGTTTTTAGTAGAGACGGGGTTTCACCATGTTGGCCAGGCTGGTCTCGAACTCCTGACCTCAGGTAATCCACCTGCCTTGGCCTCCCAAAGCAATTTTTTAAAAAATTAGCCAGGCACAGTGGAGCACCTATATAGTCCAGCTACCAGAGGCAGGAGGATCACTTGAGCCCGGGAGTTCAAAGCTGCTGTGAGCTATGATCATGCCACTGTATTCCAGGCTGGGCAACAGAGTGAGACACCATCTCTAAAAATAAATAAATAAGACATCCAGCTCAGGACATCCTGCTATGGGAGCTCAGGAATGTCACTTGCCCTTCTAAAGTCTCAATCTCTCTATCTGTAAGAAAACATCTACTTCATGAGGCCACTGTGAGGAATAAATGAAATAATGTTGTGTGCTATAGGAACCTTTGGGGGAGACTAGCTAGCCCACACAGCTTATTTGAGTGGGTTTCTCTTTCTGCACCCAAAATAGGCTTGCAAAAAAAGAGTATGTGAAAAAGCTGAGAACAATTCTTAGCTACACTTCCCAAGAAATGTGAGGGTTCTTTCTTTCCAGAAGCCTGGAGTATCGTACATACAAGGTCCTCTTTTTGTTCATGAATTCATTGATTTATCATTGGTGATTAATAAATCACCATGTATTGAGCATCTACTATCTGCCAGGCACTGTTCTGGGCTCTGGCTTGAAACAAAATGGACAAGATCGATTTCTGGTCCTATGCAGTTTACCTTCTAGTGAGGGGAAGATAAGTAATGAGGATAACTTTGGAGAGCAATAGATGTGCTGGAGAAAATAAAACAGCATAACAAGCTCAGAAGTGGAAGAAGTTATTTAAATTAGGTAGTCAGGAAAGGCCTTTTAGAGGAGCTGAAATTTCAGCCAACACCTAAAGGAAAGATAAGGAGATACCAGTAGTTTAGGGATCTGGGGACAGAATATTCCAGGAGGAGGGAAAAGAGAATAAAATGGCCCTAAAGGGGGAATGAGCTTGGCATAGTCCCTGAACAGAAAGAAAACCACTTCCACTGTTTACTGTGAGGGCAAGACTCCTGCAGCAGCCTGTCCATCTGCACACTGGAACTAAAAGCAGGGAAATGCTGATGCTTATTATTTACTCCCATGAGGCTGGAAGACACCACTTCCAGTGGAAATGAACTCTGAGACAAATAAAGGTTAGAACGTATGCTTGAGGCCATACACCTAGGTTTGAATCCCGACTCCACAGTTTGAGCGAGTGAATAACCAGCACTGTGCCTCAGTTCCCTCACCTGTAAGGCGTGGTTAATATCAGTGCCTATCTCACGAGGTGCTAGTGAAGCCTAAAGGAATTCAATACTCGGAGCCAAGCCTGGCACACGTGATACAATATCATCTACCACCAGTGTTGCCACTCCCACGGCGACTGTTATTCCATCAGATTCAAACCTCCATCTCCCCCTCCCATCCTAAAATAACCATGGTTTGTCTCTGATTCACTTTTTGCTATGTGGCAACATGAGTGCATCCACATTGACTAATGTGCACCAGCTCAACTCTTTTTTTTTGTTTGTTTGTTTTGAGACAGACTTGCTCTGTCACCAGGCTGGCTGGAGTACAGTGGTGCAATCTCGGCTCAATGCAACCTCTGCATCCCGGGTTCAGGCGATTCTCCTGCCTCAGCCTCCTGAGTAGCAGGGATTACAGGCACGCATCACCATGCCCGGCTGATTTTTGTATTTTTAGTAGAGATGGGGTTTCACCATGTGAGCCAGGATGGTCTCGATCTCTTGACCCTGTGATCCACCTGCCTCAGGCTCCCAAAGTGCTGGGATTACAGTTGTGAGCCACCGCGCTCAACTCTTAAGAGTTGAGTTGAGCCACCAACTCAACTCTTAATCCACTCCTTGGGCATGGTTCTTCTACCCCTGAATTGGGGGTATAAGGCAGTCAGCCCTTCTGCAAGGGATTATAATAGTTTATGAATCTCAACAGTGACAGTTATTTTGCCACCCTTTCCTCTGTCAAACAAAACGTGCAAAGTAAGGATATCCCATATATGAAGTACATTTTGGTCAAGTTTATATAAACAATATTTTCAGATCACCCTCAAACACATCTGATCTCAATTTAGGCAGCGATGACTTAGACAAACAAACAAACAAGAATGGGAAAGAAAAGGGAGACAGGAAAGGGGAGGAGGGAAGGAAAAGAAAGAAATGCCACCCTAGAGAAGGATGTCTCTCCATTTACTCCTGTCCTCTCCAGCGCCCCTTAGTAGAGTATTAACATTTTGTTTTTACAAGTCCCTTGCAATTTTTGCTAAATTTATTCCTAGTTATTTTGTCTCTCTGGTTGGTTCTATACACACAGTATTTTTTGCCATTATATTTTCACAATGGGTGGCATAGGCATATAGGAAATCTATAAATGATACATTGTTTTTTCCTTACCAGCCACCTTAATGAATTCTATTATTGTTTCCAATAGATTCATAGAAGGATTGGTAATCTTAGGTTTTCCAAAAAGAAAAAGTTAAAATTACTTTGCAAATAGTAATAATTCTACCTCCCCCGTTTCTCCTTTTGCTTTTCTAATTGTATTATCTAATAAGTCCTGAACAATGGTTAAATAATAGTAACAGTAATGAGCACTTCGGGCTGGTTCTGGATTTAGTGGAAATGCTTCTAGTGTTAAACCACTAAAGATGATGCTGGCTTTAGGTATGACCCTATTTTAATAGCAGGTTGTTCTGAAAATCAGAAATAGATATTTCTTTTTATAAGATATCTTTTCAGCATCCATAAAATAAATCACAAATTTTTCTCATTTGCCTGTATTAATAAATCACATTATTACATTCCCCAAGATTGAACCATCCTTCCATTCTTAGAATAAATCCCATTCTGTCAAGACTGATAACACCTTTCAATGTGATCATTTACATGTCCATTTCTCCACTCTGTGAGTTCTTCCAGATCGCTCACCATGATTGGTTCATGTTTCAGCCAAGCACATAGCACATGGTTGATAATACATGTTTAATGAATAAATACATGAATGAATAACTAAATAACAGCTGCACAGAATTAATAACTAAATAACAAGTCCCCAAACACCCTCTGCACCTCCCTCCAGTCTCTCTAATCCCTCCAGTGGATTAGAGAGATCATATGCCTGGCCGGGGATGGATCTTTATATACTTAACGTACATCTGGCTTAACTGGCCCCCACTTTTCTAAAAATAGCACCCTTGAACCCCTCTTTCTCTATGGGGAAATTATTTCATGTGGTTGCAATGGGGAAATTACATGGAACGGTTTCCCTGTAAAGAACAGAGAACCCTGCTTCTCTACTCTTACCACCACCCCAAGCCAAAGGGCTAGCTAGCTACATCTCCTAGGCCTGATTAGAATCTCACACAATTATTGCTTTAGGAATGGGGCACAGGACCCAACCTGGGCCCAAGGCATCTCTAGGAATTTCCTACAGAAGTTCTTAAGAAAAACTGTTTCCAAAAAGATTAATAAACATAAAATCTGTTTGTCTAGGAATGCTTCTTACCATCTTGCCTAAACTGTGGTGAGACAGCCTGTCTGAGAATGAAGCCAGGTAGAGACAAACATGGCAAAGAATGGAAAGAGACAGGGGCCTAGTGACATCATTTGAGCCCCTGGGTCCAGTTTTTCCTGAAACCAAGTTATCCCCAGACTTCTCAATCACGTAAGGCAATCAAATGTCTTTTGTTGTTTACAATAGTGTAAGTTCCATTTCTGTCATTTGCAACTGAAAAAAATATTGTCTAATTCACGTGTTGCTTCGTTTCCTTGTATATTCTTAAATAAGGTTGAAAAAAAAAATGTTTAAGGCAAGTAAGTCCTAAGTAGTGAGTACAAACAGCAACAACAAAAAAGCCAACCACCTTCTTTTAATTAACGGCAAGATGGGCTGAAAAGCTCCCTTAGTGAATTATAATTTCAGAATGCAATTCCCAAGACAGTTATAGAGGAGCTTGTTAAACCGCAAAAACCAATGAAATCAGGAGATTACTTGAACGGGGCGGTGGTTCAATCTGTTCCGGAGAGATCATCCATTATGCAAAACCAAAACCCTTAAAACTTTCTGACAAACAACCCTAGCAATCTTTCATTCATCTAAAGTCTCGAGGCCTCTCTCCTGACTTGATTTAAAAGTGAAAATGCCTGGTATGATTTTCAAAAATAAAAAATAAAAATAAATAAATCATGTTAGGATGTCTAGAGAACACCGGTGAAAGCAGCCAAATCTCAAAATAGAGGGTTTCGCAGGGTCTTGGGGAGCAATCCTGCATTCCCAAATGCCTTCGGTTCTGCAGAAGCACCAAAGGCAAACAGGCTCCTGGCATCCTAAATGCCTCTGAACTTACCCGGGGCAAGTGGCATCCATTCCTACTGGAGGCTCAAGAGAATGTCAGCGTGGAAGTCCACAGAGCCCGTCCACCTCCTTACCGCATTTCTTTCGTGGAGAATTCTGGCTGCAGTTACCTCATGAAATCATACTTTTTTTCCTCCTTCAGCTCAAGTTACAATAGACCAAATTCTGGAATCCAGTTCTGATTATTCTCTGGAGAGCTACTTAAGAGCTGCTTCAGGGTTTAAAATCCCTCATTCAGACATAATCTTGAAATAAAAGATTATATTTAAATGAAAAATGCATTACAGCTTTCTCTTTAGGGCCTTCAGTACTGATGGGCAGGATAAAGGAAGGCATTGAAGGAAAATGAAGGAGAAGAGTAAGAGAGAAAAGAAAAATGGGAGAGAGAGGAAAGAAGAGGAGAGAGACATTTACTCTGTCACAAGCTCTACATAAGGCACTTTAAATGCCATTTCATGTCATCCTCACGTAATCCTTTGGCAGCGGGTAATATTGAGCTCATTCTGCAGATGGAGAAATTGAGGCTTAGCTCTATTAAGTAATTTGTCCAATAGATTCTGGCTCAGACATACAAAACATGGTCCAAATCATGTTGCTTCTATTCCACAGCTTCCTCTTTCTGAAGAGTCTAATACAGAAATGTGTTCTGGAACCAAAGTCTTTTCGTAGGTGAATGGACCCTATGGAGTTAAAACACCTTCATCACCTAAGAAACAGAGATTAATATAAGTAACCTGTTGTCCAATAAAACTAGTATGTGGCAAAGCCAAGCCTGGAATCCAGTTTTTCTAACTCTAAGATCTTAATCCGCCTGAGCGTAATCTATTTTATAAGTGCAAGTTATCGATATAGATCAAATACAAGCACTCCTGATTAACGAGTGAAAAATTGAGAATTTCCCCAGTTTCAAGAGAACGTTAATTGAGAACAGAGGGGAATGTATTTGCGAATTTTCTTTTTTCTGCCTCAATGTTCTTGTTTATATCAGGCTTTTGTGGATGTTGCAATATATCCGGGAGGTATTTCCCCCATGCTGTTACAAAATCTGTAAAGGAAGAAAAAGAAAAAACCCTACACTAAAATAGCACATGTAAGCCACGATTCTGGCCACTGCACAGGGTACACAGGGTATGGGCATGTCCGTTGTTTTCTGAAATGAGTTTAAACCAGAGGTCACAAACTGGTAGCCAGCTGGCTGTATCCAGCCCACAGATGTATTTTGTTTGTCCCACAATGTTGGCCCCCACTGGGCTTTTAAGAAACTTAAATCTGTTGCCAATATTAAAAATCAAAAGATTTCAAATCAAAACCTGGATTTCCAGTTTCTCTTACAAAGTGGAAGATCTCATAACCCCAATGCCACATTTGCACATGGGGAAAAAAGTAGCTAGACTGCAGCAGCAGCTTCCCCTTCAGCCAGAGCACAGGCAGGCACTTTAGCTTCTCTCCACCTAGTCTACCTCGCTCATTTATACGACCTGCCTGAGCCCTGAAGTTGTGTGACCTTCAGTTTAAAAGGGTAAGGAGATGCACACCGCAAAGCCAATCATTATTGAGGTTTTCCCCAACCATCCCAAATAGCAGACTCTTTGGACAATATTATGACAGCTGTGATAGAAAGTAGAGCATACAAGAGACTAAACTGATTTGAGAAACGGACAGACTCGGTAGCTGAGACTCTATTTGGATTTCTGCTCTAGGATACTTATTTTGTTTAGAAAATACATTCACTTTTATTATTTCATTTATTTCTCCCAACAATCCAAAAGGAAGCAATTACCCTCAGATAAACAACTGAAGCTAAGTGATGTCAAATAAGTTATTCAACCAAGATCATCCAATTCATAAGTCTCAAAGCCACGTTTTGAACCCGATTTGTCCAGCAACAAAAACAGTGCTTTTAGAATCAAGAAAGGACACTCTGCAGGGCTACGAAGCTTGTTTCCACCCCAGGGCCTTGGCACTGGCTGTTCCCTCCAAGTGGAGACCTCTCCACCCAGATCTTCACATGGGAGGGTCTTACTCTGTTACTCCATTTACATCACCTCCAAAGAGAGGTTTTCCCTAATCATTCTACTTAATATAACTCATATGTTGTCCTGGCCTCGTGGTACATGCCCGTATCCCAGCGCTTTGGGAGGCTGAGAATGGCGGATTCCTTGAGGCCAGGAGTTTGAGACCAGCCTGGGCAACAAAGTGAGACCCCTGTCTTTAAAAAATTTTTTTCAAATAATAATAACCAACATGCACGCACACATTCCCCAATTACTTTTCAGGACTTTGCTACTCAAAGTGAGATCCAGACAGCAGCAGCAGCAGCAGCATCTAGCAACCTTGTAGAAATGTGGACTCCTGGGCCAGGCACGGTGGCTCATGCCTCTAATCCCAGCACTTTGGGAGGCCGAGGCAGGCAGATCACAAAGTCAAGCGATCAAGACCATCCTGGCCAACATGGTGAAACCCCGTCTCTACTAAAGATACAAAAATTTGCTGGACGTGGTGCTGCGCACCTGTAGTCCCAGCTACTCAGGAGGCTGAGACAGGATAATCGCTTGAAGCAGAGATCACACCACTGCACTCCAGCCTGGCAACAGAGCGAGACCCCGTCTCAAAAAAAAAGAAAAGAAAGACGAAATGTGGACTCCCAGGCTCCTCTTCAGACTGGCTGAATCCAAATCTACATGTTAACAAGATCCCTAGATGATCCTAAAGTTTACAAAGCACTACACCACACAGGTGCTGCCCAGTAGAAATATGTGAGTCACAAGTGTACTTTTAAATTTTCTAGTAGCCACATTGAAAAGGTAAAAAGAGGTGGACTTAATTGCAAGACGTTTTACTTGATATGAGTGTAATTTCAACATGTAAGCAATCTAAAATTATTAGAGTAATTTAGTATTCTGTGTATCTTACACTTACAGCACATTTCAATTTGGACATTTTACCTATTCAATAGCCACATACAGACAGTAGCTACCATACTGGACAAAACAGCTCTGGGCCATCCATTACTTTATTTTTCTTTGTAGTCTTTATCACCACCAGAATTTGTATTACATATTATTTGGCTCTTTGTCTGCTGTCTCCACAATCCTCCCACTAAAATGTTAGTTCCAGGAGAACAGGTGCTTCATCTATCTTATTCACCATTTTATCCCCAATACCTAATACAGTGCACGGCATATGGTAGATATTTTTTAAATAATTGAATGAATGAATGAATGAATGAACACAGGGTATATGCTTCCTAGTACTTTATGTGTGGCAGTGTGGTACAAGGGAAGAAATCAGCCCTTTGAAATTAGACAGCAGGTTCAAATCTCAGCAGAGGCACTGAACAGCCAAGTGACCCTGAGTTAATCATTCACCCTCTCGGAGCCACATGTAAAGTAGAAATGCTGCTACATATCTCACCATATCATCAAAACGCTCAAATGAAATAACAGGTCTATAATTGTAGGTAGCACCAATTGCCACAATAGCAGGCATTCGGTAAACACCAATGAAATTCCATCCTTCTCCATTCTCTCCCCAGTTGCCACATGCAAAATATGCTGCTGAGCACTGACCATTTTCCTCTGGGTAGCATAAGCGTGACTTGGTAGAGCATTTTCCTGAGTTACTTTCCCCTAGCCAATGGAATGTGTGTATTCACTGTTGACACTGAAGACAACTTAAAACCATAGAAGAGCTCCCAGGTACTCGGGAGGCTGAGGCAGGAGAATCGCTTGAATCCGGGAGGCGGAGGTTGCAGTGAGCCGAGATTGTGCCACTGCACTCCAGCCTGGGCGACAGAGCAAGACTTCATCTCAAAAGAAAAAAAAAAACAAACAAACCATGGACAATCACTTCCCATTGCCCTGGGGCTGAATGGTTTCCAGTGTAAAGTGGTCATGGTTACTGCATGCTCTGCAAACCATGAGAGAGCAAACAGCTCATGTTGTCTCTGTCACCTTGATGAGTTCTGCAGTGGCAGCCAGTTGGCCTGGCCCGAGGTCCCATCCCTTAGAAGAGTTTAAAGTCTCTGCCTAGACAGCTTGTAATCAGCTCATTCTGAAAAGTGCATTGCGGCTTTGCCTTTTTTTGGAAAGGGAGAGGGAAGAGGGCATGGAGGGTTTAATCTCACCCAATTTATTAATCACTGGCCTGTGTCAATCCACCAAGTGAGGCTCGCTTCTCCGTAGATTTTAACACATGCATCCCAATCCATTAGTCTATCTTGCCCTGAAAATCTGATGCACACGTTCTAATCTCAGATGTATTTTTATATCACATTAGATCAACAGCATAGGAGGAAAGCAAAACCCGGATTTAGAGATAACTGGAGTGACACTGAGGAACTGAACCTGCTAGGGCTGTTGAGTTGAATATGAGAAAACCCCAAGCCAGCTGTGCAGAGAGCAGCCCCAATTTCTTCTTGGCTCTCCCTCTTGCTGAAAACACAAAAACCAGAAACGTGCAGAATTCATAGGCTACTGGAAGCACATTTAAACAAAATAACAATAAATAAACAGGGGAAAAATTAAAACCTTTAATTAATCTGTGGATCTCTAATCAGTCAAATAGATCCCAGATAGCATACCTGTTATAGGAAGGAACTATACTGTTTAGGTACAGATACCACCATTTAAAAGATGAAGAGTTGGACTAGGAAACCAGGAGAAAGAGTTTCTGATACTGGAATCAATGCCACTGATCAGTGCCATCCGATACCAAATCAATGCCACTGTTTCCTTTTCTACAATACAGTGAGAATGCTGCCCCTCTTCCTATATGGGAGTGAGAGAGGAGTCTGAAGAGGTAGATGGAACTGATGAAAATTTCACAAATGCCTCAAAGCACCACCGTCTGCGGTAAGGCTGGAGAGTTGGTCCAAAGCAGTCCCAGCACACTCAGATCCTGTGGATCCAACGGGTCTTCCCAAAAGCAGAGCTGGGGGCTAGTGATCCCCTCTATGTTAGATAGACATGTATTGGCAGGAAGCTTGTTCCTAAGAGAATTTTGTGTCCAGTGCTTTCAATCAGCACCCCTGGACTAGATGCTGGGGTGGGGATGAAGGACACAGAGATACCACATGGTCCCCTTAAGTGAGGACCAGGGGAATCTTGTTCTATCCACACCTCTTCACTTTAACAGTTCTGTGAGTGGCTACCAAATATGACACTGAGTCCCAAATACCACAAGCATTGGTTGGGAGCAGAAGGCTGGGCATACCACAGCACTGGAATAACATAATCAGGAGCCACGTCAAACAAGGTAGTTTCTATACCTTCTCTTCCTAACATCAGCATAAAGGAATCTAGGAAAATCCGGCATCTTCTATTCTTTCATTCGGAAAACTCTCCAGACCCAGTGATAGGACTTCCTGATACACATTCCACCACACATACTTCATTAACTTTATTTTAAGTCACCCAAATAAAACACCCCCCGCCCTCTGTTTCCAGCTGCCACAAACCCAAACACCTCAGATCTTGGAAAGATTTGATCTTCCTGCCTCCCTGAAGGGGCATTTGACAATTCTCATAATTCTAAAATTAGAATTGGAAAAAAAAAAAAACGCAATTACCCTCATAAGGCCAAAGCTACTCCACAGAAGAAACCAGAACATTCCTACAACCAGCAATTAAACAACTAAAACCTTCCCAGACATCGTGCCCCTTCTTTATTTTGCTGTTGCTGCATTAATCATCCTAACACCTTTTTAATTATAATCACAAACTGGAAGCCATGGCTTCTGATGTTATAAATACTGATTTTCCAGTTAAATTAGGCATTTGCTGTTTTATGTTTTGATAGGAAGGGGCTGTTTGAAGCCTCCTAAAATACTGCAATTAGTTCTCTCTGTTGAAACAGACAAGACGTTAACAGACACATTTGCTGCTTCCCTGTAATGTGCTGGAATGTTTATGACTAAGTGTACTTCTCTCAAGCTTTTAAAGCATAAGGCATATTTTTAAAAGTGGAAGAAATCAATCATAATGCACACATTTATTATATATTTCTTTAGTTAAGTTATTTCTAAAACTTTCCCAGGCTGTAATTTAAACCTAGAAAGCACATCTCCTCAACGGGCAGGCAACCTGTCAGGAAACAATCTTGATTTTACCTATTGGCTCTGCTAAGATGATAACATCACTTCAGCTGACAAAGGCTGTGTTTCTGTTTGACAATTGCAATTAATTACCGAAATGCAATGGAGATGCAGCCAGCCATGCAGATCTGTTTCCCAGAAAGATATAAAACAGGAGGAAAGAGAGAAAGAGAAAAAACAAAGGCGAAGGAGGTTTGCGTTTGGGGCATCTGCACCAGTGCCGTTTAAAATGTTATGGCTGGCAGGAAAGCTGGATTATTAATTTATTTTACCTGCACTTAACTTTCTAGTCCTCTCTCCTCCCTTTCTCTCACCACCGGCAGACGGTGGGAAAGGAGGGAGATGAACATTTCACAAGACAGAAGCTCCAATCTGTTGCGAAGGAGGCGGAAATTAGACAGGGCACGGTCTGGGGCATAAAAACTCTCAGGGCACCAACTGTCATGCAGACATTGAGGCTTCTGGTGCAAAATCAACTCCGTGCTCATTCAGCCAAGGGGGATGGAAAGTTACGGAGGTGGGAGGCATCCTTTCTTTACTAGAAAGCCAAAACGCCAGCATGATCTTTGTAACTGTTCCCTATTCATTTTGCTCTGACCTTAACACACTAAAGTTGAATTCCAGCACGCAAATGCGTTTGAGGGTGATTTTAAGAGATTCCAGGGGACCTCAAATCCCCTTAGTCAATTTAGCCATCCTGTCTCACTCCTCAAAGTCCTCAGCCCAGAATCCCAGAACCCCGCAAGAGCCTGGTTTCGGAAACACCCAGCAGGCACGAGGGCTGGGGGTTCCCAGGCTTGGAGCTGAGCAGATTCAGACAGCACCTCCTTGGATGAGGAGCGCGGGAGGCAGGGCAGGGTGACACCTCCTCCCCTCGCCCTGAAATAAAGTGACCTTTCGCTGGAGTCCAGCCCTCTCAGCCGATCCCCCTGAGCAACGCCGCCAGGGTTTGCAGAGCCCTCACGGGGGCTTGGGCCTCTCGGGACGGTGCCTGGATGCTCGAAGGGCGTGGAAAGCCGCGGCTTCCCCTCCGCGTCTCCCCCACGCGTCTCCACCAGCCCGCGGAGCCCAGGGTCCTACCTGTACCACTCCAACCCCTTTTCGTAGTTCCTGTCGAAGAAGTGCGGTTCTACGCCCACCGCCCGCACGTCCGGGTGCACGCGGATCGCCTCCAGCAGCGCGCGGGTCCCTCCTTTCTTGACCCCGATGATAAGCGCCTGTGGCAGCTTCTTCTCCCCATAGTCGGGGGTGCTGACGGCGCCGCCCCTCTCGCTGCTCCCGTTGGCCGCTCTCCGGCCCGCGAGATCCTCGTCGGTGGTGCTGGACTCCTGCGCTTCCCTCTCCGGCAGCGCGCTCTGAGCCGTGATCATCTCGCTGGGGGCCAGCGGGGTCCGGAGCCAGGCGTCCCGGGCGCCTCCGCCGCCGCTCGGCAGCCCCCAGCCGTCGGTCCCGGGGGCGGCTGGCTGCTCTGGGGGCTCGGGCGGCTCCCCGTGGCTCGCGTTGTCCAGCGGCGGCGGCGCGGGTGGCTGCGAGGGGGCGCCGAGGCGCACGGGGGGAGGCAGCAGAGAGGGTGGCGGCGGGCTCGGCGGGGGCTCGGCGGCGGCGCCCGGCGACTCCTGCAGCGCCAGGGGGAATTGCAGGGAGCCCGAGCCGCCCAGGAGGCTGTAGCACAGGTAGGTGACAGACAGGGACAAGGTGCACATAAAAAGCAGCTTGCGCGCCGGCGGCCCCTTAGCAGAGGCGCCGGGCGGCGGCGGCGCGGCCAGAGGTGGAGGCGGAGGCGGAGGCGGAGGAGGTGCGGGCCACCGGGCCATCGCGGCTCCCGGCTCGCGGCGGCGGCGGCGGCGGCGGCAGCCCCCGGCGCTGCCCGGACATGGTTTCAGCCGCCGCCCCCGCCACCGCCGCCGCCGCCGCCGCCGCTGCCCAGCCGCCCCGGCTGCATGAAGCGACGCCGCTGCGCCCCCGGCCCTGGCCGCTGTCCCGCTGCGCCAGGGGGGAGCCCGGCCGCATGGCCCCCCGCCCCACGCTGCCCGCCGAGTCCGGGTGGCCCCCCCACCACCGCCCCCCCTCAGCCTCAGGCAAGGGGACCGAGGGGGGCGCGCGGACCCGCCGGCGGCACCTGCTCCGTCTGCAGCGCCCCCGCTTCCCCGGCTCCGCCGCGGCTTCTGCTTCAGCCTCTGCCGCCGCCGCCGCGCGCTGTTGCAGCCCCGAGTTCCTTCCCCGCTGCTAACTTTCTGCCGGGAGAGAGGAGAGGCGCGGAGGGGAGGAGGAGGGGGCCGGGCGCGCGCCCGGCGCCGCCGAGGGAAGGGGGGTGCGCCTCGCGCGCGCCTGCGAAGGGGGGCGCGGGAGCGGAGGCGTGCGCTAGGGCTGGGGCACCCGGGAGAACGGAGATCGTGCCCCCCAGCCCCCCAGCACGCACGCACTTGGGGTGTTCCCCACCCCACCTCGCTTACTCCCCTCCCTTGGGAGCTCGGGACGCCGTGTCCTCCCTTTATTTGCCCCAGTACTTTTAGAGAGGTAAAGCCCAACGCCTGCCTCCGGTGCCGCGCACCGGGAGCTGGAAGACAGCGGGTGACGAAGCTCTCGCTTCCGCTTTTCCTCTGGGACTCCAACTCAGCCCATCCCTGACCCTCCCTTCTCTCGCCCGGGATATCCTCCTGCCTTCGATCCAGGAGTGAATCCTTTTCTACAACCGCTATCCCATCCCAACTTCCATCTTTCCAGCCACCGCCCCCCGCCCCCCATCTTCTCTTGAAGCTCCTGATGGGTGGAGCTTTGACACAAGCCCCCAGGTTTCCCAGCCCCAGAGCTTTTGCCTCTGTCCCATCACCAGGTGACAACACTTTCTGCTTCAAGAGATGAGGCTGCCCCTCCTCGACACCCTTAATCACAGGTGCACACACCTGCGTCTCTTCGGGGGCATTGCCACTAACGGAGTTCATGGTTTCCTGGACTGAAATAGTGTGGGACCACTGTCGCTCTGAACACCAAATAAGCGGAGACAAGCTGGGTTGCAGGGTGTCTGTGCATCGGCTCGCTGAAATTTTTTAAGTGTATTTTCTTTGCAGAGAGATCTCCACCCCTCACCTCCCTCTCCTGGGGGAAAATGGTAAACATCAGAAGGCTTTGGAAGATTCACAACTAGACTTTGCTTCCTGTTGCATTTTGCTCAGGGAAGTGAGGGAAATGGGAGAAAGAAACAGAGTGATCAACTGAGGCACTCCAACAAACTCAGCTTTCTGCAACCGGGGCTGGCTCTGCACAGAGCTCTGCCAGGTGCCTCCTGGGCGTGGCTCTAGTGAGTACCATTTGCCCCCCAGCCACAGCTGGGTGCCTGACGGGGCTGCTTTTCCCTTGTTGGCTGCTGTGGCTGGCATCTCTGGTTTTGTTTGATCACATAATAGGAAAACCAGTTGAAAGAAAATGTATATAATGTCTAAATATTAACGAGATACCTAGTGCCAAAGAGAAAAAAAAATGTTAATCAAATAAGATAAAGAACACGGACTTTTCCCTGAGTGAACAAAAGCTCACTGCTGCTCTCAGCTGGACACGAGTTTCCTTCACTGCAGCTTTAGTTCAGATAAAGATTATTCTTTTATAATATATTTTTTATGGTACACTGGAGACCTCTGAAATGCAGAGTCTGGTGTCCTGTAAATCATTCTGTGTAACTAGGGATGCTTTTTCAAACAGCACACAACTGCATTACTGTAATGTCAATGGGAAGGGGCCAACTGGAACCGAGAGAAACACAAGCGCTGCCCAGCCCTCCTTGTGCTCCGAGCCATGATCCAAGGTGGTCATCTAGGAAGCCTGGGTTGCAACAGATATTGCCTTGTCAGCGACCAGTCTCCCTTTCAAGGCCCAGGCACTAGATGTCTGGCATAT
Organism: Gorilla gorilla gorilla; assembly: GCF_029281585.2. Classification (NCBI taxonomy): domain Eukaryota; kingdom Metazoa; phylum Chordata; class Mammalia; order Primates; family Hominidae; genus Gorilla; species Gorilla gorilla. The sequence continues at coordinate 25,344,697 of NC_073242.2, read as the reverse complement.
GGCCCAGGTCCTCCTTGCAGTTCCTGCCTAGCACCCAAACTTTTCTATCTCCCCTCTCAGCAATCCAAACAAATCTGCTCCATGCCCAGTTTTACTAAAGATGGGCTCTCAAATTTGGAAAGGTTTTGGTAAAAAGGTATCAAAACCGACGGTGGCAAATGGAGCTCTGAATGTGGCCAGCACAGTGACATTAAGAAATGTAAACTGGCTGCAATAGTTTAAACTGGGGGCTTTCCCAAAAAAGGGAAAAAAAAAAAAAAAAAAACCACCTTGGAGAGGACGTTACTGTTGAAAAATCAGCAGGTCCTGAACTTTGAGCCCCTCAGTCAGAGCTGAGAAGTAGAGTGAACATGCTGCCATTTTCACAGTGCTCATACAAGTTGCCCCCCCACACATTTATGTCACTCGCCTTGACACTGCTAGTAAGGACATTTCTCAGTATCCCTTTTGCCTCCAATCCTCAAATAGTCACGCTTTAATAACAAACTCTTGAAAGAATAGAGCCCCTTTGGTAAAATGTCAGGCCCACAAGTGATAGGGAGGAGGCGGGCTTTTTTGGAGAGGAACTTTGTAAATTTCACACTTAGGCAGTTGCCTATTTTTTATCTACTTTTGAGCCACGCTTTTTCTAGGAGCAAGTCCTTGAGAAACCTACAATGAAAAGTGGGAGCTACCTACACAGGGCGAACTCCGACGTCATCCAGGCATTCCCAATGGATCTGAAGACTCGATGGAAGATAGTTTTCTGTCTCCCCTGCCAACACCCACAGAATTCCTCTAACTGGTCTCCTGGCCCCACTCTGCCTCATTTCCCTTCATCCGAGACAACAATAGCAGATCAATGTTTCTGAGGCAATGTTTTTTTAGCTCTACCAATGTCCCCCCGACTCAAAAAACGGTTATCTCACTACCTAACTAATAAGCTCCAACCTCTTTACCTTGGTACTCAAGATTCCCCCTACCTTTGGTGTATCTCGCAGTCCTGCCAAACCAAAGAGTGCATGCTGTCCAAACATACACACTGCGTCCTTCTCGTCTGTCTCCGTAGTATCAGATGATAGCATCCGAGCAAAGCTGTCATTTGCTAGCTAAGTGGCTTTTGGAAAGATCATTTTACCTCCCTCAGCCTCAGTTTCTGCATGTATAAATTATGGATAAGACTGACCTCAAATTGTTTTTATAAAGAATTAAATTGAATTAGCTAGAATATGCAAAAATCCCTGGCTCCCTGCCCGACATGGGGTGCCTACCAATAATTATTCAAATCTAAATATTGGCCTATGCCATGCTCTGCTTCCTTTTCCTATTAAAACTTTATTCTTGAAAAATATGTGTGTACTCTTTCTTCAAAACTATCCCAGTGTATCAGCTAAAGTTCACTGTCCTAAGATGTTCTGTTTGTAACAGTTATAATGTCAAGTCTAATGCCTTCTGGAATATTGGTAAAGTTTTAGGGTTTTTTGTTTGCTTATTTTCTATAAAATAAAATCACTGGAAGGATTCATAGTAACTCAAATAACTAAAGGGAATTTTAAAAAATCAACAAACGAACAGCAAAAATTGGCTTTGGAAAGGACAGTACAGTGTGTGGTGGTCATTACTGACATTCGTCAAATATTGTCCAGTCTCATTGTGGACATCTGGTAGGGATATACTTCCCTGACCCCTTAAAGTTAGGTGTGACTATGTGCTGCTCTGGCTACTGAAATATGAACGGAAGTGAGGTTTGTCCCTTCCAGGCAGAAGCCTTGAGAGGCAGGAGGAGATTTGCCAGGGTCTGTTTTCCCTCCCAAGCAATTGCAGAAGAAAAGGGTTGAATACAGCGTCTTAGCTTCTGTATTAGGCCTTTCTCTTATTGCTATAAATAAATACCTGAGACTGGGTAATTTGTAAAGAAAAGAGGTTTAATTGGCTCATGGTTCTGCAGGCTGTACAGGAACCGTTATGTTGCCATCTGCTTGGCTTCTCGGAGGCCTCAGGAAAGTTACAATCATGGCGGAAGGTGAAGGGGCCACAGTCACATCGCATGGCCAGAGCAGGAGCAAGAGAGCGAGGGAGGAGGTGATGTAAACCTGAGAGAACTCACTCACTGTCACTAGAATATTACCAAGGGGGTGGTCTTAAACTATTCATGAGAAATCTGCCCGCAAGATCCATTTACCTCCCACCAGGCCCCACCTCCAACACTGGGAATTGCAATTCAACATGAGATTTGGGCAGAGACACACATCCAAACTATTTCAGCACCCATCTACTCAATCCCGCACGTTGATTAAGGATAATACAGATCCAGCCCCTCATGACAGGTACATGATCAAGAAATAGATCTGCGTTGTTTTCAGCTCCTGAGACTTATGGCTTGGTTATTACCACAGCACAACCTAGACTATCTAAAGCACACATGCTATTAATTTTCCTTGCTGTTGGCCACAATGGCTTCACTCCTCCAATATTAGAATTCCCCTTCACAAAAGTAGATAAATGAAAGATTAAAATCCCATCAGGTAAAAAAGAAAAGTTTCCCAGAAATATAAGCAGAATTCTTGTCTCGTATGTAGCAACTCTATTTCCTCAGTTCATCTTTCATCCGTTGATTAAAAAGTATATCTATAAGCTAGGCATGGTGGCTGACACCAGCAATTCCAGCACTTAAAGAGGCCGAGGCAAGAAGATCCCTTGAGCTCAGTAGTTCAAGAGCAGCCTGGGCAACATAGTGAAACCCCATCTCTACAAAAAACAAACAAACAAATAAAAGTGTATCTATAGAGATCTGGAGGTAAGCCTCCAGACAAAGCCAACATGGTGATAAAGGACAACATTGTATACTTGTAAAAAGATTTAAAACAGAATAACAGTGGCCATGAACATATAAGACCTTGCACTGAAAAGACCTTGCATTGAAAAGACCTTGTGTTTACATAGGAAATAGAAATTGCTTAGAGCTGAAAGCACAACAGGACAAAATCTGGTGGATAGAATTGAGCAATACTCATAAGAAAGATTATAGATTCAAATATACTTATCCCCCCAAAACAAAATTTTAAAACAAATGAGCTACATGTTCAACTCAAGAAGTTAGAAAAAGAGCAAGAGTCAGGAAGTAAGGAAATAATAAAGATGAGAGCCAAGCTTATGTTTATATTTAGTGGCTGTTTATTTCTTGTTACGAACTGAATTGTGCCACCCTCCCCCTGCCTCCGAATTCAAAATGCTGAAGCCCTAACCTCCAATGTGACTGTATTGGACAACAGGGTCTTTAAGAGGTGATTAAGGTTAAATGAGGTCATACATATAGAATCCCAATTAGATAGGACTGTAGCTGGAGAAGAAGAAATGATCTCTTTTCCACTCCCTCTCTTTCTCCCTCTCCATGTGAAGACACAGTAAGAAGGTCGCCATCTGCAAGACAAAAAGAGAGCCTGTGCCAGAACTGGACCATGCTGGACGCCTGATCTTGGACTTCCGGTTTTCAGAACTGTGAGAAAATAAATATCCTAGGCTGGGCGCAGTGGTTCATGCCCGTAATCCTAGCAGTTTGGGAGGCCGACGTGGGCGGATCATGAGGTCAGGAGATCAAGCACATCCTGGCTAACACGGTGAAACCCAGTCTCTACTAAAAATACAAAAAATTAGCTGGGCATGGTGGCACGCGTCTGAGATCCCAGCTACTCTGGAGGCTGAGGCAGGAGAATCACTTTAACCCGGGACGCAGAGGTTGCAGTAAGCCAAGATAGTGCCACTGCACTCCAGCCTGGGGGACAGAGCAAGACTCCGTCTAAAAAAAAAAAAGAAAGAAAAGAAATTTCCTTTTTTTAAGCCACCTAATCTATTATATTTTGTTACAGCCGCTTGAGCTGACATTTATCTTTCATGTTTTATGTTTATTTGCCTGTTTATCATATTTTTATAAGTTTTCTATTGCTTGGTTGCTAGCTCATTGATTCAAAAAAGTCTCTTTTTATTAGAGGTATCTGGTTTTTTTTCTAACAGATATCTTCCAATTATTGAATTACCAATTTGCCTTTACCAATTAACTGGTTTTAGTGTTTCTGATGATATATGTTTTTCATTATTATGTAGTCAATGTCTCAGTGATGTTTTTTGTGTATTTTACCTTTGATGGAAAAAGGCATCCCTCAAACTATGTAAATATTCATCTATACTTTCTTCTAGGACATTTTTTGTTTATTTTCTACACACAAATGTTTAAACCATCTGAAATTCATGTTTGTGTGTAGTTTTACCAAGCTATCTAACTCTTTCTTTTTTTTTCCTGGCACTGGTTATTTCCCAACAGTTTGAAACTCCAATGTCATAATAAACCCATAATGTTGGAATTTTCACATCTAGAAATATAGGGGGCCAATCTCCATTAATTCAAATATTTTATCTTATTGGACCTTCTGTAATTTCATTGACATAAACCCTTCACAAACCTGGAACTGGATTAGTGTTTTGACATCTAATGCTGCTTTGTTCAGTTTTATAAACCTCTTGTTCTCCTTTTGTTTCACTTATTTATTCATTCTTTCAATTGTCATTTTTAAGCGACCAGTATATTCCTGGCCCTGGATTAGACGTGGACGATAAAGTAGTGAGACAGACAGCAAGGTCTCTGTCCTCATTAAAGTTTAATAAAGTGAGACAAGTACTAAAAGAGAGAAAATACAGTTAGGCATGGTGGCGCACGCCTGTAATCCCAGTGCTCTGGGAGTTCGAGGTGAGAAGATCACTTGAGGCCAGGAGTTTCAGACCAGCCTGAGCAACATAGTAAGACTGCCATCTCTACAAAATATTTTAAAAATTAGCCTGGTGCAGTGGTGCACCCCTGTAGTCCTAGCTTATCAAGAGTTTGAGGCAGAAGGATCACTTGAGCCCGGGAGTTGGAGGCTGCAGTGAGCTATGATCACACCATTGCATTCCAACCTGGAATGACAGAGAAAGATGCCATCTCTAAAACAAGAGAGAGAGAGAGAATACAGAATGCCCTGCTGTGGAAGCACATTTTTTAATATATACTTTAAGTTCTAGGGTACATGTGCACAACGTGCAGGTTTGTTACGTACGTATACATGTGCCATGTTGGTGTGCTGCACCCATTAACTCGTCATTTACATTAGGTATATCTCCTAATGCTATCCCTCCCCCCCTCCCCCACCCCACAACAGGCCCCGGTGTGTGGTGTTCCCCACCCTGTGTCCAAGTGTTCTCATTGTTCAATTCCCACCTATGAGTGAGAACATGCAGTGTTTGCTCAGAATGATGGTTTCCAGCTTCATCCATGTCCCTACAAAGGACATGAAGTCATCCTTTTTTATGGCTGCATAGTATTCCATGGTGTATATGTGCCACATTTCCTTAATCCAGTCCATCATCGATGGACATTTGGATTGGTTCCAAGTCTTTGCTATTATGAATAGTGCTGCAATAAACATACGTGTGCATGTGTCGTTTTTTTTTTTTTTTTTTTTGAGATGGAGTCTTGCTCTGTCGCTCAGGCTGGAGTGCAGTGGCACGATCTCGGCTCACCGCAAGCTCCGCCTCCCAGGTTCATGCAATTCTCCTGCCTCAGCCTCCCGAGTAGCTGGGACTACAGGAGCCTGCTACCACGCCTGGCTAAGTTTTTGTATTTTTAGTAGAGATGGGGTTTCACCATGTTGGCCAGGGTAGTCTCGATCTCTTGACCTCATGATCCATCCACCTCGGTCTCCCAAAGTGCTGGGATTACAGGCCTGAGCCACCGCACCTGGCCGCATGTGTCTTTACAGCAGCATGATTTATAATCCTTTGGGTATATACCCAGTAATGGGATGGCTGGGTCAAATGGTATTACTAGTTCTAGATACTTGAGGAATTGCCACACTATCTTCCACAACAGTTTAACTAGTTTACAGTCCCACCAACAGTGTAAAGGAAGCACATTGTTAAAGCACCTAACCTAGAGTACAGGCATGAGAGAACCCTTCACAGAGGAAGGGACATGTATGTCTATACGCAGTATAAAGAAAAAATTGGATTAACCAGGTAAAGAAAGAAGGACATTATTTTTAGTATGTGCAATATCCACCCGTTTCACTCATTATACATACACTTAGCAACTTAAATTGAAGGCAACTTCCCTAAGAGAAAAACAAGTATTTGCCAAAAACTACAGTTAACATTATGATAAAACGTGATGAAATATTAAAACCAAACCATTTAATGGAAGGAACAATGCAAGTGTGCCTTCCAATGTAGCTTCTATTCATCAGTATACTGGCATCTGCAGTTAATGCAGTAAGATAAGAAAACATAATAAGGACATGAGAGTTGGGAAGAAATAAACAGATTATTATTTGCCAACTATATGTTTATTGGCAAAAGAAAATCTACCAACAAAAAAGCTTGGCAAAGCTGGTGAATAAAATTCAAAATACACGTCAAGTGCAGAGGCTCACACCTGTAATCCCAGCACTTTGGGAGGCTGAAGCAGGAGGATCACTTGAGGCCAGGAGTTCGAGACCAGCCTGGGCAACATTACAAGACCCCATTTCTACCAAAAAACATTAAAAACAAAAATTCAAAATTGAAAGAGTAACTGCATTTCTATATACAATCAGGATACAACTTGAAAATATAACTGTAAAAGAATAAATATAACTGTAAAGAAAATATAACTGTAAAAGACTTATTCAGAACTACAATAAATTCCAATAAGTACTTAGAAATAAACAATAAATGGCAAGCAAACTAATACTTATTTAACAACAGAAATTTATTGTCACACAGTTCTGGAAGCTAGATGTCTGAAATCAAGGTGTCAGTAGGATATGCTGCCTCTGCGACTCTGGGGAAAATCCTTCTTTGCCTCTTCCTAGCTTCTGGTGGTGGCCAATTCTTGGTGTTCCTTGGCTTGCCGCTCTGTCACTCCGGTTTCTGTCTCTGTCGTCACAGGTCATTTTTCCTGTGGGCCTCTATTTCTTTTTCTTTTTCTTTTTTTTTTTTTTTTTTGAGACTGAGTCTCACTCTGTCACCCACGCTGGAGTGCAGTGGCACGATCTCAGCTCACTGCAACCTCTGCCTCCCAAGTTCAAGCAATTCTCCTGCCTCAGCCTCCCAAGTAGCTGAGATTACAGGCACCTGCCTTTGTCTTCTTGTAAGGTCACCTGTCGTAGTGGGCGAGGTCATAACCTAACAGTCTTATCCTAACTTGCGTTCATCTACAATGACCCTATTTCTAAATAGGGTCCGACTCACAGGTACTGGAGGTATTATAAGTGAGAAAAAAAATGAGTTTTTTAATAAGGCATTAGGCAAATCATAAGCAAGAAGAGAAAACCAGTTTCCCCCTGCCACCAGACAGAAAAGAAAATCTAGAGAGATTAAAGACATAATTATGAAAAGAAAAGCTTATGGTTGGGTGCAGTGGCTCACACCTGTAATCCCAGCACTTTGGGAGGCCAAAACAAGAGAATTGTTTAGGCCCAGGGGTTCAAGACCAGCCTGGGCAACATAGGGGTACCCTGTCTCTATAAAAAATAAATGGGTGTGGTGGCTTGGGTCTGCAATCCCAGCCACTTAGGCTGGGAAGGGATGATCACTTCAGCCCAGGAGGTCGAGGCTTCAGTGAACCATAATTGCACCATTGCAGTCCAGCCTGAGCAACAGAAAAGACCCTCTCTGAAAAGAAAAGAAAAGAAAAGAGAAGAGAAGAGAAGAGAAGAGAAGAGAAGAGAAGAGAAGAGAAGAGAGAGGAGAGGAGAGGAGAGGAGAGGAGAGGAGAGGAGAGGAGAGGAGAGGAGAGGAGAGGAGAGGAGAGGAGAGGAGAGGAGAGGAGAGGAGAGGAGAGGAGAGGAGAGAAAAGAAAAGAAAAGCTTTTTCGGTTTTGTAAGAAAACATAGGATATTATCCCTATAACATTCAGGTAGGAGTGTCATAAACAGAAAACAAAAAGCATATGTCATAGAGGAAAAGACTGACAAAGACTGAATTTGCCTATGTTTTAAATTTATTTTAATCAAAGGATGCCATTAAAAGAATGAAAGAAAAAATAACCTGGGAGAATACCTTAATATTCAGAATATATACAAAAGGGGCTGGGCTCAGTGGCTTACACCTGTAATCCCAGCACTTTGGGAGGCCAAGGTGGACGGATCACTTCAGGTCAGGAGTTCAAAACCAGCCTGGCCAACATGGTGAAACCCCGTCTCTACTAAAAAAAAAAAATATATACAACAATTAGCCGGGTGTGGTGGCAGGCACCTATAGTCCCAGCTACTTGCGAGGCTGAGGTAGGAGAATCGCTTGAACCTGGGAGGTGGAGGTTGCAGTGAGCCGAGATAGCGCCACTGCACTCCAGCCTGGGGGACAGAGCAAGACTCCGTCTCAAAAAGCAAACAAACAAAAAACCAAAGCAAAACAGAATATATACAAAAAAAAAAAAACTCCAACAAATAACTTGAAAATCACTAAAATAATGAAAAGGATATAAATAGGCAGTTCACCAAGGAGAAAATCTGGATGGCAAATAATCATAAGAGATTATATTCAACCTCGCTATTAATCAGAATAGTGAAAATTAAAACACAGGTGATATTCCATGTCATGCTCTTTAGAGTGGCAAAATGTAATGTCTTTTAGCTTCAAATCTTAGCAAGAATATAGGGGAAAATAGTATCACGTATTTCTGAAAGGAATGTAAATTGGCACAACTGCACTGGAGAAGAAATACCTGTAACAGTATCAGGTCAAAGTAAACATGGGTCATTGTATGACCAAACACCACTTCCTGGTGTCTTCACTAAAAAATGCTCACTTCTAAACACAAGACGTATGTAGAGTGTTGCTTTGCATAGTATAACGGGAAACAATCCTTTGTTCCATCAGTAAGGAAATGGATTGCTGCAGTTTATTCATATATTGTAATGTGATTCTGCAGTTAAAGAGAACAAACCAGTTCTCCACATCTTTTTTTTTTTTGGAGATGGAGTCTCGCTCTGTCGCCCAGGCTGGAGTGCAGTGGCGCAATCTCGGCTCACTGCAAGCTCTGCCTCCCGGGTTCATGCCATTCTCCTGTCTCAGCCTCCCGAGCAGCCTGTGACTACAGGCACCCGCCACCATGCCTGGCTAATTTTTTGTTTTTGTTTTTGTTTTTTTAGTAGAGATGGGGCTTCGCTGTGTTAGCCAGGACGGTCTCGATCTCCTGATCTTGTGATCCACCCGCCTCAGCCTCCCAAAGTGCTGGGATTACAGGTGTGAGCCACCGCACCCGGCCTACATATCTTAACATGGATATAGCTAAGAAAGCTGATTGATTAATAAGAGGTGATCACAGAAGGATACGTGCAGCATGATGCCATTTATGTACATTTTAAAAATGCATAAAATCATAATAATTTGTTAATATTCTATACATACACATATATATTCTCAGAATGTTTCATATTAATTTCAGGGCATTCATACCTAAGATGAAAGATAATGAACTGGAAAAATGAAGTTGGAGGTGTAACTGCAATATTTTACTCCTTAAAAACAAAGACGTTTTTATGAGCTGAATTGTATCTCCCCAAAATTCACATGTTGAAGTCTTAACCCCTGTATCTCAGAATGTGACCGTATTTGGAGACAGGGCCTTTAAAGAGGTGATTAAGGTAAAATGAACTCATATAGGTGGGCCCTAATCCAATATGAATGATATCCTCGTAGAAGATCAGGACGATGACCATCCACAAGCCAAAAAGGGGGACCTCAGAAGAAATCAGCCCTGCCAACACCTTGATCTCAGACTTCTAGCCTCCAGAATTGTGAGAATATATGTTTCTGTGGTTTAAGCCACTTGGTCTATGGGATTTTGTCAGGGAAGCTTTAGTAAACCAATACAACATGTAAAGCAAATATGGCAAAATGTAACATCTGTATATTTTAGGTATTAGGACCACAAATATAGGCAATATCATATTTTTGTGTGTTTAAATATGCCTATGTTAGTTAAGAAAATGGCCAGGCATGGTGGCTCACACCTGTAATCCCAGCGCTTTGGGAGGCTGAGGCAGGAGAATCACTTGAGGCCAGGAGTTCAAGACCCGCCTGAGTAACATAGTGAGACCCTATCTCCACAGAAAAATGAAAGATAAAAAAATAAATAAATAGCAAGCAGATTTTCTAAAAAGAATGGCTCAAATGCAATAAAAATGTATCTGTGGTCACTTTATAGGCCAAGGTGGCTATGGCAGTTTTGTTTTTTTTATAGTGAATATTTTATTTTATTTTATTTTTTATTATTATACTTTAAGTTTTAGGGTACATGTGCACATTGTGCAGGTTAGTTACATACGTATACATGTGCCATGCTGGTGTGCTGCACCCACTAACTCGTCATCTAGCATTAGGTATATCTCCCAATGCTATCCCTCCCCACTCCCCGCACCCCACAACAGTCCCCAGAGTGTGATGTTTGAACCAGAGCAACTCCGTCTGGAATAGGGGCTGGGTAAAATGAGGCTGAGACCTACTGGGCTTCATTCCCGGGAGGTTAGGCAGTCTAAGTCACAGGATGACAGGAGATCGGCACAAGATACAGGTCATAAAGACCTGGCTGATAAGATAGCTTACAGTAAAAAAGTTGGCCAAAACCAAGATAGCAACGAAAGTAACCTGTAGTCGTCCTCACTGCTCATTATATGCTAATGATAATCCATTAGCATGCTAAGAGGCACTCCCACCAGCGCCAGGACACTTTACAAATACCATGGCAATGTCAGGAAGTTACCCTATATGGTCTAAAAAGGGGAGGGACACTCAGTTCTGGGAATTGCTCACCCCTTTCCTGGAAAACTCATGAATAATCCACAGCTTGTTTAGCATATAATCAAGAAATAACCACAAAAATGGTCAACCAGCAGCCTCCGCCTATTGGAGTAGCTATTCTTTCGTTTCTTTACTTCTCTAATAAACTTGCTTTCACTTTACAGATTAACCTCAAATTCTTTCTTGCAGGAGATCCAAGAACCCTCTCTTGGGGTCTGGATGGAGACCCATTCCTGGTAACAGTTTGGCAGATGGCTGTCCTTCAGAGAATGTGTCAGTTCCCCAGAATCTTGTCTGTTTTGGCTCTGGCACCCCGAGGGCGTTATCATTGCCTGAAACCAAACTGCACAAGGAGAAAAAGGATGCAGACAGAAGACACACCTGGACAGAAGTTCCAGCCTGGAAAAGGTGCACATCGTTTTCACTCCCATTCCATTAAGGTGTCAATGGAAAGTTAGTCCCGCACCACACCTCACTGCAAACAGCTGGGCCGCTGAGTTTAGCTGCGGGCCCAGGACTGGGAGGAAAATGTGGATTTGGACAAACAGCAAGTAGTCTGCCTCCTAGAGTCATAACTAAGAATTTCAAATAATTAAATTTAAACATCATAAATAAAAGAGCATTAACTCCTCTTATGGTAGTCAGGATTCTCCAGAAAAAAACAGAACCAATAGGAGATATGTCAAGTAATTTATTACGAGGAAGTGGCTCAGATGATTATAAAGGCTGACAAGCCCCCAAGATCTGCAGTTCGCAAGGAGGCTGATGGTGTAAATCCAGTTCAAATTCAAAGTCCTGGGAATGAGAAGAGCTAATTTTTTAGTTCCAGTCTAAAGACAGGGAAAATGAAAATTCTTCCTTACTCAGGGGAAGGTGAGCCTTTTTGTTCTATTCAGGCCTTCAACAGGTTGGATCAAATCTCCATCTCAGTCCACCAAGTCAATCAACCCAGAAACACCCTCTCAGACACAGCCAGAATGTTTTACCAAATATGTGAGCATCTCGTAAACAGTCAAGTTGACACATAAAATTACTCATCGGGCCAGGCTCAGTGGCTTATGCCTGTAATCCCAGCACTTTGGGAGGCCGAGGTGGGTGGATCACTTGAGTCCAGGAGTTCAAGACCAGCCAGGACAACACAGCAAGACCTCATCTCTACAAAAGATATAGAAGTTCGCTGGATGTGGTGGTATGTACCTATAGTCCCAGCTACTCAGGAGGCTGAAGTGGGAGGATTACCTGAGCCTGGGGAGGTTGAGGCTGCAGTGAGCCGTGATCAAACCACTGCACTCCAGCCTAGATGACAGAATGAGACCTGTCCCAAAAAAAAAAAAATTGCCAATCACCCCTTCCACATAAAATAAATTATCCAGTTTTTACTCTCAGCTCCTTGCAACATTTCCCTCACCTAATCTTTGGTGTTCACTTTGAAATTGTAGATTTCTTGTTTCCAAATCAGTATTTTAACATGATATGTCTTCTTTATTAGAAACTTATTTTATATGTGCATGTGTTTTCCACCTATATTTATATAATCACTTATTCACTTTTTTTTTTTTTCAGACAGTCTCACTCTGTCGCTCAGGTTGGAGTGCAGTGGCACCATCTTGGCTCACTGCAAGCTCTGTCTCTCAGGTTCAAGTGATTCTTGTGTCTCAGCCTCCCAAGTAGCTGGGATTACAGGTGCATGCCACGACACCTGGCTAATATTTGTATTTTTAGTAGAGACAGGGTTTCACCACGTTGGCCAGGCTGGTCTCGAACTCCTGACCTCAACTGATCCGCCCGCCTCAGCCTCCCAAAGTACTGAGATTACAAGTGTGAGCCACTGCACCCAGCCATAATCACTTATTCTTAATGCATACCATGTGAAACTCCTTCAATTGTTTTACCTTTTTACCGTCCCTTGAGGTATTCTGATTTGGCTCAGTTTTCTGGAATATATCTTTCCACAGGGTTAGGGCTTCTAACTGGGGCCAGAACTTGGCAGGGCCCCCAATTAAACAGTGTTCTTTTACATAAAAGACAAGAGTCAGTTGTATTTCTGGACACAAAGGACTCTCCAACCATGATTAGATCAAAACAAACAAACAAGAAACCAAAAACGTTTTTCACAAGAGAATAAAAATGAGCAGAAATGCAATTCTGCCTGCCAGTAAATAACACAACTATAAGCTATCTTCCTTTCTTTTTTTATTTTCTGTTTTTTAATTACAAAATAAAATGTGAGTACATACTAGTAAGTCAAACAAAAAATAAATCCAAGAATACAGATGAAATTGGAAGCTCCTCTATTAAGAAATGTTGAGCTTACAAATTCTCATAGATATAATGAAAGCTACTCTTCAAAGTAAAAGGGCATCAAGTTGGCCACTGACCCTATGGTCCTGTTCGCCCTGGTCTTCCTGCAGAGGCTCAGTTTGTAGTGTATTTGCCACGCTTACCGTTAGTGTTCAGATATCTTACAAGTATTATTGACAGAAGTGAAATAGCAGCAAGGACATTGGCCAAGTTCCTAGGAAAGGGAGCAGAAATAAAAAGGAAACAAATGAGAGATGTATAGAAATGAAAGGGGAGAGAATGAGGAACGTGGCACATGTATCCTGTGCAAATTATAGAAGAGCATGGATGATTTGGAAGTAAGAATGAATTGCGTAAGACCAGAAGAGAATTGTGGCTATGAAATCTACCATATTCATCAAGAAGTGGGGAAAAAATAAAAATAAAAAACAGCTAAGTGAAGGAGCAAAAAAACCCTACCTTGAATCTATGGCAATAGGATCAACATCAAAGTCAGATGCCCAGCCATTCACCTGGTGTTAACTGATACAGAGAATTTAAAAATCAGTAGTTTGTAAAAGGGTGGCCTCTGACTTCTCTCACCGGTGATTCCCACCTGGATTTTGGGTGTATCTGAATCCGCACGCCATTAATGTGAATGGCAAACTAGCACAGGCAGACTTCAAACTGCTGGAGAATAATGAATGTATGTCACTAGCAAAGATTATGCAGGAAGAGACAAATATCTACCTTAACCGATTTCCAAGGAAGACAAAATTTATCTATTTGAGGAAAATAAATCTGCTAGAAAATATATGTGTAAGAAGGCAAAGAATATGCCTGCTTCTCAAGCTTCAAAAGAATTGATTCACATTCCTGTTAGGCAGAAATGCAATGGAGACCACAAGTTTAAATCTGTCTTAGTTACTTTGGACTTAATTAACATATGGGGCTTACAAACATCCATTCAGAACCAAATCTATCCCAAAGTATAAACTTGCCCTAAGTTACCATGGTTATCAGTTTGATAGGCACTAGCCTTTTTCTTCCGTTATAAATGCAAATCAGATTATATAATAAATAACATTATTTACTAAATTCTTGTTGTTCCAAATATTTAGGAGACTTTTACTATCAGTACACATAGATCTACCCTACTCCTTTTAATGACTACAGAGTATTACAGAGGCTGCATCTATAATAAGATATTAAATAATTCGTCGACTGATGGACATATAGGTTATTTTCAATTTGGGAGTGCATGTGTGAGTATACATATATATATATATATACGTGTATACATATATATATATACGTGTATACATGTATATATACGTGTGTGTTTGGGTATGTATATATAAAAGCAGAATAATTTCTCTGTCAACTAGTACATGTATTTCATAACATCAAAAAGTTGACATCAGTACCAGTTTATAATTTTACCCACAGTTATTTTTAACTTTTTAATTTTGAGAAAGTAATTAATTGTCAGAACATTTATAAGATTAATGCGTAAAACTCCCAAACATCTTTTAACAAGATTTACCAGTTTTTCACATTTTACCATGCCACATTCATTTTATCATTCACGTTTCTCTCCTCCTGTTTTTCTAATTCTTTCTGATTTCAGAAGTTTGCATATATTATACCAATTTATCCCCTAGTATTTACTGTATGTTTTTTCAAAACAAGGATATTCTCATGTGTTATTATGTTTCAGTTATCAAGGTTAGGAATTTTAACATTGATATATCACTTTTATCTACTTCACAATATAAGTTAATTTTGCCAGTTGTCCTAATAATGTCTTCTAAGACATTTTTTTCCCTCCAATAGAGGATCCAGTTCAGAGTCACATATTACATTTAATTGTTATAGCTCTTTAGTCTCCTTTAATCTGGAAACAGTTCTTAGCATTTTATTTCTCATAACAAACATTTTTGTAAAACGTGGCAAGTATAGATCCTCCCTCAATTTGGGTTGGCCTGATGTTTCCTTGTGATTAGATTCATGTTATACATTCCTGGATGAAATATTGTAAAAATGACGTATTCTCAGGAAAGTGCAGCTGGGGTCACATGATGTGATTCTGTCTCCTCATTGGTAATTTTCATTTTGCTCATGTGATAAAGGCATTGTTCAATTTCTCTGTGTAATTGCTATCATCCACTTGTAACTATTACATTATTTGAAGGGAGACACTTTCATCTCATGCATCCTGTTCCTAATCACATATTCATCTCCTTATACAGAATCTATTGACAATTATTATCTGAACAAGTCTTTCATATACTGAGTTTTAAACGATGATTTTCCAACTCTATCATTCCCTCCACATTTATCAATTGGTCATTTACTGAAGGAATAATATTTTCCCTCTATTTGTCTATTTATCTATCTATATTTTTATCTTTCTTTCAATCTTTCTTTCTTTCTATCCATCTATTCATCCATCCACTTATCTATTTACTCTCAGTGTAGATTCATTGATTACTATTTTATTTAATGAGTTATAGTACATTATTATCCTTATTTATTTTGATTTTCAATTTTTACCAGGTCTGGCCAGTGACATCCCCTTTAAGCAGGCTTGTGTCCTTCTGTTAAGTCTCTGTAAGTTGTTTTAGTACTTACATTTCAGCACTACAAGATGACCCAAGTTCTGGAACCTTCACTGTCCCAGCCCTGGAAATAGTAATTTCTCCAAGTTTCTCCAAAATTTATTTCCTAAGTTTATTTAGCTTAAGGTCCTGCAGGCTGGGAAGTTCAAGGGCGTGGCCCTGGCTTCTGGCAAGGATTTCTCTGCTGAGTCATGACATGGCAGAGAAGATCAAAGGAGAAGCAAAACCCAAGGGGCATCCTGGCTTTATAACCCACTCTCAGGAGAACTAGTCCATTCCCACCAGAACTAATCCAGTATTTCCAGAGCAAGAACTCACTCACTACCACAAGAATAGCACCAACTTATTCACGAGGGACCTACCCCCACAGCCCAAGCAACTCCCACTAGGTCCCACCTCCCAATACCACCACATTGGAAATCAAATTTCAACATAGGTTTTGGTGGGGACAAACTCAAATTATAGCCGGATTCTGTTCCCGTTATTTAATTGGGCTTTTGGTTTTCTTGCTGTTGAATTGTCTGAACTCCTTATATACTTTGGATATTAACCTTGTATCCCATGTACAGTCTGCAAATATTTTTCCGCATTCTGTAGATTGTCTCTTCACTGTGTTGATTGTTTCCATTGCTGTGCAGAAGCTTTTAAATTTGCTATTGTTGCTTTCTTGGTCTGTGCTTTTGGGATCATATCTATAAAAATCATTGCCCAGACCAATGTCATGGAATTTTTCCCCGTATCATCTTTGAGTAATTTCATAATTTGGTTCTTACATTAAATCTTTAATCCATTTTGAGTTAATTTTTGCATATGGTGTGAGATAATTTTATTTTTCTGCATGTGGATATCCAGTTTTCCCAACACCCTTTATTGAAGAGACTTCCCCCCATTGTGTGTGCTGAGCGTCTTCAACAAAAATCGATTGGCTATAAATGAACAGGTTCATTTCTGGGCTTTGTATTCTGTTCCATTGCTGTACATTTCTATTTTTTTGCCAGCTTCTGTTTTTATACTGCTTTGGTTACTGTAACTTTGCAGTATATTTTCAAGTCAGGTAATGTGATGAATCCAGATTTGGTTTTTCTGTTGTTGCTTGTTTGTTTACTCAGATTGCTTTGGCTGTTTAGAGTCTTTTGTGGTTTCATATCAATTTTAGGGTTTTTTATTTCCTATTTCTGTGAAAAATGTCATTGGTATTTTGATAGGGATTGCATTCAATCTATACAACACTTTGGGTAGAATGAACATTTTAACAGTATTAATTCTTGCCATTCATGAACATAGGATATCTTTCCATTTTTCCTGTCTTCTTTCATTTCTTTTATCAATGTTTTGTACTTTTCAGTGTAGAGATCTTTCACCTCCTTGGTTAAATTTATTCCCAAGGTTTTCTTGTAGCTATTATAAATGAGATTGTTTTCTTGATTTCTTTTTCAGATAGTTTGCTATTAGTGTACAGAAATGTTATTTGTTTTTATATGTTGATTTTGTATCCTGCAACTTTAGTGAATTTGTTTATAATAATTTTTCAATTTTTCAGAGTTTTCTATACATAAAATTATCTCATCTGCAAACAGGTACAATTTAACTTTTTCTTTTCCAATTTGGATGGCTTTGATTTCTTCCTCTTGACAAATTGGTCTGGCTGGGACCTTCAGTACTATATTGGATGGAGGTGGTAAGAATAGGTATTCTTGTCTTGTTCCAATTTTTTCTCTTTTAGAGACAAGGTCTCACCCTGTTACCTATGCTGGCGTGAAAGTGGCATCATTATAGCTCGCTGCAGCCTGCAACTCCAGGGCTCAAGAGATCCTCCCACCTGAGTCTGCCAAGTAGCTGGGACTATAGGCGTGCACTACGATGCCCAGCTAATTTATTTGTGTGTGTGTGTGTGTGTGTGTGTGTGTGTGTGGAGATAGGGTCTCACTATGTTGCCCAGGCTGGTCTCAAGCTCCCAGCCTCAAGTAAACCTCCCACCACAGCCTCCCAAAGCACTAGGATTATAGGCATGGGCCATCACACCCAGCCATTTTCTAGGTTTTAAAGGGAAAAACTTTCATTTCCCCTTTGAGTATGATGTTAGCTGTGGATTTGTCATATATGACCTTTATTGTGTTGAGAGGTATGCTTCTATACCTAATTTCTTGAGAATGTTTAGCATAAAAGATGCTGAATTTTGTCAAATGCACTTTCTGCATCTATTGACATGATTATGTGTTTTTTGTCCTTAATTCCGTTAATGTGATCTATAACATTTATTGATTATGTATGTTGAAACATCCTTGCATCCCTGGGATGAATCCTACTTGATCATGGTGAATGATATTTTTAATGTGCTGTTAAATTTGGTTTGCTAGGCTGGGGCTGTGGCTCATGCCTCTAATCCCAGCACTGTGGGAGGCCGAGGCAGGCGAATCACCTAACGTCAGAAGTTCCAGGCCAGCCTGGCCAACGTGGCGAAACCCTGTCACTACTAAAATATAAAAATTAGCTGGGCGTGGTGGTGTATGCCTATAATCCCAGCTCCTCTGGAGCCTGAGGCGGGAGAATCGCTTGAACCCGGGAGGCAGAGGTTGTAGTTAACCAAGATCACGCAAAAAAAAAAAAAAAAAAGGTTTGCTAGTATCAAGGTGATGCTGACCTTGTAAAATGAGTTTGGAAGTATTCTTTCCTCTTCAGTTTTTTTGAAGAGGTTTCAGAAGAATTGATATTAGTTCTTTAAAAGTTTGGTAGGATTCAGCAGTAAAGCCTGGACTTTGTGATAGGACACTATTTATCTATTTATTACTGATTTGATCTGATTAATCCTTATTAATTGGTTGAGATTTTCTATTTCTTCATAATTCAGTGTTGGTAGGTTGCATGTGTCAAGAAATTAACCCATTTCCTCTTGATTATACAATTTGTGGCTATATAATTTTTTGTAAAACAGGCAAATCTCAGAGATATTGCCAGTTCAGTTCCAGGCCACAGCAACAAAGCAAATGTTACAATAAAGTGAGTCCCGCAGATTTTTTGTTTTCCCAGTGCATATAGAAGTTATGTTTGCACCATACTGTAGCATATTAAGTGAGCAATAGCATTATAACTAAAAAAGCAATTAACTTTAAAATACTTTATTGTTAAAATGCTAATGATGATAGGAGCCTTCAGCGAGTAGTAACCTTTTTACTGGTGGAGGGTTTCCCTTGATATTGATAGTTAGTGACAGATCAGGATAATGGTTGTTGAAGGTTGAGGTAGCTATAGCAATTTCTTAAAATGAGACAATGAAGTTTGCTGCATCAGCTGACTCTGTCTGTTTCACGAAAGATTTCTATGTAGCATGTGATGCTGTTTGATAGCCTGTCACCCATAGCAGAACTTCTTGCAAAATTGGAGCCAATCCTCTCAACCCCTGTCACTATTATCAACAAATTTACATAATATTCTAAATCCTTTGTTGTCATTTCACAGTGTTCACAGAATCTTCACCAGGAGTAGATTCCATCTTAACAAACCACGTTCTTCGTTCATCCAGAAGAAACAACTCCTTGTCTGTTCAAGTTTGATCATGAGATCACAGCAATTCGGTCACATCTCCAGGCTCCCCTTCTAATTCTGGTTTTCTTAACTATTTTCACCACACCTGAAATTTCTTCATCCACTGAAATCTTGAACCCCTCAAAGTCATCCATGAGGGCTGGAATCAACTTCTTCAAAACTCCCGTTCATGTTGATATTTTGACTTCCTCCCATGAATCATGAATTTTCTTAAAGGCATCAAGAATGGGGAATCCTTTCCAGAAGATTTTCAATTTACTATGCCCAGATCCAACAGAAGAATCACTATCTATGACAGCTATAGCCTTACAAGATGTATTTCTTAAATAATAAGGCTTTAAAGTCAAAGTAACTCCTTGAACCATGGACTGCAGAATGAATGTTGTGTTAGCAGGCATGAAAACAATATTAATCTCTTTGAACATCTCCATCGAACCTCTTGGGTGACCAGGTGCATTGCCAATAAGCAGTAATATTTTGAGAGGAATCTTCATTTCTGGGCATCGGGTCCCAATAGTGGGCTTAAAATACTCAGCAAACCATGCTGTAAGTACATGTGCTGTCATCCAGGCTTTCTTCTTGCATTTCTAGGACACAGGTAGAGTAAATTTAGCATAATTCTCAAGCGTCCTAAGAATTTCAGAACAGTAAATAAACATTGGGTTCAACTTAAGTCACCAGCTGCATTATCCCCTAAGAAGAGAGTCAACCTGTGCTTTGAAGCTTTGAAGCCAGACATTGACTTCTCCTCTCTAGCTATGAAAGTCCTAGATAGCATCTTCTTCCAATAGAAGGCTGTTTCATCTACACTGAAATTCTGTTCTTTAGTATAGCCACTTTCATCAGTATCTTAGCTAGATCTTCCAGATAACTTGCTTCAGCTTCTATTATCAGCAATTGCTGCTTCACCCTGCACTTTAATGTTATGAAGATGACTTCTTTCCTTAAACTTCATGAGCCCACCTCTGCTACCTTCCAACTTTTCTTCTGCAGCCTCTTCAACTCTCTCAGCCTTCATAGAAAGAAAAAGATTTAGGGGTTTACTCTGGATTCAGCTTTGGCTTAAGGGAATGTTGTGGCTTGGTTTGATCTCCTATCCAGACAAACAAAACTTTCTCCATATGTGCAATAATGCTGTTTCCCTTTCCTATCATTTGTGTATTCACTGCAGTAACATTTCTAATTTCCTTCTAAAACATTTTCTTCACATACACAGCTTGGCTATTTGGTGCAAGAGGCCTACCTTTCAGCCTATCTTGGCTTTTGACATGCCTTCCTCACTAAGATTTATAATTTCTAGATTTTTAGAGAAATCTACAACTCTTCCTTTCACTTGAATACTTAGACGCCATTGTAGGGCTTTTAATTGGCCTAATTTCAATACTGTAGTGTCTCAAGGAATAGGAATGCCCAAGGAGAGGGAGAGAGTTGGGGAAATGGCCAGTTGTTGGAGCATTCAGAATACACACATTTACTAACTTTGCCATCCTAGGTAGGCACAGTTTGTGGTGCCCCCCAAAAATTACAGTAGTAACATCAAAGATTACTGATCACAGATTACCATAACAGATACAATAATCATTTAAAAGTTTGAATTATGAGAATTATGAAAATGTGGCACAAAGACATGAAGTGGGCACATGATGTTGGAAAGCTGACACTGATAGACTTGTTTTCTTTTTTCTTTTTTTTAAGACGGAGTCTCACTGTGTCGCCCAGGCTTGAGTGCAATGGCGTGATCTTGGCTCACTGCAACCTCCGCCTCCCAGGTTCAAGCGATTTTCCTGCCTCAGCCTCCCAAGCAGCTGGGATTACAGGCATGCGCTACCACACCCAGCTAACTTTTGTATTTTCAGTAGAGATGGGGTTTCACCATGTTGCCCAGGATGGTCTGGATCTCTTGACCTCGTGATCCACCTGCCTCAGCCTCCCAAAGTGCTGGGATTATAGGTGTGAGCCACAGCGCCCGGCCAATAGACTTGTTTTATGAAGGGTTGTCAAGCCTTCAATTTGTAAAAACCCATCTGTTCAGTACAGCAAAGAACAGGGCAATAAAATGAGTTATGCTTGTATTCTCTTACTACCCTTTATAAATATAAATACAGCTGTTGCATCAGCTGTAATGTCTCCTTTTTTATATCTGATTTTATGTTATTTATTTGAGTCTTTTATTTGTTTCCCAATCTAGCTAAAAAAATGTTCATTTCACTTGTCCTTTAAAAAAAGCAACTCTTAGTGTAATCTTGCCTGTTAGTTTTCTAGTCTCTGTTTCATTTATTTCTGCTCTGATCTTGATTATTTCCTTCTACTAAGTTTGAAGTTAGCTTTTTCTTGTTTTTCTAGTTCTTTGAGGTGCAATGTTAGGCTGCTTACTTTTGATCTTTCCTGTCTTTTGATATAGGTGTTTACTGCTATAAATTTCCCTCTGAGAACAGATTTTGCTTTATCACATAGGTTTTGTATGTTGTGTTTCCATTTTCATTTGTTTCAAGAAATTTGTTAGCTTCTTCATTTACCCATTGGTTGTTCACGAACATGTTTAATTTCTACATATTAGTAAGTTTTCCAAAGTTCTTTCTGTTATTGATTTCTAGTTTTATACCATTGTGGTCAGAAAAAATATTTGATATGATTTTCATCTTCTTAAATTATTTTACTTTATTTCTGACCTATGATTTATCCCAGAGAATCTTCCTTGTGTTGTGGAGAAGAATGTGTATTCTGCATTTGTTGGATGAAATGTTCTGCATATGTCTGTTAGGTCCATTTGATTTTATTGCAGTTTAAGTTCCATGTTTTCATTTTGATATTCTGTCTGGATGATCTGTCCATTACTGAAAGAGGAGTGTGTTGGAGTACCCTACTATTATTGCATTTTAGTCTCTCTCTCTCTTCAGAACTTAGATGTAAAGAGAGAGAGAATAAAATGCAATAAAAGTTGAAGATCTTAAGCCTGAAGAGAGAGACTCTTCAGATATGTATTTGGGTCCTTCAATGTTGAGCGCATATGCATTTACAATTGTTGCATCCTCCTGCTGAATTGACTCCTTTATCATTCTATAATGACCTTCTTTTTCTCTTTTTAGTGTTTGACTTAAAGTCTATTTTATCTGATATAAGTATAGCTACTCCCGCTCGCTTTTGTTTTGCATTTGCAAAGAATATATTTCTTTTTCTCTTCACTTTCAGTCATGCATCTTTACAGGTGAAATGAGGCTCTTGTTGGCAGTATAGTCTTGTTTTTTGTTGTTGTTGTTTTTGTTTTTGTCCATTCAGTCACTCTGTGTCTTTTGATTAGAGATTTTAACCCATTTACATTTCAGGCAATTCTTGACAGGTAAGGACCTACTACAGCCATTTTGTAAATTGTTTTCTAATTTATTTGTTGATCCTTTATTCCTTTTTTCCTCTCTTGCTATCTTCCTTTGTGGCTAAGTGATTTTTTGTAATCATATATTTTGATATCTTGCTTTTAATTTTTTGTGAATCTACTACAGGATTTTCTTTGTGGCTACCATGAGCCTTACAAAAAACATCTTATAATTACATATAGCAGGTTATTTTAAGCTAATAACAACTTAAATTTGATTGCAAAAAAAAAAAACTCTACACTTTTACTCCACCTCCCCACAGTTTCAATTTATATTTCACAATTTACATCTTTTTATATTCTATATCTTTTAAGAAATTATTGTAGTGTTTATTTTTTAAACAGTTGTGTATTTTAACCTTCGTATTAAAAATATAAGTGACTCACATGCCATTACACCATTAGAGTATTCTGAATTTGGTTGTCCTCTTACTTTTACTAGTGAGTTTTATACTTTCAGGTGTTTTTATGTTACCCATTAGCATGCTTTTCTTTTGGCTTGAAGAACTCCTTTTAGCATTTTTGTTTTGTTTTGTTATTTTTAAGAAACGGGGTCTTGCTCTATCACCTAGGCTGGAGTGCAGTGGCACAATCATTGCTCACTGCAGTCTCAAACTCCTGGACTCAAGTGATCCTCTCACCTCAGCCTCCCCAAGTAGCTAGCTACAGGTATGCAGCACCATTCCTGGCAAAAACCTTTCATCATTTCTTGTAAGAAGAGTCTTATGGTAGTGAACACTCTCAGCTATTGTTTGTCTTTGAAAGTCTTTATCTCTCTATTTCTGCAGGATAGTTTTGCTTAGTATTTGGTAGTTGTTTTTTTGTTTTTGTTTTTGTTTTTTTCTTCAGCAGTTTGAATATACCATTGCCCTCTCTCTTGGCCTGTAAGCTTTCTGCTAAGAAGTCTTCCGTTAGCCATATTGGAATTCCCTTATATGTTTTTTTGTTGCTTTTCTCTTGCTGCTTTCAAGATCCTCTTTGTTTTTTTTATTTTCGACAGTTTGTTTATAATATGTCTTCAGGTAATCTTATGTGCATTGAATCTGACTAGAGTTTTTTTATTTTTTGGTGCCTGGATATTTATATCTTTCTCCAGGTATGGGATGTTTTCTGTTCTTGTTTTTTTAAAATAAACTTTCTATCCCTTATCTTTCTCTACTCTATCTCGCACACCAATGACTCATACATTGGCTCTTGTGCTGCCCACCCGTAAATCCTGTAAGCTTTCTTTATTCCTTTTTATTCTTTTTTTATTTTTCCCTTCTGACTTTGTATTTTCAAATAACTTGTTTCTGAGTTCACAGATTCTTTCTTCTGTATGATTAATTCAGCTATTGATGTTCACTGTTGAATTTTTCATTTCATTCATTGTGTATTTCAGCTCCAGGATTTCTGTTTGATTTTTCTTTTATTATTTCAATCTCTCTAAATAATTTTTTTGTTCTGGTCACCAATTATTTCCATCATTTTGTTGAATTGTTTATCTATGTTTGTTTAAAGTTTGTTGAGCTTCCCTAAAACAGTTCTTTTGAATTATTTGTCAAGTAGTTTATATTCTATTTCTTTAGGGCCAGTCACTGGCACTTATTTTGTCTTTTTGGTGGCATCATGTTTCCATGACTGTTCTTTTTTTTTTTTTTTTTTGAGATGGAGTCTTGTTCTGTCACCCAGGCTGGAGTGCAGTGGCCAGATCTCGGCTCACTGCAAACTCTGCCTCCCAGGTTTACCCATTCTCCTGCCTCAGCCTCCGAGTAGCTGGGATTACAGGCACCCACCACCACGCCTGGCTAATTTTTTGTATCTTTAGTAGGGACGGGGTTTCACTGTGTTAGCCAGGATGGTATCGATCTCCTGACCTTGTGATCCACCCGCCTCGGCCTCCCAAAGTGCTGGGATTACAGGCGTGAGCCACCGCACCCAGCCTCCATGACTGTTCTTAATGCTTGTGGTTGCGTGTCAGTGTCGGCACATTTGAAGAAGTAGGTACTTATTCCAGTCTTCACAGAATGACTTTGCCTAGGAAAGCCTTTGGCAGGCATGGCACTGGGGCACACCAGAAACCAGAGGCAGCTGAGTCCTGGGATGCATCAGAAGCCCAGGGCCCACTGTGACAGGTATGGCACTGGGGCAGGCCAGAAGCCTAGTGCAGATACAGCCAGCATAGCACTGGGGCACACCAAAAGCTGCCTGCCACTGAGAGCTATATGGAGCCTGGGCCACTGAAGTAGGCTTGACATAGATGTGACACAGAGATGGAGTCTGCCACACAAGCCTGAAGTCCAGGGCTGCATGGTCATGCCTGATTGCCAGGACAGGTCCAGCTGCTCAGTCTACAGACAGAAACTTGAAATATGGGTCAGCAAGGGGTTGCCTGGTTGTTCTTATTTCCATTTCGTCCTGTTCAGTGAGGAATAGGAAATATATAGCCTTTTCCTATTTGTGATATACATAATTTCTCTTCAGTTCGCCGGAATGCACATCAGGTTGCTAAGTGGTCTATTACTTCTTCTTGCTCTGAGGCTTAGAATTATTTCATATGCATAGCCTTTAGCCAACTTTCTGGTTAAAACAGATAATTATCATGAAACCTTCTAGTTTAGCCAACTACCATTAATTTTTCTAGTTTAAAAAAGCCAACTATTCCTTAAAATAATAATGTGGTGTTCTAAGAAGTGATATCTTGATACCACCACCTGATTGTCTTTCTAAAATATTTAGAATTTATTTCTGGATAGGCTATTTCTGCATTCATGATAAAAAATCTACAACCTTTACTATATGCTACTCCTACAGCTCTTCCAGCTCATTTTCTTCCAACTGCAGATTTCAGATCACAACTGATGCTTAGTAAGGGTGTTAAATGACTCTGACTACCCTAGTAAACAGCTTCCATATTGAAGAAAATTTAAATTTCTTTAACCCTGATGGAAGAAATCCTGTCAAATTTCTTGAGATATTTTTTCCATTAATGGTTCTACCATTTTATCTGTAGGCTTTAAAGAGTTAAGTAATGAAAGTTCTTCCTGTTTTATAGCAAGTGATCGTTTAATATTCCTAGTTCCTGGTGCTATTGAAATTCTTCATGTCCTCTTGAATGTTTATATCTATATGAGTATGGGGAATGGCCAATCCAAAGGCACTAGCTTTCTATCATCATAACTCAGAATTAAGTAGGTTCTGATTATGTCATTAGGGTGCATAAAATCTTTCAAAGGTTTCCAACTGTATATAGTGCAAAGTAAACACTTTCAGATACCATGTGAACTCTTTACAGTCTGGTACCAATTTATCTTTCCAACTTCATATTCACTTCTTGCCATATATCTCAAACTCTCACCACACTAAATTATTAATCTTTCTTCAAACATGCCATGTAATTTCAAACCTATTTTTCCTTCTACTTTTGTTCCCTCTGCCTGAAATGCCCTGGCTCTTCTAGCTCAGTGGGAAATTCCCATTTACTCTTCAAAGTGGAACAGAAAAAGCATCTCCACTTTGTATTATTCCCAATGCCCAAGGCAAGTTAATTGCACCATTCTCTGTGGCCCCGTAGAACATGGTACAAAGCTTTATTGTAACTTTATTCTATTGTGTTTTATTTAGTTGTGCCTGTGTTTCTCTCTTCTACTCAATTTGACCTATTTGACACATATAGTAGTTTTTTTTCATCTTCATATCTCACCGGGATTATCAAATAAGTATGTCCAATAAAGGTTTTTTGTCTTTTTTAAAGTGGTGAATGAATGAATGAATGGATGAAAAATTATAAATATCAGAAATATTTATTCAAAAATAGTATTTTAAACATGAACTTTTAGATGTCTTTTTTCTTCCATCTAACTACTAAACTTTACATTTTTTTCCGAAAACTTTTTTTAGAGTTTTTGTGCTTAGTATTCATACTTTTCACCTTAACGTAGTAGGTCTTAATTGTTAGCCTAATCAACCCCTACATATTTAACTTTTACCTCATGTGCTTATCTTTCATTTATATTTCTTTGAAAACTATAATAACTTTCAATCTTTTATTTTAAATTTCGTCATTTATATATTTTAAAAAGCTTTCAAGCTTTTAAGTTTTTGGTTTAATAATTTTTATGTCACTTCTTAGTTTTGTTTTAAATTTGTATTTGTTTGATTTTAGCCTTCTGTTATCTTAACTCTTCTGAAACTATTACAGTTCTCACTGAAGTTTTATTAAATTGTATTATTGGTAAACTTTATTTACAAATTAATTATTCCCTTGCCTTAAATAATTTTTAATCAAAATAATACTTGCATATAGAAACAAATAAAATAAAAAGTTATTTTGGGCCAGGAGCAGTGGCTCACACCTGTAATCTCAACACTTTGGGAGCCTGAGGCAGGAGGATCACTTGAGACTGGGAGTTCAAGACCAACGTGAGCAACACAGCAAGACTCTGTCTCTGCAAAAAGCCAGGTTTCATGATGTATACCTATAGTCACAGCTATTCAAGAGGCTGAGGCAGGAGGATCTTCTGAGCCCAGGAATCTGAGGCTGCAATGAGTTATGATCATGCCACTGCACTCCAGCCTGAGCAGCAAGAGAGATCCTGTACCCTACCCTACCCACCCCCAAGGATCATTCCACTTATAAAGAAGTCTGAAATGAAAAGTGAAAATCCTGCTAACCAATATTCAACCTTTCCAGACCTATTTCGTAGAAACAGCTAATTGAAGAGTTTCTGTTGTTTAATTATCTTAGCAGTTACCATTATAATTTTAAATTACATGCTTATATTTCTTTTTTTAATTTACTAACTTTAGATACCATCCTTTCACTTCCTGCTTATGATAGATAAGAAATTTAGCTTCTTTGCATTACCACCATCTTCTTCTCCAGCCCAAGGTTTTATTAGTTTTATTATTTTTATGTTGACAAGTTTATAACTCTTATACAATTTTCTATATATCTAATTAAGCGTTCTGTACTTTGTCTATGCATTAATAATAAAAATTGAAAATAAATGAAAAACCAGTAATTTTCAGGTTGCAATTATATAAACATTATTCATTAACTATCAAGTAATGAGAATAGATCCATTAAGAAGATATTTAGTGTCATTAAAATCCTTCTGCTTAAGAGAGAATTTCTCAAATCCCAGGGTTCAAATATAGCCTCTTTTTTTTTTTTTTTTTTTTTTTTTTGAGACGGAGTCTGGCTCTGTCGCCCAGGCTGGAGTGCAGTGGCGCAATCTCAGCTCACTACAAGCCCCGCCTCCCGGGTTCACGCCATTCTCCTGCCTCAGCCTCCCGAGTAGCTGGGACTACAGGCGCCCGCCACCACGCCCGGCTAATTTTTTGTATTTTTAGTAGAGACGGGGTTTCACCATGTTAGCCAGGATGGTCTCGATCTCCTGACCTCGTGATCCGCCCGCCTCGGCCTCCCAAAGTGCTGGGATTACAGGCGTGAGCCACCGCGCCCGGCCAAATATAGCCTCTTTTAAAGTCTTTTTAATTTTCTTCCCTGCTTCTGTATGATATTCAGCTATTAATTTCTTATATTTTTTTTTGTTTGTTTTGCTGGAGCATCTCCTTGAGTATTTTTTTTTGTGAGGTCCTTGAATGAATCCTAAATTTCTGTACATGTCTTTAAACTGCTCTTTTAGAGTTTGACTAAGTATTGAATACTAAGTTTAAAATCATATACCCTCAAAAATTTAAGGGTATATTTCACTTTCTTCTGGCATCCAAGATCACTAATGAGAATTTAGTTTGACTCCCCTGTCACTGCAAGTGAACTTTATTTTGTCTGTCTGGAAGCTTTTAGTATTTCTTCTTTCTCCTTAAAGTCCAGAAGTTTTTCTAGATATGGATTTTTTTAATGTATACGGATTCTCTTTGAAATTCTTTTCAAACTGAATACTTATGACTTTGTCTCAGGGAAGTTATGTTATAGTAGATCACTGAATTTTTCCTCCCTTTATTGACTATTTTCTCTGCCTCTAGAACCCCAATAAAAGAAACAGCAGACACCTATGCTGCTTAATATTTCTCTCAGACTTCTTATTATTTTGCCTTTTGCTCAGGGCTGCATG
The DNA here is from genome assembly GCF_029281585.2 of Gorilla gorilla gorilla. Taxonomy (NCBI): domain Eukaryota; kingdom Metazoa; phylum Chordata; class Mammalia; order Primates; family Hominidae; genus Gorilla; species Gorilla gorilla. Next base: position 25,316,036 of record NC_073242.2, on the reverse strand, counting down.
ATTCCATTGAATTTTATCATCAGATCACTGATGTGATCATTAACTACATCCATTTTCTTACCCAGTCTGCCCGCAGAATTTTCTCTGTAGTGCCACGCATATTTTTAATTACCAGGGACTCGCGTTCTTGCTCTTCGGTTTGTCTGTTTTCACAGCAGTCGCCTGTATTTTATTTATTAATGTTAACATTTCTCATGTGCAATTTCTTTTCCTTACATGTTTGTTGACTGCGTTGTTGGTTCATGTTTATGAATAAAGATCTAGGCTGTGAAGTAAGGAGGTTTTCATTTGCATTTGTGTAGCTCTGTTCACCAAGACACTTCTCCTTGGGATGCCTCTGTTAGTGGGTAGGGTGTGATAACTAAAAAACTTCATTTAAGCGATGTGGATAAGGGGTAGGCAGGCTGTAGACAATGACTCAAAAAAAAGGAAGACTTTATTCTTAGCAGTGAGATACTTTGATATATTCCTTTTTGAGCAAACCTGTCTTGCCTTTCTTTTTTTATGATATGCCTGTTTTGTGTTTCAGAGTTTCCTCAAACTCTGCTTTGCTTCTCATTCATGGTTTTACACTCAAATGAGGGGGCATCTCGGTGTAGCTAGAATTATTTTTTCTTCAGAGTGCACAGCTTGGATTCTTATGTGGGACCAAAAACTTCTGTTCTCTGCTGTATATATTCAGGGAGGAAGGTAGAAGGGGCCCAACTAACCCCACCTTCCAAGACTCAATTCTTTAAGTCAAATATCTTCATCATATATTTATTGAGTACTATGATAAGAATGCAAAAATGGCTATAAATTGTGCTTATCTCTGTATCTACCTCTGTTTGCAATGTGACTTTAGAGCTCCTCTTAGCAAGAGGTGGGGTCTATTTCTTCATACCTTTGAACTTGGGTGTGGCCATGTGACCTGCTTTGTTCAACAGGACTATAGAAAAGTGACTTGAAACAGACATATGAAAATCACTTGCACATTGTGATTACTTACTTCCTCTTGATGCTCTTGGAGCCCTACAACTCTGTGAAGAAGCCCAAGCAAGCCTGCTGGATAACAAAGGGCATATGGTCCAGATGGCTTTGTTGCCCTGATCAACAACCAACTAGACACTAGACACATGGAAAAGACTTCCTGGATTATCCAACCACCAGCTAACCTACAAGCAGACTAAGGATGCTTGAAAGAGCTCCACAGAGATTAGCTGAGCTCATGCAGATAAGAACTGCCTAGCTGACCCAAATCATAAACTAAATAAAGTGTTGTTGTTTGAGGTCATTAACTTTTGGGGTCATTTGTTACACAGCAAAAGCTAACTGATACAAGCACCACATTGTATTAATGTTCCAGATGCTATGGATACTCTGATAAACCAGGTAGATAAGATCCTTGCCCACAGATAATAATAAAGAAATAAACAAATAAGACAATCTCAGAGGCTAATATGTGCTGGGAAGGAAAGCAATCAGAGTAATGTGATAGAGTGACAGGTTAGGGTTGGGATCTAATTTAGATATTGTGGTTAGAGAAGTTGTTTTTGCTGCATAGGTGAGGTTTGAACAACGATCTGAATGACAAGGAAGAGCCAACCTTGTCAGGGTCTATAGATAGACTGTTGCAGACAGAGGAAATAGTAAGTGCAAAGGCATTGAGGTAGGAACATATTACATAAGGGGACATAAAGCAGGCCCGTGGAGCTGGAGTATTACATACAAGGAGAGAGAGTGAGTAGGATGCAAGTTCGATGAAACAGACCACGTGGACTCAAACTATAATTAATTTATTAATCACCTTGATACTTGTTCCGTATCCCTGTCCTTTATAGTTGTGGAGTAGGAGGTTGGAAGGTTTTATTTATTTATTTATTTATTTAATTTTTTAGAGACAAGGTCTCACTCTGTCACCCAGGTTGGATTGCAGTGGCACAATCATAGCTCACTGCAGCCCCAAACTCCTGGACTCAAGTGATCTTCCCTCTTCAGCCTTCTGAGTAGCCAGGGCTACAGGTGTGTGCCACCATGCCTAGCTAATTTTTTTTTTTAAGCTTTTAGAGAGACAGGATCTCACTATGTTGCTCAGGCTGGCCTCAAACTCCTGGCCTCGAGCACTGGAGCTTGGAGTTTTTAAAGGACTCCTTTGGGAAGGATTCCTCTTCCTTCTGGAATTTGGGGCTACAACTTTCCATGATCTGTTTTATTCATTAATCAGATCCCATCTGTGTTCTGTATTCTAAGATTTCTTCGAAATGTTCTTCTCCAGGTACTTGCTTCTCTAGTTCTCTAGCATTGTTGTGGACTCGTTCTTTTAAAAATGCAGGGTTTTGTTTTTTTTTTTTTTAACATTTGAAGGACCTTGGTATATGTCTGTCCTCAATTCACCATCTTTAGTTGAAATTCTCTTGTCTCATTTTAAAATGTGTGGCTTTATGCTCATCTTAATCTGTTATGTTTCTTTTGTTATTCTGTCTTTTTTTCTCTTTGTTTCTTCTCTTTTATAGCTTGTCTTTAGAGTGGCCGTAGGAAATGAGGCCTCATTAGGATATTCATTCACTATCCAATACATATTTATTGAGCACCTTTTATCTGCAATCACAACCAAAGTCCTTCTTCCCTGCCAATTGCCCTTGCATCCACCTGCCTTGCTTAGCTCCAGCTGAGTTGAGTATAGCTTATCAAAATACCTCATGCTGGGACACTGAGAAGATAGGGTTAATTCTTCTCCCTACCTTAATCTTCATGGGATAGTTAACACATTATTTGATGGCTTTTGATATCTCTGAATTCATGCAAAAATTTGTATTTTTAACTCCCTTGTCATCTATCTATCTCTCTATCTTTCTTTCTTTTTATCTTCATTGAATTTTATGTGCCTTAAGTCAGTAGGGGATGGCACATAGGATGTCCTACCTGGGAGGGATGGACCATGTTACCCAACAGACCACAGAAGATCCTTCACCCTTCTAGACCAAGGGCTTGAGCTTGGTAGGCATTTGTAAAGTTTCCAGGCATAGGAAACTTCACTCATCCCTCTAAAGCAGATAAATACACTTTTTTTTTTTTTTTTTTGAGACAGAGTCTTGCTCTGTTGCCCAGGCTGGAGTGCAGTGGTGCTATCTTGGCTCACTACAACATCCGCCTCCTGGGTTCAAGCAATTATCCTGCCTCAGCCTCCTGAGTAGCTGGGATCACAGGCACCTGCCACCATGCCCAGCCAATTTTGTACTTTTAGTAGAGATGAGGTTTCCTTCGCCACATTGGCCAGGTTGGTCTCGAACTCCTGACATCAGGTGATCCACCCACCTTGGCCCCACAAAGCACTGAGATTACAGGCATGAGCCACAGCACCCTGTTTAAATATACTTTTATACAGAGGGTAAAGTACTTGAAAAGTGATACTAGCAGTCTTCAGAGCCCAGCACATGCTCATATTTTCTTTCACAAATCTGTTGGACCCCTTCTAGAACCCCAAAAGTACAAAACTCTACCGCATTGCTACTTCTTTATGGCAGTACCACTTCACCCATTCCTTCAATCCCAGAATCAGGAGGCCAGAACACCCAGAACAAAGAGCAAGGAATGTCACCCACCCCTAGGCCATTGCATTGCAGTTCTCTTTTCCTGGGACACCACTCTCCCTGCTTCTCCTCTAAGCCTCTTACCCTGATTCTCACTCACCACCCAGTCTCAGCTTATAAACTATTCGCTCACAGAGAGTCCTTCCTTTCTTTTCTAACCTACTTTCTTCCCTCCCCAAGTGTAGTGGATGCTGTTAGTGCCCTGCCCAGGTCCCTTAACTGGTGGTGAACTCATTCTTCAGTTGCTATGAGTATTGGTTGCTCAGGTGACACTGCTTTTCCTGGTTACTCCCCACTATAGGGGGGCCAGTGTCCAGTGACTATCTGGGGTACAAAAGGCCAGTGCCTGGTCTCAAGGTGGGCCAGAGCTTCCTGAGGTATCAGGCTGAAGTGAGCCTCCAGCTGAGACCACAGTCTTGCTTAGTTTTCATCTCCCGTTTGCCTCACATCCTCTCTCCAGAGAGCATTTCTCCAATAAAACACTGGAGCAAAGAACATTTCTTCTTTTCACAACAATCTTCATCTCAGGCCCTGGAAACTGACCTACAACACTAGCAAAGCTTTCTTTAAGAGGTTTTCTATATGTATTCACATAACTAAGAACAACTTTTCTCCCTGTTCCCTGCACTTCTGACTGTGAAGCAGCTTCACGTGGTCAGACTGCTGTGTGAGCGGTGCCCCCTTGCCACACAGTAGCGCCGTGTCTGAGACCCTTGAAGAGCTTCTCTCTTTTAGGAAGTGAAAATGGGAGAGGAAAAAAGACACCGCACAGGCATTCTGTCTGGGAGTCTGTGCTGGCATTTCTGAAGCAAAGCCATCTTTTGTCTGAACCAATGAAAAGGGTTATTTTTTAGAGGCTTTAATAAAATCATTTAATCAAAAATTCAATATAAATATTACTCTGTGTTAATCTTCAAGAACTAACAAGTCAATCTCAGATCTATTCATTCCCTGAAGTGAAACTAATTTGGTTAAGGGTGGGACTTTTGGGGACGTTTAGTTTCCAAAAAGTTCAAAGTTGAAAGCCATGATTCAGTATCTTGTCCCAAATATAACCCCTTAGGGGACCACAATAATAGCACAAAGAAATAAAACAGAATTAACTTATGTTTGAAGAGCCTATAGAGATATTAACTAATGGCATGAGATCCAGAGGATGGTTTAGAAATCAGTTCATATGCAAATATATTTAAACACCAGTCCCTTGGCGCTTGCACATTCAGTACTTACAATTTAGATTATTTGAAAGTGACTCTGAGATGAACGATTGTGAAATTTTGTCAAGGCATGAACTCAACTCACACATAGTATGAAGTTAGAATGCAAAAGTTGGTAGGTGGTGAACCAGCAAACTTACCAGTCGGCACTGACTTGTTGTGGGTGCAGTAACTCACATACAGGCATTTCTCATTTTTCCAGCTGTTAATGTTGCTCCCGGAAGTGCAGAGGTGAAAGGAAGCAATGGCAAGCATGGATAGAGAGTACCTGATGCTGAAGCTCTTGCACCTGTCAAGTGATCACTGTAGTCCGTCTATGTCAACCACCATGACGGCTGCCTTAGGAACTAATTTTCTGAATGTGCAGTTAAGAAAATGGAAGCACTAGTGTTCAGTCTTAGGGAAGAAGATGGAGCTTGGGCTTCTGTTTAATTGGAATTTGAAAGTGGTTTAAGTGACCATTCCCTTACTGTTTCCCCAACTTTTCCCACCTCAGTTCAAAAAGCCATCACCGGGCAGGGTGCAGTAACTCACACCTATAATCCCAGCACTTTGGGAGGCTGAGGTGGGAGGATAGCTTGGAGCTGGGAGTTAGAAACCAGCCTGGGCAACAAACAAAGACCCCATCTCTTCTAAAAATAAAATAAAATAAGATAAAATAAAATAAAATAAAATAAAACAAAATAAAATAAAAATTAGCTGGGAGTGGTGACACATACCTGTGGTCCCAGCTACTTGGGAGGCTGAGGCAGAAGGGTCACTTGAGCCCAAGAGTTCAAGGTTGCAGTGAGCTATGATTGCACCACTGCACTCCAGCCTGAGCAACAGTGAGACACTATCTCTAAAAGTACATTCATTAATTAAAATTTGAATAAAAAAGGAAGCCATCAGTTTATAGCCTCAGGCAGGTTAGTTGCACCCAATCCCTTATTCACAGAGTAGGTTTGCTTTTACTTAGTCATCTTTATTTTCTGTTGCATCATCATCATTTTAGTTGCTGAAGTTTGAAACCTTGGTCTTTGGCCCCTATACCGTTATCCTTCTTACCTTGCCTCCTACCAGTATCCTCAGGGCCATCACCATCCATCATCTTTTGGCTTTGATTCCTTGGCCTTCTCATGGGATGTGGCCATCACTTCTAAACCACTTGAGTTACTTAAAGGCCTGGCCACAGCTTGGATCTTTGTGTATTACTCTGAGTCCCTCCTCCTCCAAGAGGGCATCATTACAAGGACCCATTGGGAAAATCCTTTACTTTGGCTCTGCTACCAACATCTCCCCCTATGCCAGCTTGTGCTGATTTTTCTTTGTCATGTGAAAGCATGTGAGATTAACTGTTTTGACTCTTTTCTCTTGTTTTAAAGACAGCAACACCAAGATCTGTGCTGCCTGCTGGAAAGCATAGAAATATGAAACCAGAACAGGGAAAATGTGTCTGTAAATTCGTAGCTTAAAGCCCCATGTATTTAAAAATCATTCTTATTTGCCTTGTATCTTTTTTATAAAATGTATAGAGACTCTTATCCCTTGGTGTTCTAAGTAACATTAAAGAAACTGGCCAGGTGTGGTGGCTCAAGCCTGTAATCCCACACTTTCAGAGGCCGAGGCAGGTGGATCACTTGAGGTCAGGAGGTCGAGACCAGCCTGGCCAACATGGTGAAACCCGGTCTCTATTAAAAATACAAAAATTAGCCAGATGTGGTGGAGGGCGCCTGTAGTCCCAGCTGCTTGGGAGGCTGAGGCAGGAGGATCACTTGAGCGCAGGAGGCAGAGGTTGCAATGAGCCAAGATGGTGCCACTGCACTCCAGCCTGGGTGACACAGTGAGAAACTCCATCTCAAAAAAAAAAAAAAAAGAAGAAGAAGACTGTTTTTGGATAGCACCAATAACAGAAGGGGAAATCTTCTCTCCCTGATGATCTTGGACAGAGGTTCAGCCGCAAGCTAGGACAATCACTCTGAAACCCGCTCCGTAATCAAATGAACCACAGCATGCCTGGGGCCCAGGGCTGCCCTGACTAGTGGGAAATTTCACCTTCAGCCACACGGCAGGAACTGTGCAGGTTCTAATACCTGAATAGCAGTTGGCATTGAATTTGACAGACAGTGAAGGGACTGATAAACCTTTAACCAGTTTTTATTGTTTTGATGTTTTATAATTTTTATTTCATTTCCATCAGTGGAATGGGATAAAAATGATTTTGCCCAGTGAGAAGATGTAACCCTAATGTTGACCTACTCTAAACATGGTGTGAATTCTGAAACCTCCCCACTTGTCATAGTAATTTCTCCTTCCACCTCTTCATTTCTATTTTCCCCCAGAACCTGTTGTCTGCCATGACCAGGAGCTCCATTCTCACACCTCTCTTTCTGGCCTCGCTCATCTCAGCCCATGGTAAGCCACATCACTGATTCTCATAAGCATTCTTGATGCCTTTGCCTTCATGAAATTCCATTACCTCTGCCTTCCTGGTTCCCAGATGCATCATCCATTACCCACTTCAGTTCTTAGACTGTCAGGCAATGCTAAGTAAAGGCACAAGGGTTATTTGCTTTTTTATCTACTGGGTCCTTTGATGCCTTTAATGTCTTTGATCCTCCCCTGGTTGACTACAAAACACATTCTTTGAGGACTTCAAATTTATTCCGCTCTGATCAGGGTTTTTATTCTGTCCCAATTGCCAAACCCTTCAAAATTTATATTTTGTAGGGACCAAGTCCAGCCAGTGTGAGTTTTCTCAAAACCTCTCTTATTTACACCAAATTTATATTTGTATGGGCCTCCCCATTTTTTCCTTCTTGTCTCAATAAATTTTCATTAGCATTATTCAATAAAGTTGAAAATATACATGGTACGTAACTCGACATTTTTTCTATCTCTTCGTCTTTTTGTCCATTTTCACATTGACTTATTCTATTTATTTTTTAGATCTCTTTTACTTCTTGGGGAGATGAAACCTTAAAGAAAGCCATGCTGATTGTCTATTTCCCTTTTCTCCAGAATGTAAGCCCACTGAAAAATAGACACAAGGGTGAGCCACTGTCATTGTGGAGCTCAGAGTTCAATGGGGAAGGTGGAGTACAAATAAATATTCCAGTGCCATATATGTGCTATAACGGATGTCTACTCAAGGTATACTTGTGGGACTAAGAAACAGATTAACTCACAGGGGAGTAGAAGCAGGAAAGCATTTCAGACAAGCTACAGCTGAGCCAGGTATTAAAGAACTAGTAGTTCTGTAGACCTGAATTAGTAGTTCAGATGGGAAGGTATCCATTAAATATCTGCTAATTTAGTGAAGGAAGGGTCTATCACACAGAGAAAATAACGTGCTCAGAAAGAGTCCCAAAATGAAAAAAAGCTCAGCTTCCTTAGGAAAATGCAGGCGCAGTATAGCTAAATCAGGTAGGAGGAAAAAAGTGATGGCAAATAAGCCCAAGAGCTCAAAAAATAAAAACAAGGAGTATAGGAAAAATAATGAATATAGATGAAGGAAATAATACTGATAAAAGCAGAAATTTGGGGCTTAGAAATTATAAAAATAGTAGAGTTGACAAATTATTCCAGTAGTTGTTTCTTCGAAAGAGAGAAAGAGTAAGGGGATAAAGGAAGGCAAGAGAGAGGAAAGAAAGGAGGAAGGAATGAAAGGAGGGAGGATAGACAAAGCTCTTGCAAGTTTAATCAAGGGGAAAAGGAACATACACGGAAATTAAATTTATTAAGGATGTATTTACAGAGTGATTCATGCCTGTCAGGTCTTGGGCTAGGTGTTAGGGACAAACAGCTGTATAAAAGACATGGCCTCTGCCTTCAAGGAGCTGAGTTTTAATGAGAAAGTCCTACTTTTAATGTATAATTTTACAAATAAACAAAACTACAAGTTGAGAGTGATATGAAAGGAAAGTAAAGAGTACAATCAGAGGTTATAGCAAGGTCAAGAAGTAAGTTGGACCTGGGCACTGGATCATAAAGACTCTTTTAAAGATGTGACATTTAAGCCAAAAATCTGGCGAAGAAGTTAGCCAGGCAAAGAGTGATTGAAAAAGCAATTTGCTGTGGCTTGGATGTTTCCCTCCAAACCTCATGTTTAAGTTTGATCCTCTATGTTGAAGGTGGGGCTTAATGCGAGGTGTCTGGGTCATGGGAGTGGATCCCTCATGAATAGATTAATGTCCTGGGGAGTGGGAGTGGGGGTGAGTTCTCTATTAGTCCCTGAGAGAGCTGGTTGTTAAAAAGACCTTGGCACCTTCCCTCTCTCCCTCTTGCTTCCTCTCTTACCATGCAATCTCTGCACATGCTGGCTCCCTTTCACCTTCCACCAAGACTGGCACCAGCCTCAGGCCCTCTCCAGATGCCCAATCTTGAACTTCCCAGCCACTGGAATTAGGATCCAAATAAACATTTTTTCTTTACAAATTACCCAACTTCTGCTATTCCTTTATAGCAACATAAAACAGATTAAGACAGAAGTCCAGCCAGAGTGAAGGTCTTGAGGTAGGAAAGAACATGGCCAAGTTCACACAACTGGAAGAAAGTCAGTGAGGCTGGAGTAAACAAAGGAAGCAGAGAGTTACGAGACAGACAGGTAGGGGGGCCAGCAGTTCTGGTTTGGCCGGGATTGTGGGGTGGTAGATTTGGGGATGTGGGACTTTCCATTTTAAAACCGGAACACTCCTGGGAAACCCTGGATGAATTGGTCACCCTGTTTACAGACCTCATTTAAGATTTAGGAGCTTAACAGAAGAACAATATGGCAGTCATAAGTAGGGTAAGAGTAGTGAGGATGGAGAGAAGCAGATGGATTAAAAAAATATTTAGGGGTAAAGTGATGGAAGTTGGTGACTAAATGACAGCCAGGGAAAGGCGGTGAAGCTGGAGGAACAATCAAGAATGACCTCAGATTTTTCTGTCTTTGGAAACTGGGGTATATGCATTAAAAAAGGAATGAATACACAATAAATGACACTAAATTTGTCCTTTGACATCAACTGTCAAATCAGAGCTCCAGATTTGATCATCATTTGTTACACAGAAGTAAATGTTGGCACCCTCCATCCCTTCCATCCATGGAGTGCAAATAGATACTGGGCTTGGTAGCAGCCAAAATGTGCTCAAGAAAGAATTTAGAAGTTAGTTCCAACCTTTAAAGATGGGGAGTGCTCCTCGCCTATTAAGGGGGTATGACTCAACATAATGAAAAGAAGAAAAGGACGCAGCCTTTGTAACTGGATCCATCCATCCTGCATTCAGATGGCATGTCAAGAAATGCATGGCTCTCATTCCCCAACCCCCAACTCTCAGACTCCAATATTTAACCCAGAGGAAATTGTAACTGAATTATGAAGTCCTTTCAAAGCTAGATATTTGACACATCTGTTATAGGAGCCTTATAAAAAGCACACTGGATGCTTGTAAATTTTATAATTATGTTAATTCAAATTCAAAGACATTCCCATGAATTTTTTAAAAAATATCTCCAACTCAAATCACAGAGTTTGTTCTGCCTGCCATTCAGATGTGGGGAATATTTGCTGTATGCACTAAATTCTCTTCTATAACTGCTCATGTCAGGAGAGCAGAGGACTGGAATGAAGATGAGCACAGTAGACTGAAGATGTAAGTTTATTGAACATGTAGGCTTAATCCAGGTCCAAAGGCACTATCCCAGTGATAGTCAGGTATCTAGATAGGCGGAAACTTGCTTTCCAATACTCCTGCATCTTAAATGGGAAGATGCTTTTCTTAGATGTGGGAGCAGAATGGTAGGATTGGGAAGGGCCATTAAAATCATTCAGCCCAATAGTATGCCCATGGTTGGTTTCTCAAGATTCATTTCCTCATTCACTAATTCAACAAATCTTGAATGAGGACCCACTGTATACAAGGCACTCTTCTTGGGAACTTCGGAAATGTGAGTGAACGAAACAGACACAGATCCCTCCTCTCATTGATTTTACATTCTAAAGGGGGGAACTCAAGTAGTGAACAACGAAAATCAGCCAAAAACATGACAAATAAGTAACTTATACAGTACAGTACAGTACGTTAGAAGGTGAAAACAATTCTGTAAGAAAATAAGGAAAAGGCGGGGAGGGAAGAACTCCAAGTGATGACAGAGGGTAGGCAGGCTGCAATTTAAATAAGGTGGTCCGGTAGCTCTCACAGTAAAGACGACATTTTAAAAAGTTTGCAGGGAGTGACGGGGTTAGCCATGGGGATCTCTAGAAGGAAAACTTGGCTGATTGTTTTCTCCTTTTTTCCTCCAAAACAGTCCAGTATAATCTAAAATGAGATCTTTAGCAAAACACTCCACTAGGTTCAGAAGCTAGGCTATGCTTGGTTCCCACCCATAAATCATATCCCATAATTCATTTGCTTTCTAATACTCTGCATAAAATAGGCCCACCCCCATCACAACCCCCATGGTCCCAGAGCCTCTACTGCCTTTCTGACCATCTCATAGCATGATAGGATAGTGTGGAATTGTCTGTTTAGGTGTTCAACTTACGTATGTAGCAGAATAGCAGCTCAAAGACTAGGACAAGCAGGGTCAGAACCGCACTCTGCCACTTAATAGCTGTCTGTCCTTTGCCAAATTATTTAATCTCTGTGAATCTCAATTTTCTTATTTGCAAGGTAGGTGAAGATAATATGTCTATTAAACGGGATGTTCATTGGTATTACCAGAGAAATCATACGTAGAGCACTTGGCATAGTGCTTGGCACATAATAGGCACTTATTAAAGTAAACACTTTTTGGTGGTGCCCAATTGGTGCCATCCGTTTCATCGCAAGACGCTCTTGTCTTCCATTCTAGTTTACTAGCACCTAGCATAGGGGCCAGCACATATAATTAGGGTTATAGGTAACGGGGTACAATTTGTCCAAAAATACCCAGAAAAACAAGCCCCACTGGAGAACTCAGCCTTCTTGTCTGTTTGGTAAAGAGCCACCCATGCATTCACCAGATGAAAAGTATAAGCACACACACCAAAATCTGATTTTATCTCCATTTTTTTCTGAACTTACTGTCCTGGGAAGAGGAGAGTAAGGGGAAAATGTGTGGCAAAGTTGTTTCTTGTTTTCTTGCAACTCTCTACTAAACAAGCCTATTCTTTATTCAAAGTATATTATTTCCTGTCCCTTCTTTCTTTCAAAATGTATTCTTTGTCTAAAATTAAAACATAATAACAATAAAATTAATTCTCTGTTGTGTTAGGCTGCAAGAGAAAAGTAGAATGCAATTCTATATATAGAAGGGCTTCGTAAAGAGAATCAAAACTCTGATCCCAAGTGCCTTGCTGTGTGCATAAAAAGTTAGGTACCAAATTTAAAAGACTATTTCCAAATCTCTTTGTTTACTGCATTTTCAAGTTTAAGGACCAACATCAGTGGTGCACAGATTCTGTTTGTGTGCATTAGACCCTGGTGGCTAATGCATAAAACCTATCATCACCCAGCCCTTCTGGCTGTCCCATCAGAAACTAAGTGGTTATGACCTCTGAGCATCTCTGAGCCTCTTACGGTTGAGGAGCTGTTGGTGGCAACCATATTCAGATCCAAGGAAAATTCGCAACGTGATCATTCTTGCTGTGAACTGGTTTGGATACAAGTGTTAAGTAAAAGGATAATCTGACATTGTTTTGTATCCAGGGTTAGTAAACTATGGTTTGTGAACCAAATCCAGTCGATTGCCTAGTTTTGTGAACAAAATTTTGTAAATACTGTATGTGGTTGATTGATCTCCCTTTGTTCTGCAGTTGTCTCCTGGCCTGTTAAATGTGTCCATGACTACACAGAAATTCCTGCCTATTGCCTGCTTTCCTGATGGAGAAGTTTATGATCCACAATAATCATCAGTGAACTGCAGCCTTTATGACAATTCTGGCCCACTGCTTGTTTTTTTCAATAAAGTTTTATTGGAACACAGCCATGACCATCATTTATATATTGTATGTGGATGCTTTCCAGTTACAATGGCAGAGTTGAGTAGTTGTCACAGGAGTCGCAAAACCTAAAGTATTTGTTATCTGACCCTTTACAGAAAATTTTGCTGACCACTGTTCCATGTGAATGAAGGTTCTGAAGGATTTGCACCCAGAGAAGGTTGTGAGATAATTAAGTCATCAACCAGATCATGGTGGTAGACACCTGCCCTCACACTCAAATGAACCTAGTGACCAGCATTGGGCCTAGAAACAGAAATCTTGATGTCGCAAAAAGATATCACTTGTCACATTAAATTAAAGTTATTAAGAAATTGACTGGTCCTGTCAAATAAATTAAAAAATTTATTTGTATTTAATTTTTAAGTTTGTTATGATTTTAGAGTTAATGTAATAGCTTAAAAAAAAGGGGGAATTTTTTTTTTTTTTTTGAGATGGAGTCTTGCTCTGTCACCCAGGCTGGAGTGCAGTGGCTCGATCTTGGCTCACTGCAACCTCCACCTCCCGAGTTCAAGCAATTCTCCTGCCTCAGCCTCCCGAGTAGCTGAGATTACAGGTGCCCACCACCATGCCCGGCCATTTTTTATATTTTTAGTAGAGACAGGGTTTCACCATATTGGCCAGCCTGGTCTTGAACTCCCAACCTCAAATGATCCACCATCCTTGGTCTCCCAAAGTGCTGGGATTACAGGAGCGAACCACCATGCACAGCCAAAAAGGGGATTTTTACCAAAATAATCTGTCTGTAAATATTTATTTTACTTTTGAATAAAATAATTTTAGTTGCACCAGAGCTCCTGGAGAAGTTTTGTAAGAAGCCTACCCATAAGTTGGGTTTGAGAAACACTGGTGAAGCATCCCTTTCCTCAGGCCTTAGCACACATCTTCCTGCCCTCCCCTTTTCCCTCTGCTCTAATGTACGTCCTTCAACCAGGGACCAGCAAACCTTTTCTTTAAACAGCAGATTGTAAATATTTTAGAGAGTCTCTGTGGCAACCACTCATCTCTGCTGTTGTAGCATAAAGGCAACCATAGGCATGGCAAAAGCAAATGGGTGTCGCTATACTCCATTAAACTTCATTTATAGACATTGAAATTTGGATATTCTATCATTTTCATGTGCTGTGAAATGGTCTTCTTTGGATTGATTTCCAATTTTTTAAAAATGCAAAAGCTATTCTTAGCTCATGAGGAGGACTGGATTTGGCCCATGGGCCATAGTTTGCCAACCTCTACCCTTCTCTATTAATGAATGTATTTTTCTAAACAGTAAATTTTTTTGTAGACCCTTTTTGTATTAGTCCATTTTCACACTGCTATAAAGATACTACCCAAGACTGAGTAATTTATAAACAAAGGAGGTTTAATTAACTCACAGTTCTGCATGGCTAGAGAGGCCTCAGACAACTTACAGTCATGGTGGAATGGGAAGCAGGAACCTTCTCACAAGACAGCAGGAGAAAGAGTGCATGTGAAGGTGGAACTGTCAGACACTTATAAAGCCATCAAATTTCATGAAAATTCACTCACTATCATGAGAACGGCATAGGGGAATCACCACCATGATCCAATCGCCTGCCACCACGTCCCTCCCTTGACATGTGGGGATTATGGGAATTACAGTTCAAGATGAGATTTGGGTGGGGTCACAGAGCTTATCACTGCTTGAAAACCTGTACTTGGCCTACTGTTTGTTTGTGTCAATAAGGTTTTATTAGAACACAGCCATACCCATTCACTTATGTATTATTCACGGGTCCCTTATTTCTTACAGGATTAAGTTTATTCAGCTCTTAAGAGGTGAATTCAATTATTTAGGATATTTTTTCTGTCTAATTTTCCTTTACATCCCTCCATAATAATCATGTTCTGAATACGGTGGACTAATGACTGTCCCCTGTTATTCTGTTGTGCTGTTTTCAAGTCATTTTGCTTTTTCCTAAATGGACTTTATCTCCCCAAAATGCCCTTTCCCTCATTCTTCATCTGTCAAAGCCCTAAATGTTTTTCCTGGCCTGTCTCTTCCATACAGTGTCTCTTGTCTTGTACAAGCCCAGCTAGCTACATGGTCCTCCACTGTGACATAGTGCTCAATTCCTCTACTATGAATAGCATTTATTATATTAAATTCTAATGATTTATCAGAGTGTTTTATTACCCTGATTACCTCAGGTTTTTGAGAGGAGAAATTACAGCAATCCATCTCTGTATCTCTGTCTAGTATAGTATCCTGACACCAACTAGATGCTCAACAAAGATTTGCTTCATGAATGCTGCAGCAATTATTAGGAATAGAAATAACAGCTCATATTTATTAAGTACTCTCCATGCTCCAGACGCTGTAATGAGTACTTTGCGTACATGATCTGAGTTCATATATCAGATCCAGTACATATTCTCCTCCCACTCAGTTTTTTAAATTAGGTCACAATTCCTTCATTTCACAAGGCACTGTACATTCAACAGTAGATTAGGGATCAGAGACAGGCTGATGGGAGAAATATTTGGGTCCCTAAATCACACAAACTCTGCCTTACAATTAAGCAAGTTCCATCTACTTGCCCTATGGCAGCCCTGTGCTCTACACAAAAGAAAAGCTTACCAAATTCTTACTAGAGAAAAGATAAAAATAAAGTCTAGTCACTTCAGCAGAATTCTGCTTCATCTTTGTCACTGGGCAAAATTAGGGGCATGTCCTGTGTTATTGGAGTTGCTAGAACACAAACGAAGTCCAAGTTGAGTCAAAGAGGACCCCAGAGACCTGACTGTGCATTGTCCTCCTGGCTGAAGTGAGAAGAGAGTCACTTTGTTTGGCAGTGGAGGCTTTCCAAATTTAGAGAGTTCTTAATGACTCTTCAACTGCATTACATCCTGAGGATAATTAGTAATGTTGCTGCTTGGCTGTTCAGCACCAATCAATCAAAGAGGATACACAGAACTTGCAATAAATCCAGAATTTGAACCCATTCCAGTGAGGAAAAGGTATCTCCTTCAAGGTTCAGTAAAAGAGGTTCATCATTCTGGTAAATACATTTAGAAAGGCAAAAATTAAATGAATAAGAGGCTTAGCTTTTGTGCAGTTACAATTCAGTTTTGTCTTGTTCTTCAGTGGTTGGGGATGAACGGCAAAAAGATCTTTATGTGGAGATATCATAAAAGAAGAAAAACAGGTGAGATAGTGAATTTCGCTGAAAATGGCAAGCACCGTCATCTCTTCTAGCTACCTGTGCCAATACTACTTTCCAGAAGTGTCTACTCAGGTTTTTACTAATCTGCAGCATGAATTGTGCTAGATACTGGGGCAATTACAGGCAGACTCAAGCACAGTATTTGCTCCTGCACTGTCTAAGCAGGAAGACCTGTTCTTAAATTAAGTGAAGAAGGGAGATTCAACTCTTTGGGGAAGCTGTTGAGCAAGGTTGAGGAACATGAATACAGAGAAATACCCACTGGATTTAATAAGATGAAAGTAAGAGTGATGTTGGACAAGGGGTGAGTGGAAGGAGAGGTAGTAAAGAAAATGAGTGTCGACAATTGCTTTTGTAAAATTTCCTGTGAAAGTGAGAGCAATATTGCAAAGTTTAAAGGGGATAGAAGAATCCAAAATGCCTTTTCTTTCTGTCATATTGGTGTGTTTTTTAATGTGGGAGAAGCTTATCTATTTAAATTATAAAAAGGATTTTTGATGTCAACCACTGACCTGTTTTCTGTCCTTATAATTTTGACTTTTCCAAAATGTCATATAAATGGAATCATAGTGTGTCACTTTTTGAGTCTGTCTTCTTCTTTTTTTTTTAATTATACTTTATGTTTTAGGGTACATGTGCATAACATGCAGGTTAGTTACATATGTATACATGTGACATGTTGGTGTGCTGCACCCAGTAACTTGTCATTTAACATTAGGTATATCTCCAAATGCTATCCCTCCCCCTTACCCCCACCCCACAACAGGCCCTGGTGTGTGATGTTCCCCTTCCTGTGTGAGTCTGTCTTCTTTCACTTGACATAATGCATTTCAGATTCATCTATGCTGTTGTATATATCAGTAATTTATTCTTTTTTATCCCTGTATAGTATTCCATCATATGAATACATTACAATTTCTTTTTCTGCTCACCAGTTAAAGGGCATTTGTATTGTTTCCAGTTTTGGGCGATTTTGAAGAGAACTGCAGTAAACATTCACACACAAGTTTTACATGAGCCTAAGTCTTCCTTTGTCTTGGGTAAATACCCAGGAGCGGGATTGCTAGGTCCTATGTTAAATGTATAGTTAACTTCACAGTAAACCAAAAAAGTGTTCTCTGAAGTGGCTGTACCATTTTTCTGAATGCAAGTTTTTCAGAAATTAGTGAATGAAATGAAAATTTATTCGAAGCCAAAGATGAGGACCTAGTAAAAGGGGGGAAAGGCCAAGGTACAGAGTGGAACAGATACAGGCAAATCCTAAAATTCCCGGAAAGAAGAAGAAGGTGGGATCCAGGGCACAGGCACAGGGACTGGCTTCACACAAGGAAACACCCCCTTTCTCACTGAGGCAGGAGAAAAGGTGGGAAGGCTGAGTGCAGATGTCAGTTTAGTAGCAGGGGGTTGAGAGGAAGTTTCCATCTTTAAGTCAGAAACAAGCAAGAGGAAAAAGGAAGTAGAAGTTTGAGGACAGTGGAGATTTAAGACAGTCTTTGCAGAGCATGGAGAAACAATTTGCCTAGAGGAATGTAATAAGACTTACGGGCAGTTTTGGGCTTGTATTCGTGGTGCAATTTGGCTTGTTTGAAGCAAATGAATTTATGATATCAGTGAGAGAGTCACTGAAATTCTAGGTAGTTAATCTTAAGCTGGAAAGGCAAAGAAGTGGGAATAGTGGATAGAAAGTAAGTAAAAGAGTTGTTCCAGTTATTAAGCTCTTGTCTTTTGGCTTCAAACCCACATGGGGCCAGGGTTGATACTCAGCAAAATTACAGTTCTACGACATTTGACACAGGATTCTTTCCCTTTCCTTTCCTTTCCTGTCCTGTCCTGTCCTGTCCTGTCCTGTCCTGTCCTTTTCTTTTCTTTTCTTTTTTCTGATGGAGTTTTGCTCTTGTTGCCCAGGCTGGAGTGCAGTGGCATGATCTTGGCTCACTGCAACCTCTGCCTCCTGGGTTCAAGCGATTCTTCCACCTCAGCCTCCCAAGTAGCTGGGATTACAGGTGCCCACCACCACGCCCAGCTAATTTTTTATATTTTTAGTAGAGATGGGGTTTCATCATGTTGGCCAGGCTGGTCTCGATCTCCTGACCTCAGGTGATCCACCTGCCTTAGCCAACAAATGACACTTCTATATGGGACTCCAGCTGCCTAGTCCCATTAGGCTTTACCAACATAAAACACTAGATGGTCACCACAAGGCTGGAGGTAGGAGGAGGAATCTGCTCCCCTCTGTCTGCCTGTGATTCCTGTGACCAACACCTAACAATGCTTCTTCGTGTTGCAGCAGGACTTCTTTCTTGAACCAACCTCCTGGCACCTTCGCAAAGGCAGCAGCACCTGCCAAGCAGTGTTCCTGCTCAGAGGTCTGAGACCTAGCCCTGGGGCTTTTCCTTCAAGCTTCTATGTCTTAGTCATTCCAACTTTCCCCCTTTGTTTTCTTCGTTTCTAGCCATAGTAGCTGCTTCTTGCAGTCATTACCTCCATGATGCCTTAAAGTTAGAAAGTTTTCCCTTTTCAGTTCTTCAATACCTAACACCACTTTTTTTTTTTTTTTTGAGACAGAGTCTAACTCTTGTTGCCTAGGCTGGAATGCAGTGGTGCAATCTCCACTCACTGAAACAGCCTCCCAGGTTCAAGCGAGTCTCCTGCCTCAGCCTCCTGAGTAGGTGGGATTACAGGCTCCTGCCACCACTCCCGGCTAATTTTTGTACTTTTAGTAGAGACAAGGTTTCGCCACATTGGCCAGGCTGGTCTCAAACCCCTGACCTCAGGTGATTCACCCACCTCGGCCTCCCAAAGTGCTGGGATTACAGGCGGGAGCTACCGCACCCAGCCAACACTTTTTAATATTAAATTCTCTCTGTTGAAATAGCTTGTGTGATTTCTTTTAAATGGGCCTGGATTGATATGGGGATCATAGCAAACTGGAGATAACTAAGCAGTGAAAGAACAGTAGTAACAATGGTATTTGAGCAAGTAAATTGGAAGAATAGGAGGTTTGCATGCTAGCATTACAGACTCGGAGTGGAACAGTTTAGAGAGATGATAAGGTGCAAGGTACTTTGGTCACAGTGGGTGGCTGAGATACAAAGGAAGGTAAGGGTATTAGAGATAAGGAAATCATAGCTCTGAGATGCATTGCATAGGTTGACTACTCAGCCATTGAAGGCAGCCCAGATGACGGCAGCCACTAGAGTAAAAAGGAAAAATGTGAACCAGAATTACATACAGAAACAGGGTTTTGAATGTCTTTAGAGGAAAGGGATGGAATCCGTTTTAGAGTTGAGAGGCTTGAGCTTCAGAACACTTTTTGGTTTGGTTTGGTTTGGTTTGGTTCTTTTTAATGAGATGAAACAATGGTATCAAAGCACAGAGTGAAATCACAAGGACCACAATAACCATACTTTCTGCCCCCTTGAGGCGTGTGGGTTTGAGATAATAAATTACTTTCCCTTGTGGGATTGCAAGGGACATGGTGTCCTCAGAGAACTGCCAGGTTAAGACGAAGGAGTATTTGCTATCAAATGAGAAATAATAAAGGCTGCTATGAATGTGGTAAATGCTTTAAAATGAAGTTGTATGTTATTAATCACAACATTTATGTGCATCTGTGAAATTTATGTCAAGACACATTCGCTTTACTGCATAGAAGGCCTGGTATGTATATGAATTCCAGGAGCTCATTGCAATGAATTTAAGGGACACAGGGAGTCACAACTCACAGGTTACAGGATGGATCTGGAAGGCTCTGACACCTCTGACATTCCCACGTCCTCTTCACCTCTTCACTGGTGAGGTGCCTAAGACAGCCCCAAGGAGAAGCACTATGTCCTTCATATCACCAGGGAGTCGTGTTTTTAAAACGGCAGCTGGATGTAGGCTGGAAGGGATAATCCCGAAGTACACGTGTGTGTTCCCAGAGCCCTGGTTCAACAAGGGTGTCAATGCAGCAGGGTAAGAGCTTCTATTGGACTGAACAACCCACTGAAGCAGCTATAGCTGAGGACTGACAGTACTCCCCGATTCTTCTTCTGCTCAGTGTTTAGAAGCAGGACAACTCCTTTCGGAACGAACAAGCATCTGAACTTATATGGCATATGGGGGGGTAGGCACCCGTGGGAGTAATAAACCTACTAAGTGACATGTGTGGCCACTCAAACAAATAAGTTGAAAAATAACTGATGTATTTATTTCTGTATCCCACGTTTGTCAAACAGGTCAATGAATAAATAAATATAAATTTTATAAATTAGACTTCTCTATGTACAGAAGTACAACTCATAAATTGTTGCTAAGGGGGAAAGCCACGGTGATCATTTTTCTTTGTTTCACTTATTTGTAAAATGATCAGGTTCACAAATGAACTGTGGGTAGTCAGTTTATCTCTCTCTAATTATCTATTCACTGAGCTTTGTCATCATCAATAATTATTATTTAATGAGGTCCACTGTACCAGAAATAGCTGGTGAGAAAAGTGCATTGTGTGAAAGGCTCCATTCTTAAGAAAAAGAATACGTAATAACAAATAACCAACTGAACAAGGAATGTACTACACCTGTATGAGTGATGTCATAAAATTTTACAGAGAGGTATTCAAAGATCAGGATAAAATAAAAAAAAAATACACCAGAATCCTGAATGGAAAGAGTCAACGTGGTGTCTCCAATTATCTCTAATCTTCCTCCCAATGGGACTTCTTCGGATCTTGACAATAAGTTTCTAATTCTCATCTAGAAGAAATCATGCTGGAAATAGAGAATAGAACTTTGAGGGGGAAAAAGGCATAATGAGAATTCAATACCTATTAATATGTATTATAAAGCTGTAATTGTTAAAACAGCAAAACGGTGGTACAGGAATACGCAGTTCAATGGGACAGACTGTTCAGAACCAGATCAAAGAAAAGCATATGGAAGTTCAGAATATGATAAAAGGTGACCTTTCACATTTATAGGGATAATGATTTACAGACTATTGCTTAACCATTTGGGAAAAAAATTGACTTATATAGTTGAATACATAAAGGAAAAAACTTTCTTATTAAGTCGCAAAAGCAAGTTCATCCAAAGGTAACATAAATAATACTTCAAAAATTATATAAAATATGAATGCCTTTAATGTCTAAAGGGATCTTTCAAATAAACGTAAAAGGATAAATACTCTCAAAAAAGAGAGTGTCAATACAAAAACAGGAAAATATTTACACAGGAGGACACATAAATAGTCAAAGATGAAAAGAGATTCAATTGCATTAGTAATTAAAGAAGTGCAAGTTATGGAGTTAACATGTCACATGCATTATCTTATTCAACCCTAACATCAATGGATATGATGAGCCCTTGATGACTTTGAACTCACTGAATTATGGTATTCCCTATCTCTACCACATTATGGTAGCCTCATGAGAGCCTACCTCTATTTTCTCCCCTGCAGCTACCACATGTTGCCATGGTAGGTGGAGCGGGGAGGCTGTGTACTTTCCTTATATGCCCTCCTGTGGCTGGCTTCCTGTGTCGAGTGGATTGATTGCCCAGAACCATGCTTTGCAGTAAAATTTCAAGTATAGCCACCACTTAGGTTCCTGCTATACACATACCCTACCACTATGACCACTGCCACCACCACCACATTAGCCCCTTTTCATGCTGATATGTGCCTGAACGAAGTCTGCACTGGCCATGGCCTTTGATATTTGGGCAAACGATCACTAGCCTGTCCTCCCTGCTACATCCTCCTGCCCTGTCTGGACCCAGATTCCTGTCCTCCCTGCTGGACTCTGTTGCTGAGACTCCATGCCTGAATCCCCCATGTAATTCCTTGTGATTCAAGTGCCTATGGATGCATTTACAGGAACTTTGAGCTGATTTCACCTCAGATCTCAGGTCACATTTCTCATGGACACCTTTCCACAGACAATGTAGTTATTAGCACTGTGAACAGAACAGAACAGAAGGTATCCATCAATCATGGTGGCTTATGGCATTAGTCCCTGTCTTCTCCAATCATACACAGTAACAGGCACTTATATAATTTAGATATGTGTCCCCTCCTAATCTCATGTTGAAATGTGATCCCCAGTGTTGGAGGTGGGGCCTACTGGCAGGTATTTAGGTTATGGGGGCGGATTCCTAATGAATGGCTTGGTGACCTCCCTGTGGTAATGAGTTCACATGAGATCTGGTTGTTAAAAAGAGTCTTGGACCTCCCCTCTCTCTCTTCCCTCTCACCGTATGATACACTTGCTCCCCCTTTGCTTTCCACCGTGAGTTAAAGCCTCCTGAAACCTCACAAGAGGCAGAGCAGATACTGGTGCCATGCTTCTTGTACAGCCTGCAGAACTGTGAGCCAAATAAACCTCTTATCTTTATAAATTACCCAGCATCAGGTGTTCTCTAATAGCAATGCAAAGCAGACTAATACAGGCACCTAAGTTATTCTGTCTGAAAGCCCAGTACAGTGCCCAAGAGAACCAGTAGATCAGAATCCTCACCTCTACCAACTGGTGAAAACTGACTCTGTCTTGCTACCTTGAGCCTGATATTGTATGTGGCCTGAGTGGGCCCTTGACTAAAGGTACGCCATCTAAAGCCAGCCCTTTTGGTCAGGACTTATAGGGTTACAAAAGAAAGAAAACTAAAGTCAAGTTTTAGCTTAAGACAAAAAGGGAATTTGACATATGCAACTTAAAAAGGGTGTATTGGTCCATTTTCACACTGCTGATAAAGACATACCCAAGACTGAGTAATTTATAAAGGAAAGAGGTTTAATTGACTCACAGTGCCACATGGCTGGGGAGGCCTCACAATCATGACAGAAGGCAAAGAGGAGCAAAACAACGTCTCACATGATGGCAGGCAAAGAGCATGAGAGGCAAGAGAAAGGGGAAACCTCTTATAAAATCATCAGATCTCATGAGACGTATTCACTACCATGATAACAGTATGGGGGAAACCACCCCCATGATTCAATTACCTCCCACCAACTCCCTCCCACAACATGTGGAAATTGTGGGAGCTACAATTCAAGATGAGATTTGGGTGGGGACACAGCCAAACCATATCAAGGGGGATATGTCCTCATTGAGAGTCTGAATTATGTCCTCAGAACTCTGTTTCATTCTCTGTCCAATCTCTGACTTCATTCTGTTGGCTTCATTCTCAGTTCTACCGATTGATGGCAAGATAGATGGCAAAATTTCTGGAGCCAACTTCTCCCAGGCTCAAGTGCAGCAGAAAAGACGGCAAGTTCTCTTCCAGCAGTGGTAGCAAAAGTCCTACTGAATCTCACTGGCTTCGACTGGGTCACTTGCCCATTTCGGAACAAATCACTGTTGCCAGGAGAATACAGAGCTTCTATTGACCAAGTCTGGGGCACCTGTCTTTCCCAGGATGCAGAGGCAGAGAGTTCTCTTTATTCAAATCATACAGACAAAGAAGCAAAAGGATGGTTTTCCACTGTAACTCAGGGAACTATTATTAAAGAAGAAGGAGAACACAGTGTATAGCCCACAAAAGAACAGAGGTCTCCTACACACACTGACATGGTTGAAGCTCTTCTCTTGCTTGTTATTGTCCTGCACTTCCTAGGGCTCTGATAACCTTTGCCTGCCTACTGATGCCAGGATATGTCTGTCCCTAGCCTTCTATGACTGAATGAAATCCTTCTTTATCTATAAACACAAGCAAACATGAGACCCAACTCCTCCGTAGGAACAATCTAGAGAAGTGGAGTGCCATTATTATTAGTTATAGACTAAATCAACATTTTTTCATTCAATAGATATATATCAAACATATTGTATGTGCAGGAGCTGAGCAAACAGTGGCGAGAACAAGGCAGATGGGAGGAGGATGGGGAGGATTAATTCAAATGGTACATAGAAACTACAGGTTGTACTGACGTGTATTTCCTTTGGTGGTCAGCCTTCCTTACCCCCAAGAATATCCCTGGTTTATTGCTGTGTCTTCATTGGTTCACTATTAAAGTTCTGTTATGCATTGTTCTTGAGTCCACATAGGTGTTAATCATTCCACACCACTCTATTTAAACTGTCCAGCTCTACCAGTACTTCAAACTAATTTGCCTCTTGAGTTTCCATCCATCCTTCTCACAGACATGATTCTCTGGGCCAAAAACAAGAAAACTGCATGTTGGCTGGAATTGAATAAAAGTCAATTTATCAGCCATGTGGCTTCTGAGTGGGCAACATTCATCCCCCAAAACATTTATGGGGCTCCTGCAGTGACCAAAGGATTCTGTGCAAGCAGGAAGAGGAATAAAATGTGAGCTCAGTATTCCAGGAGCTTGCCATCTGGTCAGAAAGAAAGGCATGTCTGCAAATGGCTGCACAAGGATTAATGTAATAAAAGCAATATGGTGGCACAAACCAGAAGTTATAGAAATGGAGGCATTTCCTGGAGAAGCCAGGGACTGGAGAGCTAGAGAGTTGCTTCTGGTAAGTAGGTCCTATGTGCTTGCACACTGGCTGTCGTGCTTTATAATTTATCCTAAAAACCTCACTCCTCTTTGCCAGTCCTCTCTAAAGTCTGAGCTTTCAGCTCTGAAATACTGACTGCCGATGTACATTGAAGACACAAGATATTCTCATGCCAGTGCTAGTATCTGTTGCTGTGTAACAAATTATCCCAAAACTTAGTGGCTTAAGACAACCCACATTTATTTTCCCACAGTATCTGTGAGTCAAGAATTTGGACTAGTTTAGTTATTGATTCGGAGGATGTTGCAATCAAAACGTTGCTTAAGGCTGAAGTCATCTGAAGGCTTGACTGGGAATGGGGAATCAGCTTCTAAGCTCACTTATGTGATTGTGGGCAGGAGGCCTCACTCAGTTCCTGGCTGGCTGTTGGCCAGACACATAGTGAGGGGTTCTCATCATACAGACCTCTCCAGGGGGCTTCTTGAGCGTCTTTACAACATGGCGGCTGGCATTCCCCCAGTTACGAATCTGAGGAAGAGAGCGAAGAGATACCACACTGCTGTTTATGACCCAGTCTTCAAAGCCATACACTTGTCACTTCTAATATTTTTTACTGAAAGCGAGACACTAAGCCCAGCCTATACTTAAGGAGAGGGAAATTAGACTCCAGCTGTAATAGAAAAAAAATCGAAAGAATTTAGACATATATTTAAACCACAATGCCTCCTTACCTTTTATTATACTGATCCAGTTGCTTTTTCTGGCAGAATGGCAAAGAGGCTGAGAACACAAGCTCTGAAATAAAAATGTCTAAGTGGAATTCCAGGTCTACCACCTACTTGAAGTGTGACCTTAGGCAAATAATTTAACCTCTTGGGGCCTCAGTCTCCTTATCTGTAAAATGGGAATAATATTAGCACCCATTTCATATGGCTGCTGTGGGATTAAAGGAATGTAATAACATGTAAATATTATATGATTAATACACGTAATACATGTCAAACACCTAGAACCATGAGTGGCACACAGTAAGTGTTCAATAAATGTTAGCTTTCTTTTTTTTTTGAGACGGAGTCTCACAGTGGTGTGATCTCGGCTCACTGCAACCTCCTCCTCCCAGGTTCAAGTGATTCTCCTGTCTCAGCCTCCTGAGTAGCTGGGACTACAGGCACGTGCCACCATGCCCAGCTAATTTTTTTATTTTTTATTTTTTATTTTTAGTAGAGACAGGGTTTCACCTTGTTAGCCAGGATGGTCTCAATCTCCTGACCTCATGGTCTGCCTCTTGACAAACTCCTATTCTTCAAGATTGAATTTGACTGCTTCCTCTATTCCTAAGTTTTCTAGATTTCCTGGGCAAATTTTTTTCCTCCTTCTCCTAAGATTCTCTATCATTTTGATTAGTCTTATAATTGGTACTTTTCAAACTGTATCATCATGACTTAATTACACCTCTGTGTCCCCCACAAAATGGTGTAGCCCATAAAGATAGATTTGGAATCCCTTAGAGGCAGGTTCTATGGAAGGGGAAGGAAAGCAGATTCTGACCAGCCTAAAAGAGACCCAATTTTATATTACAGAATAGGGACCTTGAGGAAAAAGAGGATTGAGTTCTTATGCAAAGTGGTTTCCTGACCACAGCAGCCTGGAGTTAACACCAACTGCTCCCCAGAGTCGCTTGGTGGAAGTTCTTGGAGGGAATGCTGCCTTGGGGAGAGAATCCTCTCCATCACAGATCTGACAACAGGAGCCTGGGCACTCATTACACATTCAAACACTTCTCAAGGGGACTGTTAGCAGGTTTCGCATACAAGGAAGTAAATTTTCAGGAGCATGTGATACTCTGAAAATGTTTTTATCCAAAAGAAGAACATGTTAGGGGAAGGATGAGTTGATGTTTCCTGAACACCTAGGGACAGTTGTTTTTGCTTAGCGAGATTTTGGAAGGGCCTGAATTAAATCACACTGGCTCCCCTTCTTCAGGATACTATGGGGGAGAGGGACTTCCTCTGCCTAAGTGGACCAGGCTGCTGTCAACAGAAAGCTTCCAGATGTTGCACAATAGCAGGTGTGTCATCAACCTTCACTCCCCCAAAGTGAAAGACTATTATGCTGCTATTAAAAATCATACTTAAAAGGCATTTTCATGCATCGTTTCTATAGTTGTTCCAGGCACAAACTATCACTGCCATTGACTCCACCTCTTGGATATAACAGACCAGTCCATTCTTTCCCTAGCCTGTAAAGTTTTACCATTGTAAATTGTAGCCTGGATTCTAGAAGACATATGAAATGAAATTGGATTGGTGCAAAAGTAATTGTGCTTTTTGCCACTATACAAGTGGAAAACTTCAAACAGTTTTGAACTGTTTCAAAAGCAGCTTCTACCCTGTTGAAGGATGTCCTGAAGCCCCCATGTTTATAAGATGGGCTTGTGGTCATGTGTTTTGACTTGCCCACTCCATCTCCATTAAAAAACCATAACTTTCCCAAGTCAGGTAGCTTGGAGTGGGTGGAGACATGAAATTTCCCTCTATATCTGTCTCCAGCATGGAGGACATTGCACGAAACTGACTTGACCATTCAGAACTTTCAACCACTAGGTCGAGGTGGGAGTAAAGAGTAGATGTTTATATCCTGATTGACATCATCAAGACCCAGGATCCAGCCACACCTGAAATCACACTACTTAATAGATTTCCAAGTTTCATGCCCTTATAAACTATTTTTACTGACTTCAGCCACTTTGAAATGGATTCTTTCCCTTATAAACCCAGAGTTCTGACTAACATGGTAGAATATATAGTCAGGATGGCAAGTACCAATCTCCTTTGCCCTCTCACTCTACATTTCAGACATTTATCTGAATTTTTTGTACTAGAAACTCCTGAAAGATAGCAAAACTAATGATTTTCACTTCCTCTTGAAACTTGGTACCTTTGAGAATACATTTTTGTAAGTATTTTAATTAGAAGATGGGAGAGAGTAAATTTATACATTTTTTGAAAAGTAATGTAGCAATATGTGTCAAGAACCCAAGAAAATTAAACTCATATAATATGTCTGAAGAATTTCTCTTTTAGGCATCCAACGTAAAGAAATAATTAGCAGTAGATGTTCATGATAAGGATACCTGGGAAATTAGGAAAGACAAAAATCTCAATTGCCAAACTGCCAGTTCTCACAGAGACAGAATGTAGTTCAGGAGTTAGATCACTCAGGATTCAATGCTTCTATATGCACTTGGCTGTCTTGCTACCCTCTTGGAAACATTGTTTCCTAGCCTATTATGATGGTAGCTTACTTATTCCCTATACTACTGATACTATTAAAACTAAGTGCTCTCCACTCAGCTTCTTGTTACTTTTTAGCTTTTGTTCAATCATAGCTTCCGTTACCTTTTGGCATCAGTCACCTTCAAATCTAGCACTGCCATCTTTCTGTGTGTCTTTTGTCCTCTTCCCCCACTACCTGAGTCTTTCTGGTGATGTACGGTTCCCATTGGCAATGAGTCCCATGACCCATAGCCCCTGCTTACCCATGGTGCCAAGAAAAGTTTCTGCAGGGCCTGGTGCAGTGGTTCATACCTGTCATCTCAGCATTTTGGGAGCCTGAGATGGGAGGATCCCTTGAACCCAGGAGTTTAGACAAGCCTGGGCAACATAGCAAGACACTGTCTCTACAAATAAAACAAAAAATTAGCCTGGCATGGTGGTACATGCCTGTAGTCCCAGCTACTCAGGAGGCTGAACCAGAAGAATCAGTTGAGCCCAGGAGTTCGAGTCTGCATTGAGCTATCACACCTCTGCACTCCATCCCAAGTGACAAAGTGAGACCCTGTCTCAAAAGAAAAAAAAAATGCTGAACCATGTTTCTTGCTGACCTGTGCAGCTGATGAATCTTGGCTCATGCTGACTCATGGTTTCTACAGATTCATACTTCTACCTGACCCACAGTTTCTGTTGACCCCTTGTTCCTACTGATCCATGGATCCTGCTGACCCATGGCTCCTGGTGACTCATAGCCACCTCTGAGTCACGGCTACAAATGACTCATGGCTCCTGCTGACCCATGGATCTTGCTGACTTCTCTTCTGCAGACCTGTGTCCTTTAGTAAAAATGATGCCTTCTAATCCATGCCTTCTGTTCATCCATAACTTCTAGTAGGAGGAAGAGAAGGCTAACCCCTCAGAAGAGTTAGGGCTCCAGAAAGTTAGATCTCAGTTCAGGGTAAGCCTGAAATTTCAACCAAAGATCTGTAACACCAATTATGAAATCTGCCTAGGAATACAATACTTCCGCCCTGCCCCATATACTAATATATCTATTGTGCTCCCCGCCCTTACCGTACTGAATGGACTCCTTTGATTATTCTCAACAATAAGGTACAGAGAACACGAAGAATGTTACAGCTCTGGGGTAGTGGAAATAGCATTTTGTTGTTGTTGTTGTTGCAGGAAACCTCTAACTCAAATTATTTAAAGCATTTTTCTAGAGCCTCCTAGAAGGTATAATATGTGTGATGATTTTCGATCACTCTGGAAGTTTGCCTTTGGTTTTAAAATAAGTAAGCTCCTCAAGTGGAAATACTACCTGAAGCTGAAATAGTTTAAAGGAAAGACATCAAGAAACACAGATTTCTAGAATTTCAGTGATTAAAAGCTACTTTGAAACTTTGAATCACCCATCTTTTGTATGAGCAGCTCATACAACATCCTGCGTAAGAATAACCCAGTCTCTCCTTGAATGCCTCCAGTGAATAGGAGCCCATTAATTCTGGAGGTAGACCCTTCTATCTTTGCGTAGTTTTCATTATGACAGAGATTTCTTGCACAGATCCCAATATCTTTCTCCCTGAAATTAATTTAGCTCCATGGACCAACAGGAAAAATAAGCGTGAATTTTTCATATCACAATTCTTCAAACATTTAAATGTTACTATTGGATCATTCACTTATTCATTTATTCATTCATTCATTCTTTAGTCCCTAACAACAGATCATTACCTGGTCCAAAATCTCAATAGTTTCAAGATTGAAAAACACTACCCTAGCCTGTTCCAATACATAGAAAGAAATGTTTTTGTCCCCAAATAAGGAACTTAACAAAGGGTTATTTTTCCTCAAAATGAAACATTTCTTGAGCATTGAGAAGGGGACTACATCAGGCTTCATAACATTTTTCTTGTTTTAAATTTAACAAAAAGTATGAAAATGAAGTTCCTGTGAAGCTTCAATTAAATAGCCTTTAAACAAAGTTGTTATTATATTGTTTGTTGCCTTCTTGTATTTATCTGAAAGAGTGGTGAGGTAACCAGTGCCTGTGGCTGTCTACAGAATAAAGACAGCCCTTCTTTCCTCAGCCTCAAAAGCTCTTCCCTGTATCACCTGGCTACCTCATCTGGGCTAATTTCTACCCTGAAGTTTCATGCATGAAAGTGCATCCCAGCAAGTGTGCAGTCTGTAGCAGAGAGCTGGGAGAAACTGTTAAGCCTCTATGCCTGTGATTTCTAGCCACCTGGTAAATTCTACTCATAGAAATAGAAGTTGCATTTACAGACACAGAATAGTTGTTGCTACTTCTCTGGCTGCTCAGTTTGTGAAATGCTAATGAACGAGTATCTTTTGCTATGAATAAGATTACAAGTAAATAGAGATGGGTTATTTTCCGGTTAAAGGCAAATATAAATGTGGAAGTAATATTTGCCAGAAAAAAACTATTAGTATCCTTTATATATAAAGAGCTCTGACAAATCAATAAAAAACACAAAAAGCTTGCTACTTGTCAATAAAATGCAATGTAAAACTGCAACATTTAAACTACCCAGCCATTAAACGAAAACAAAATAATGTCTTTTGCAAAAACTTGGATGGAACTGGAAGCCGTTATTCTAAGTGAAGTAACTCGGGAATCAAAAACAAAATACCACATATTCTCACTTATAAGTGGGAGCTAAGCTATGAGTATGCAAGGCATATAGAGTGGTACCATAGACATTGGAGACAGAAAAGAGGAGGGTGGAAGTGGGGTGAAGATGAAAACTACCTACTGGGTACAATGTACACTAATGGGGTGGTATACAGGTGCACTAGAATACTAGACTTTACCACTAAACAATTCATCCATGTAACCAAAAACAACTTGTACCCTTAAAATTGTTGAAATTTTTTAAAAAATGTAATGATAATATTTTAATCCATAAAATTATCATAATTTAAAAAAGCATTGTTGATTTTAGGGTAAGGTAAATCTAACCTACTGAAAGAAATAAAGATTAGCAAAAATTTCTAAAAAATGCAATCTGAAATTGTGTAAAGATCTTTAAAAATAATTGAACCCCTATGGAGCAATAATTATCCTTCCTGAAATTTATCATAGGCAAATAATTAGGATTCAGATAGAGATTTATATACAAGAATGCAACCAAATTTCAAATAAACAATATATTATTATTAACTCTAGTCACCATTGTGTACATGTTATATTAAATCTCCAGAGCTCATTCATTTTATAGCTGAATGTTTGTTCTCTTCGACCAACATCTCCCTATTTCCCCAACCCCCAGCCCTTGACAACCACTGTTCCACTCTGTTTCTACAAGTTAGTGTCTAACCACACACACACACACACGCACATGCGCGCGTGCACACACAATGGTAACTATGGGCAGTGATGAATGTGTTAATTAATTTGATAGTGGTAATCATTATGCAATGTATACATATATGAAATCATTATACTGTACACCTTAAGTACAAACAATTTTTATGTTTAAATTAAGTATTTTTTAGAAAAATGTAATCAAAGCGTTTATCATACACTTTGGGAGGGCGAAGCAGGTGGATCACCTGAGGTCAGGAGTTCAAGACCTGCCTGGCCAATATGGTGAAATCCCATCTCTACTAAAAATACAAAAATTAGCTGGGTGTGGTGGCACATGCCTATAGTCCCAGCTACCCGGGAGGCTAAGGTAGGAGAATTGCTTGAACACAGGAGGCAGAGGTTGCAGTGAGCTGAGATCATGCCACTGCACTCCAGCGTGGTGACAGAGCAAGACTCCGTCTCAAAAAATACCATGCATTTATGATAGAAAAGAAGTACCCACATTGTTAAAATTATATCCTGTGATGGAAAATATGTTGTCAGAAAAATGGTACTTTTATTAAAATTTTATAACATAAGAAAATGTTTTCCTTCTATATAATACTCTAATATATTTTATTTAGTATGTAATTGTAAGGGATAAATAATCATGGATCAAGATGGAAGAAAAGTATCTGATTAGTGGCAGAGGTTGATTTTGGAGGGTGGATCACCAGTGATCCTTTATCATTGTCTTTATGATTATTTCAATTCCTCTGCAAGAAACATGTATTGCTTTGAGAATTCAAGAATTTTTCAAGACTTTTTAAATCTGGAGGTAAGATGGTCTGGAAGGGAGGTCACTGAACTTAGAGAGCTTAGAGTCAACTTAGAGACCTGAGACTCTCAGCTCAGCTTCTTACTAAGGATGGACTTTGAAGCCGGGATAGCTGGCTAGCCGTATGCAGAAGAATGAAACTAGACCCCTACCTTTCACCATATAAAAAAAATTAAGATGGATTAAAGATTTAAATTTCAACCTCAAACTATATGAATCCTAGAAGACAACCTAGGAAACACCTTTCTGGACATCAGCCTTGGGAAACAATTTATAACTAAGTCCTCAAAAGCAATTACTTTTGCAACAAAAACAAAAATTGACAAGCAGGATCTAATTAAAATAAAGAGCTTCTGCACAACAAAAGAAACTATCAACATAGTAAACAGATAACCTACAGAATGGGAGAAAATGTTCTCAAACTACACATCTGATGAAGGTCTAATATCCCGAATCTAGAAAAAACTTAAACAATTCAAAAAGCAAAAAACAAACAACCTCATAAAAAGTAGACAGAAGACATGAACAAATACTTCTCAAAGGAAGACATACAAGCAACCAACAGATAGAAGAAAAAATCCTCCTCATGACTAAACATCAGAGAAATCCAAATTAAAACCACAGTGAGACATCATCTCACACCAGTCAGAATGGCTATTACTTAAAAGTCAAAAAACAACAGATGCTGGCAAGCCTGTGAGAAAAGAGAACACTTATACGCTGTTGGTGGGAATGTAAATTAGTTCAGCCACTGTGGAAAGCAGTTTGGAGGTTTCTCAAAGAACCTAAAATGAGCTACCATTTGGCCCAGAAATCCCATTACTGGGTATATATCCAAAAGAAAATAAATCATTCTACCAAAAAGGTACCTGAACTCACATGTTCATCACAGTGCTATTCACAATAAGAAATAAAAGGAAACAACCGGCTGGGCGTGGTGGCTCATGCCTGTAATCCCAGCACTTTGGGAGGCCGAGGCAGGCGGATCGCGAGGTCAGGAGATAGAGACCATCCTGGCTAACACGGTGAAACCCCGTCTCTACTAAAAATACAAAAACTTAGCCGGGCGTGGTGGCGGGCGCCTGTAGTCCCAGCTACTCGGGAGGCTGAGGCAGGAGAATGGTGTCAACCCCTGAGGCGGAGTTTGCAGTGAGCCAAGATGGCACCACTGCACTCCAGCCTGGGTGACAGAGCAAAACTCCATCTCAAAAAAAAAAAAAAAAAAGGCAAAACAAACAAACAAAAAAAGGAAACAACCTAGATGTCCATCAATGGTGGATTGGATAAATAAAATGTGGTACACATACACCATGGAGTACTACACAGCCATGAAAAAGAATGATATCATGTCCCTTGCAGCAACATGGATGCAGCTGGAGGACATTATCCTAAGTGAACTAACACAGGCACAGAAAACCAAATATTGCATGTTCTCACTTATAAGTGAGATCTACACGTTGGTTACTCATGGACATAAAGATGAAAACAATAGAAACTGGGGACTACTAGACAAGGGAGGGAGGAACGGAGGGGGCAAGGGTTGAAAAACTAACTGTAGGGTATTATGCTCATTACCTGGTTGATGGGATTATTCATACCCCAAACCTCAGCATCACACAATATATCAAGGTAACAAATCTGCACATGCAGCCTCTAAATCTAAAATAAAAGTTGAAAAAAATTTTTTAAAAAATGGACATTGAGAATTGTGCTTCATCCTCTGAACCTCTGGCCTTCAGTGGGGATAGTAGTAGCTACCTCATGCACCTATTCTGATTGTTAAGTGAAATGACGTATATAAAAAGACCAGGCCAGGCATGGTGGCTCATGCCTGTAATCCCAGCACTTTGGGAGGCCGAGGTGGGCAGATCATTTGAGGTCAGGAGTTCGAGACCAGCCTGGTCAACATGGTAAAACCCCATCTCTACTAAAAATACAAAAAATTAGCTGGGCATGGTGGCAGGTGCCTGTAATCCCAGCTACTCAGGAGGCTGAGGAAGGAGAATTGCTTGAACCTGGGAGGCAGAGGTTGCAGTGGGCTGAGATGGTGCCACTGCACTCCAGCCAGGGCAACAGAGTGAAACTCGTCTCAGAAAAAAACAAAACAAACACAAAAAACCAAGCAGCATAGCGGGTACCTTGAGGCTGCTTAATAAACATTAAGTAACCAAAGAATTGAATCTGCAGCACAAGGAATCACGATGTTATAGGACCAATGGGGTTGTATGTCTGCTACACTGTAACAGACCCATTACACCGAGACAGCATGGTTGGCAGCAGAGCAAGAGTTTAATGATTGCAGGGCACCCAGCAAGGAGATGACAGGAGACCCTCAAATCTATCTCCCTGAGGAGTTCTGATGGGGACCATGGAAGGTAAGGGGCTGGAAAATTGGGGTCATTGATTGGTTGGGGTGAGGAGGATGAAATCAACAGGATGTGAAAACTGCCTTCTGTGATGAGTCAGCTTTTCATGGAATCCTTTAGACCAGCTGGCATCAGTAGTTTCACTGGTATGCAGAACCTGAAAAAATATCTCAAAGGAAAAACTCAATGTTTTATAACGTTCACATTCTTATCTATAGGACAGTTAAGGGGAACTATAATCTTGTAACAATATTGATATGGTTTGGATCCGTGTCCCCACTCAAATCTTATGTTGTGTTGTAATCCCCAGTGTTGGAGGTAGAGCCTGGTGGGGTTATTGGATCACAGGGGCAAATTTCTCATGAATGGTTAGTAACATCTCCTTGGTACTGTCCTTGCAATAGTGAGTGAGTTCTCATGAGATCTGACTGTTTAAAAGTGTGTGACACCTCCTCCCTCCCTCTCTTGCTCCCGCTTTCCATGTGACATACCTACTCCCCCTCCACTTTCTGCCGTGATTGGAAGCTTTCTGAGGCCTCCCCAGAAGCCAAGCACATGCCAGCATCATGATTCCTATAAAACCTGTAGAACTGTGAGCCAATTAAACCTCTTTTCTTTATAAGTTACCCAGTCTCAGGTATTTCTTTACAGCAATGCAAGAACAGCCTAATACAAAGATCTACATGATCCTAGGAAAATTGGTGTAAGAGTTAAAGAAACAAGAGAAATAAACCTGAGAGGGGCTTCTGGCTGATTTTGGTCAGATTTTGGTCTTTAACTTTTACAGTTCGCACCAAACAACTCCAAGGAAGCAGATCAGAGAGCATGC
Organism: Gorilla gorilla gorilla; assembly: GCF_029281585.2. NCBI lineage: Eukaryota > Metazoa > Chordata > Mammalia > Primates > Hominidae > Gorilla > Gorilla gorilla. The sequence continues at coordinate 25,281,061 of NC_073242.2, read as the reverse complement.
TGACCTCATGATTAAGGCTGTGTGTGCTGCAAGCTTGGTTTATTTTTATTTCTTCCCCTCCCTTCTTCCCTGATTACTTTCATAAAGTTTATAGGGATGGTTTCAATGAGGAGACCCGTCTTGGGGCAGAAGGGTTCACCTAGACGTGATAGCTTAGGAGATCCTGAGCTGGACTCCCGGGCCTGCCACATGCTGTTGGATCTCACGCAAGCTGCTCAATCCCTCCAAGACTCAGTTTCCTTATCTGTGAAATGGAGAATAATACAAGTACCTACTTCCCAGTACCATGAGGGTCAATGTGATAATGCAAGAGTTTGCAAGCTGCAGCTCGTGGGCCAAATCCAGCCTGCCACCTGTTTTTGTAAATAACATTTCATTGGAACACAGGCAAACCCATTTGTTTACTTGTTGTCTATGGCTGCTTTTGAGCAACAAGGGCAGACTTAAGAATTGTTTCGTCAGAGATCATGTGGCCCACAAAGCCGGAAATATTTACTATCTGGCCCTTTACAGCAGAGAGTTTGCTGACCCCTGAGATAATGTATAAAAACTATCAATAAAAATACCTGTCACTCAAAAGATAATTGCTATTGTTATCATTATCATCATTATTATTGAATAATCCCTCTGCTTAGAAGCAATCCAGAAAAATCACAGTCCAGCCCTATTTTCATCACTATTAAACCTAATTCATCCCAGATGGATGAGTCATTCTTGCTGAGTCACTTTTTAAAAACTACCAGAGCAAGAACTCCTATGGAATCCTTCTGTAATCCATCCCAATGTATTCATCATCACCTTTAGAAAAATATTTTATCTCCTCACCTTCCTTTTCACTGCTGTTTCAATGCATGTTCTATTCCCAATCAAGATAAAGAAGTTTCTAGTGTGAAGTTTCTGTACCGCACCTTCTCTTGCCTTAAGAATAGCATGTAGTCACTTCACAATTTCCTCCCCTGAGTGTCATTTGACCCCAATTCCCTTTTGCTATTCCTCAGGCAGATGCTAGTCATAGCCATTCTGGATTTTAGAAATTCAGCCAGTGTAGACAGGGAGGGAGTCAGAGAGCGAAGAAACTGACCTCACTACAGAGCTGGCCCATATAATGTCTAAAATGGAGCAGCACTTTCAGGCCAGGTTTAGGAGACATCATGACCTGATGAGGCCCAATCCAATGGGTGTGATGAAGTTAGGGAAGCCCAGACCGCAGGCAGAACCCAGAGTCAGCACAGGCAGATGGCAATAGCATTGGCTGCGGATCTGTCCTTTAGCACTCAAATGCCTGCTAGGTGAACTGAGACAACAGGCCCTTTGTCTGGATTGGAGCAATGTGGTGAAACTAGATATACTCTTAGAAGCCTGTGAGTGCCCAGGGCTCAGAGCAGGTAACCCAGACACCAAGTCTCAGTCCAGCTGGAGCTGAGATGAATAATAAATCTCTATTTCACCCAACATTGGCTCATTGGCTCATTGGCTCATGACGGGAGCATAGAGGAGCCTGCAGGTAGCAGGTAAGAGGGATTCCAGAGAAAAAGCAGTGAGAAAGCTCCATCCTGCAATACTAACCTTTCCTCTTGGTCTCTCTCACCTGCAAAACTTCAGCCACTTGTGATCTTGATTGTCTCAATTCTCCATATAAATTATGGCATTTATGATGGGATTTTGAGCATGCTAAAATCCATGCAAAATTCCGCTTTTCCCTGAAATACCTGGTAATTGATTGAGCGTTTAGTTCTAGGATGGGGAACATTTACATTTATTTATTTATTTATTTATTTATTTATTTATTTATTTATTTATTTATTTATTTTCTGAGACAGTGTCTCACTCTGTCGCCCAGGCTGGAGTGCAGTGGCGCGATCTCGGCTCACTGCCAGCTCCACCTCCCGGGTTCACGCCATTCTCCTGCCTCAGCCTCCCGAGTGGCTGGGACTACAGATGCCCGCCACCACATGCGGCTAACTTTTTGTAGTTTTAGTAGAGACGAGGTTTCACTGTGTTAGTCAGGATGGTCTCGATCTCCTGACCTCGTGATCCGCCCACCTCGGCCTCCCAAAGTGCTGGGATTACAGGCGTGAGCTACCGCACCTGGCCAAACATTTACATTTCTAACGTTCCCAGGTGATGCTAATGTTGGGGGTTTGGAGACTATACTTTGATAAATTCTGGATACAGGAATATTTCATGGGTGAAGCAGAGGTATGAAACTTAAAGCATGATCTCCATCTCCATTTAATCTTTATCAGAACCCTGAATAGGTGATATCAATCCATTTTACAGATGAATAGAGCAAGTTCCAGGGATAAAATGGGATGGCTCGAGATACAATGCTTGAGACCAGTGGATTTTCAACCTTAGAACGGGTGAAGCGGTGAGGGTGTAAACTAGGAGCTGCGAACCTAAATGCCTGCAGAGGCCATGAAGCTATCACACACAGAATGAAATAGTTTCTGTAGCAGCTTTTAGCACATATATTCTGTTTTCAGTCCTTATCACATAAGAACGGAGGCCCAGTATTTGTAGAAGGGTTCTTCCGGTTTTTCAAGAGAAGCCCCAAATCTCAATTTTTAAGCATTGCCAATTCTAAATGTCAAAAACATACTGTATGCAAGTCATATAATATACATTTGCTAGCTAAATTTGGCCCAGATGCTGCAAGTTTGCACCCTTTATGTATTAATGTTTCCCACTCCTTGGTGAGCATAAAATTTGCCCTAAAGCGAAGCTCTACAACAGAGCTACTCAGTGTATGCGGTTTGTAGACAGGCAGCAACAACATCATCCAGGAGCTTAAGAAATGTATATTCTTGGGCCCCACTCTAGAAATGACTGAATCCAAATTTCTTTTTTTTTTTCAGAGAACCATTTATTATTGCAGCCAGATTTAAATTTTCTCTTTTTTTGTCTTATTTTTTATTACATTTATTATTATTTCAATAGTATTTGGGGAACCGGTGGTGTTTGGTTACATGGGTAAGTTCTTTAGTGGTGATTTCTGAGATTTGGGTGCACCATCACCCAAGCAGTGTATGCTGTACCCAATGTGTAGTCTTCTTTTTCTTCTTCTTTTTTTTTTTTTTTTTTTTTTTTTTAAGATGGAGTATCGCTTTATCGCCCAGGCTGGAGTGCAGTGGTGCGATCTCAGCTCACTGCAACCTCCGCCTCCCAGGTTCAAGCAATTCCCCTGCCTCAGCCTCCAGAGTAGCTGGGACTACAGGCACACGCCACCACGCCCAGCTAATTTTTGTATTTTTAGTAGAGATGGGGTTTCACCATGTTGGCCAGGATGGTCTGGATCTCTTGACCTCATGATCCACCCGCCTCAGCCTCCCAAAGTGCTGGGATTACAGGCATGAGCCACTGCACCCAACCAATGTGTAGTCATATATCCCTCACCCTCCTCCTACCCTTTCCCTCCAAGTCTCCAAAGTCCATTATATCACATTCTTATGCTTCCGTGTCCTCATAGCTTAGCTCCCACTTACAAGTGAGAACGTACGATGTTTGGTTTTCCATTCCTGAGGGACTTCACTAAGAATAATGGCCTCCAACTCCATCCAAGTTTCTGTGAATGCCATTACTTCCTTCCTTTTTATGGCTGAGTAGTGCTGAATCCAAATTTCTGTAGCTAGCTAGGGCTTGGGAATCTGTGTTTAACATGTTCCACAGATTATTCTTATGCACATTCAGGTTTGAGAAACACTGTCCTAGATCAACGGTTCTCTGCCTTGAGACACATTGAAATTTCTCTAGGAGCTTTGAAAATACTGATGTATGGTAACTTTCCTAAATATGTGTATGGAGGAGAGAGGCACTTGGATTTTTTTTAACTCCCCAGCTTGTTCTAATATGCAGTCAAGGTTGAAGTTCGTATCAGATTCTTCTTTGTATTTTGTCCAAAATATATACAGTAGCTCGTATGCCCAGGAGGAAAATGCCAAGAGGCTACTTGGGATGCGGACCCTGACTCCATCCTAGGCCCTAAGAAACTAACACACAAGAAACTTCTTTCCCTGGTACTTCATAATTCTTCCTACAGCCAAGACCCTGCCAGAAAATGAAGCCACCACTATAATCGGCCACTTAGAAGATGATAACCATCCAGTGCCTGGAGTGGCCAATGGCCAAAGTAGCTGATCCACAAATGGCCCATCTGGTCAGGCACAGAGGCCTGGCGTTAGTGCCTTGCCTGGTCGTGTAGTTAAAATGCAGGCCACTCTGCTCTCTGGTTTTATAAGTTAATTGGTGATCGGTTAAATGTCCTAAACAGCAATAATAATCACAGTGGGAAATGACTATCTGACTTCCTTTCCTGAGTGACGTCCGAAGGCTGTGGTCTCTAAAGACCAATAGAGCATGGGAGAAAGTGAGGCCAGCACACAGAAAAAAGAACCAATATCAGAATCCCAGAGGAGGATGGGCTTGTTTCCAGTTGCAGAGCAGGGAGCAAAGGAGCGGAGCAATAGAATCGTTAGGTCCATCAAGCGTACAAAGAGAAGGAATTGCAGATAATCAGCAACAGAGAGGAAGCAAAACAAAGCAAGTGGGTTCTGGAGGCAGAATTTGGAAAGCATTTCAGAGGACCATAGGATGCAGGTGGAGGCAGTGGTGGATGGGAGGATGCCCGTGGCTGAATTGATAGGCTGGAAAGGAGATACTGAGGGCAGGAAGACTGTTTGGACTGCATCCCTCATTACCTCCTTCCATATCTGTCAGCTGGTCAACAAATATTTATGAAACCCCTAGTATGGGCCAGGCAATAGGTGGAGTTGGACTGAGGTTTCCTAATTTTACTGATACATAGCTTTAACTTGAACAAGGATTTTCTAAAGGTTCATTTCTACATTTTGAAATATTTATTGAGTATCTTTTATATTCCAGTTTACTGGGTTCAACACTAGGAATATAATAGTAAAGAAAACAGACTCTATGATTACCGATCTCATGGAGAAAACATGCTAGTGATGAAAGACAGATCATGATCAAACAAAAGAACAATATAAATAAATATACTTGAGTGCTGTGAGGAAAACTCTAGGTTACCGATGGGAACACCCTTCTTAGAGAAAACTTGTTTTTCAAGGGTATGGAAAAGGTTCCCTGATGAAGTGGCATTTGAGTTGATATCTGAAGGGAGAGTAAGAGTTAATTAAGGCAAAGCTATGAGTCCCCAGCAAAAGGAACAGAATGTGCAAAGGCCCAGAGGCAGGAAGGAGCATGGTGCTTTCAAAAAATGGGAAGGAGACGGGGCGCAGTGGCTCATGCCTGTAATCCCAGCACTTTGGGAGGCCGAGGTGGGTGGATCATTTGAGGTCAGGAGTTCGAGACCAGCCTGACCAACATGGTGAAATCCTGTCTCTACTAAAAATATATACAAATTAGCCGGGTGTGGCGGTACACGCCTGTACTCCCAGCTACTCAGGAGGCTGAGGCAGGAGAATCGCTTGAACCCGGGAGGCAGAGGCTGCAGTGAGCTGAGATATGACTACTGCACTCTATCTTGCATGACAGAGCGAGACTCTGCCTCAAAAAAAAAAAAAGAAAGAAGAGAGAGAGAGAGAGAGAAAGAAAAAGAAAGAAAGGAAGGAAGGAAGGAAAGAAGGAAGAAAGAAAGAAAAAGAAAGAAAGAAAGAAAGAGAAAGAAAAGAAAGAAAAAGAAAAAGAAAGAAAGAAAGAGAGAGAGAAAGAAAGAAAGAGAAAGAAAGAAAGAAAAAGAAAGAAAGGGAAGGAGGTCAGTGTGGCTAAAATATAGTGAACACGGAGAAGCAACTGGTTCTTGCAATGGTTGGTATGCAATGCAAGGGACTTAGAGTTTTGTCCAAGAGGAATGAGATGCCAGTTGAAAAGCCTTAAAGCAAGCAGCCCACCTGATGAGTGGGGCTGGACAAACTCTTCAGACTCTCAGATGATGATGATGCCTCTGCCACCCTTAGCAAACAGAGTTTTGCCTGAACTTAAATTTTCACCTGAACAGGAGTCTTCAAGATTTCCAGGTAATAAAAGCTGGCATTTCTCAGCAGTGCCCCAAGCTAGCAGCTAAATTCAAATTTCATGGCATCTGATCCCCACAAGCTTAAAGGACCTGTGTTCCTTCTGATCTTCCTACCCAAGAGGCACAGCCAGGATCAAGTGACACTGCCAGGTTCCGCTGAGCTCTTTGCTTGATGTGATATAGTGAGCTTTGTGACTTTCAAAGATCACCCAGGCTACTGCATAGAGAATGGGCTGGAAGAGGCTCTAGAGCAAATGCACATGAGCATGGTCTCTGTATAAATTCGTATATTACAATGCTTGGCATAGATTCAGAATCTCCTTGGTGTTCTCTCTATGTGTATTTGTATACTAGACTTGGTGACTTGGACCTAGCATCTCCTTAGTGGACTCTCTTTACATATATTTGTATAACTAGAATAATTGAATTGAATCCATTTGGCATTTGCTCTCTCAGATAGATAGATCTAGATATATCTGCATACATATATATACATATCTACATATATAGAGATATCTATATCCAATTCCATTATTTTATGGTTTTTTGTTGTTGCTTTTTGGTTTTGTTGAGACAGAGTCTCACTCTGCCACACAGGCTGGAGCGCCTTGGCATGATTTCGGCTCACTGCAACCACTGCCTCCCAGGTTCAAGTGATTCTCCTGCCTCAGCTTCCCAAGTAGCTGGGATTACAGGCATGCACTACCACACCTGGCTAATTTTTATATTTTTAGTAGAGACGGGGTTTCACCATGTTGCCCAGGCTGGTCTCAAACTCCTGACCTCAGGTGATGCATCTGCCTCAGCTTCCCAAAGTGCTGGGGTTACAGGCATGAGCCACCGTGACCAGCCATTATTCTATGGTTTTTTCGTACATAAGTATATAGAAAATTGTTTTCTATATATTAGCCTACTAGAATAATAATAGATTATATGTATTTTATATAATCTATATTATATATAATCTAATATATATAGTGTATATATATACTATATATATACTAGTATATATATACTAGTAGTAAAATCTCTCTCTCTTTCTCAGTCTAAGATCGAAGATCTCCTTAGTGTGTGCCTCCTCCATATTTGTATAGTAGAATAGTTTGATTGTATGCAACATCTCTTCAGTGTGTTCTTTCTATATATTTGCTTACTGTAACAACCATACAATAATGGAATGGGATCCACCCTCTTCTTTAACATACACCCTGACTTGGATTCCCAAAGAGTCTGCTGCTTGATGTTTGGGAGGATAGACCTGGGGATGCTGAGGGATGGGTTGATTCCAATGTGGAGAGGCATCTGGAGACCCAAACCCACAAAGTTGGTGACAATCATCACTTATACATTTCAAATGAAATATCAGCCAAGTAATGGCAAAAATCACAACATCTAGCAGTCAGTCTACCCATTAGGGCTTGTAGAAACCTACGTAAAATGCAGGAGGCCTTCTTAGAATCCTTCCTTGAGGGAGGTCTGGACAAAACTCCATTCTCATTACTAGGCAGAGCAATGAACTTACTGTCTTGAAAGGGGACTTCTGTGAAAAATTGGATGAACTGTTGGAAGTTGCCAGACCTAGAGTCCTCCTGGGAAAAAAAGTGGTTTCTACAACCGAGGTACAGACCCTGGCCTCCATTGTTTAAAGCTGAACTCCATAAGCCAAGTTCAGAAAGGAAAAGTATGAAATTCACCTGCTAGAATGTTGTGGTAGACAATAGGGACTAGACTGCCCTAAACCTCTTTATCTAGAGGAGGTTAATAGCTCATACTGTCACCGTGAAAAATGGGAACTAAGTCACCAGGTACTTCTTAAAGTTTTCTAAAGGTCTTTCCATCTCCATCTTATACCAATCCCCGCATTCCCAGCCTACCACCTCTTCTGTATGACTGAAACATACTAAGTTCATTCTCACCTCAGATATTTTGTATTTGATGTGGCCTTCACTTGAAATTCTCCTCCTTTGGAGTTTTGTTTGTTTAGAGATGGGTCTCTCTTTATGGCCCAGGCTGGGGTGCAGTGGCACAATCATAGTTCACTGCAGCCTCCAACTCCTGTGCTCAAGAGATCCTCCTGCCTAGGCCTCCTGAATAGCTGGTACTACAGGTGTGCACCACCATGCTCTGCTATTGTTTTTTTTAGAGATGGGGTCTCACTATATCTTGATATATCGCTATATCGCTAGTCTTGAACTCCTGGCCTCAAGTGATCCTCCCACCACAACCTTCCAAAGTGCTGGGATTACAGGCATGAGGCACTGTGCCCAGCCACCCCCTGGATTTTTGTATCACCTGTCCTTTCTAATCACTCAACTCTCAGCCCAAAAGTCACCTCCTCTGAGAACCCTTCCCTGATTGTCCTATTGCTTCCTCACATCAGCGTGTTTCATTCCCTTCATGATAGGTATTGTTACTTGAGATGACTTGGGCTGTATAGGTGCTTCTTTATTTTTTCATTGTCTCTCCACCCTGGTGAAAATGTAAACTCCAGGAGGGCAGGGTCATCAATGCCTAGAGCAATGCCTGCCATCATGGCAGCAGTTCAATAACTATTTGAATAGATGAATAAAGCTTTAGACATGTAGAAGTGGTCAGAAAACAAAACAGGGTATAAAGGGAAAGGTTGTCATTGAAAACTAAGAATTAAAAAAAAGGAAAAGGAAAAGGAAGAGGAGGAGGAGGAGAGAACAAAGAAGGATCAATAGCTTTTGGAAGCTGAGTGATATTGTTTGGCTCTGTGTCCCCACCCAAATCTCATGTCAAATTGTAATTCCTAATATTGGGGAAGGGATCTGAAGGGAGGTGATTGGATCATGGTGTAGACCTCCCCCTTGCTGTTCTCATGACAGAGTTCTCACGGATCTTGTTGTTTGAAAGTGTGTAGCAGTTTCCCCTTCACTCACACACACACTCTCTCTCTCCTGCTGTCATATGAAGATGTTCTTGCTTCCCCTTAGCCCTTGCACCATGATTGTAAGCCTCCTGAGGCCTCCCAGCCATACTTCCTGTACAGCCTGTGGAACTGTGAGCCAACTAAACCCCTTTTTTTCACAAATTATGCTGCCTCAGGTAGCTCTTTATAGCAGTGTGAGAATGGACTAATACACTGAGCTTGCCCAGAACACTTTTCAAAGACATCAGGACCAAGAAACAAAGCTCTAAGGGTGCCAAACTGCTTCCATCACTGAACTCATCTACTGTGTTGTACCTGCACTGACCAGACTAATTCTCTTGTGCCTCAGTTTCTGCATCTGTCAATGGGGATAAAAGAAACTACCTTGCAGGGTTGTTGAGGTAATTGAGTCAATATGTGTCATGTGCTTAGCACAGTGCCTGGCACGTAATAAGAGCACAATATAAACGTTCCTTAAGCAAATGTTTTTACACTACTGGTGAAAGTGTAAATTAGTTCAACCATTGTGGAAGACAGTGTGGCGATTCCTCAAGGATCTAGAACCAGAAATATCATTTGACTCAGCAATCCCATTACTGGGTATAATCCCAAAGGATTACAAATCATTCTACTATAAAAACACATGCACATGTATGTTTATTGCAGCACTATTTACAATAGCAAAGACTTGAAACCAATCCAAATGCCCATCAGTGATAGACTGGATAAAGAAAATGTGTCACATATACACCATGGACTACTATGCAGCCATAAAAACGAATGAGTTCATATCCTTTGTAGGAACATGGATGAAACTGGAAACCATCATTCTCAGCAAACTGACACAGGACAAAAAACCAAACACCGCATGTTCTCACTCATAATTGGGAGTTGAACAATGAGAACACATAGACACAGGGAGGGGAACATCACACACCGGGGCCTGTTGCAGGATAGGGGGCTAGGGGAGAGAGAGCATTAGGACAAATACCTAATGCCTGTGGGACTTAAAACCTAGATGACAGGTTGATAGATGCAGCAAACCACCATGGCACATGTATACCTATGTAACAAACCTGCATGTTCTACACATGTATCCCAGAACTTACAGTAAAATAAAATAAAAACAAATAAATGTTTCCTAAGCAAAAATAAAACAATTTTTTCTGTTTCCCATTTGCCTGCATGAAACGTGCTGTCCTCAGTAGACCGGTAGCTCTAAGTACCTCACATGCTCAGTAGCCTCACATGCTCTAAGTACACCTTTGCCCTTAAAATCATGGATGTTGTTGGAGTCCATTGTCCCAGAAAGGACATTTTAGCTATTGTGCTGGCCAAACAGAGGGAGAAGACTTGACCTAAGGCAAGGCAAGGTAGGCAGAATGATCTCAACATATTCCAGCCTTGCCTGACCTCCAGTGATACTGGCCTCTGAGCTGTGGCTTCTCCAGGACATGAGCCAGAGACAACTCAACCTGGCAGTGTGTCGTCAGGTCTTTATTCCCCTAGCCAGGAGGCTGTAATCAGCCTTACTTCAATGTTCAGTGTCCTGGAAGCCTGGTGAGCCTCAAACTGCCATCTCCCTGTGCACCTGTGCTCTTGGCACCTGGCTCTCTTACCTCTGTTGTGATTCTTACTCTAATGTCCCACTGGAATGAAACCTGACCTCGAATCCTTAAAATCTGGGACTCTGAGACCTCATTAGTTCACCTTAACCTCTGTTCCTTGATGTAGGAACAGGCTATCTGCCTTGACCCAAATATATAGCCTATGTCTTCATTTCTGCAACCTACTTGATATCTTGTCTTGGCCTCCAGATCATCATCAATGTCTAGAAAAGTGAGGAGTGACTGGGAACTCACAGATTGATTCACAAGCTCTTTATCTGCCATTATACACCTGGCTTTCATGGACTCTAGAACCAGCCTTAGTTTGAATTGCATCTCTACCACTTTCTAGCTAGGAAAACTTGGGCCCCCTCTGTGCCTCAGTTTCCCCATCTGAATAGGCTGAGGATAACGAGAGTTCCCAACCTAAACAGTTGTCACGAATATATATATATATATGTAGTACGTGGCATGTAGTAAGTGCTGTTAAGTGTTGGCTATTATTTCATATACATTGTCTCATTTAATCCTCATAAGTTGGAGGCGGTAAGTACTATGCTTATTTTACAAATGATGATGCCTAGGTTCAGAAAGATTAAATAACATTTCCAAAGTCCACCTCACCAAACTGACCCAACCCACCACTGCTGTGCCGCCCCTTCCTGTTTCTCTGGTTTAGACCCTTTGAACACCAAGACCATTCTACATTAAAATCAAGTTTGCACCAGATACAGTGGCTCATGCCTGTAATCCCAGCACTTTGGGAGGCTGAGACAGGAGGATTTCTTGCGTCCGGGGGTTCAAGACCTGAGTGGGCAACATAGCGAGACACTGTCTCTACAAAACTTTTTTTTTTTAATTAGCTGGACATGGTGGCATGCACCTGTAGTGCCAGCTAATCAACAGGCTCAGGTGGGAGGATCTCTTGAGCCCAGGAGTTAGAGGCTGCAGTGACCTATGATCAAGCCACCACCCTCTAGTCTGGGCAACAGAGTGAGTCTGCATCTCTAATAAATAAATAAATGAAATCAAGTTTGCTACAGGCATTGAACTTGCCAAATTGATCCTTAGACACCTTCCTATGTTGGCCTTTGTGCACTTTTCCATCCACCTGACATTCCCAATAGCCCTTTGTAACACCAAGTCACAGCAAAATGAAATCCAAAGAGGAGCTGAGCATGCCTCATCAGTACCCAAATCAAGGTGGGCCATGTATTCTAGGTACTGGCATCCAGCAGGGAGCATAAAGGACAAAGTCCCTGTCCTCCTGGTGCTTGGCTTCCATTAAAAGAGACAGATAAACAAGTTAATATGCAATACAGCAGGTACTAGTAAGTGTTGTGCAGAAAGAGAAGGCAGGATGAAATACTGAGAGCACCATAAAATTCTTCAACTTCCCTTAAACCCTTGCTCTCTATCTTGGAGCAGATATTTTCCATGATCCACCATCCGACATCCATGGTCCTTCCAAGTGGCCAAGAAATTTCAGAGCAGATAGGAGAGTAACACTTAAAAGATCAACTCCACAGAACAGATGGCTTCGTTATTTCATGCCAATTAAATCAACGGTTCAGCTGTCTGATCCATTGCTTGCTGATCAAGCTGCAAAGAGCCTCTTGTGCTGGTGCAGATATCTGATTTAGTGTAAAAGACGCTAATGGAGACAGACACCAGGGTCACACAGACAATTGAGCAATATTGAGATAGAGAAATTACACAATGGCATCATGGAGAGGCAAGGAGCAAGTGGAAATCGTGGGATGATGGGTGATGGGGCTGAAAAGCTTTATGTAATTAGGACAATGTTAGGGAGAGAGTGTGACAATGCTAACTACTCAATCCACTTGGGCACATGTTATTACAATAGCGTACAATTCCTTTGTGCCAGACTCTGTGCTAAGCCCTGCAGAGGAGAGGGAGGGGATTCAAAGATACAAAAGATGAAGTGCCTTCCTTGAAGGCACTCAGGAAGACTAGAGCTAGAGGAAGACTCAGAGACAAAAAGCTGCAATATAAAGTCAAGTGATACCATCCTGGCCAACATGGCGAAACCCCGCCTCTACTAACAATACAAAAATTAGCCAGATGTGGTGGCACACACCTGTAATCCCAGCTACTCAGGAGGCTGAGGCACAAGGATCTCTTGAACCCTGGAGACAGAGGTTGCAGTGAGCCAAGATCGTGCCACTGCACTCCAGCCTGGGTGACAGAGCAAGACCTTGTCTCAAAAATAAAAAACAAAAAAATAAAGTCCATGTGACAGCAGTATGATTCTGGGTGAAACTACATTTCAAGTCTATTTTTTTCAGCTTGATGAGGAATTACCAAAACTAACCAGGCTGTGACAGCACACATGTGACACGATATATGGAATATTTGTTAATATATCATCTGTGTATCCGTGCTTAGATGCTGATACCCAGTTGCTCTGAAATAACTGATGCCGGATCATGTCATGTAATTATCTAGTAGGGGCCATATGGAGTGACCACGTGTTTGCACACTTACTGCGGAGCCAGCCCAGAAGTGGATGGGTCTTCCTGTCCTCCGTCACCCTAGGAATAGATAAATCCCAGGATAAAACATGAGGATTTTAAAGGCAGGCCTAGACTGAGATGGCATGGAGAATTTTCACGGCTCTTTCTGAGCTTAGTAGTAAATTTAGACCAAACATTGAGTGATGAAAATGTCTGAAGCTCCTCCAGTGGTCAGCACATTTCCCGCTGTAGCCTCAGGAATCAAGAAAGGGGCTGTGTCAGAGCTCCTGGGAAAAGACCTGAGCATATGTGGGAGATGTTAATCGTTCCCCTAGTTAGATGTGTAGTGATTCCTTTCCAATACCTCTAAGCTCCAGGAAGGCATCCTGAAAAGCCACTCCCTGTTACAATGCAGCTCTGGTGTGGGCATAGCCAAATAGTTCCTTGGAGTAAAATAGAGAGCCCAGAAAAAAGCCCATATAGTATGGGCACTTAGTATACTATTGATATGGTTTGGCTGTGTCCCTACCCGATCTCATCTTGAATTGTAGCTCCCACCATTTCTGTATGTCGTGGGAGGGACCTGGTAGGAGGTAATTGAATCATGGGGATGGGTCTTTCCCATGCTGTTCTCGTGAGAGTGAATAAGTCTCATGAGATCTGATGGTTTTATAAACAGAAGTTCCCCTGCACAAGCTCTCTCTTTCCCTACTATCATATAAGACATCCCTTTGCTCTTCCCTCACCTTCCACCATGATTGTGATGCCTCCCCAGCCACGTGGAACTGTGAATTCATTCAACCTCTTTTTCTTTATAAATTACCCAGTCTGTGGTATGTTTTTATCAGCAGCGTGAAAATGGACTAATAGACTTATAAAACCAGCATTTCCAAATTATGGAGAAGGAATGGGCTAGTCAACAAATAGCAATTTTGGAAAATAAAAAACAAGAACCTACCTTTCACAATACTCAAAGTGTGTATTCTTGGTGTGTTAAAAAGCTAAGCATGCAAATAAAATTATTTAAATGATAGAAAAAATAAAAGACTTTAAAATTAATGTTGGTATAGGCTCTTCTTAAGCAAAATCCTAAAGGAAAACATTGATAAATCCAACCATAAAACTCAATGATATTCTGTATGTTGAAAAAAATATCCTAAACAAGGCTAAAAGATCAGTGGCAGGATGAAGGAAAGTATTCTCAACATATATAATAACCAAAAGATTGATATCCAAATATATCAAGATTTCTCAAAAATCAATATGATAAAACACTAAAATTTAATAGAAAATTGAACAAACAATATAAAGAGACAATGCACAAAATGAAGAAATACAAATTAAAAGATGCTGAACCTTAATAGTAATCCCCCAAAATGCAAAATAAAACAGTGATGTTTCATGGAGTTTATTTTTCCAATACAATAGCAATGTTTAGGCAATACAGTTGAGCATCCCTAATCTGAAAATCCAAAATCTGAAATGTTCCAAAATCTGAAAATTTATGAGGGCAAACACAGTGCCACAAGTAGAAAATACCACACCTGACCTCAAGTGATGGGTCACAGTCAAAATGCAGTCAAAATTTGATTTCATTCACAAATTTGTTAGAAAAAATGTTGTGTAAAACTACCTTCAGGCTATGCATATAAGACATATATGAAACATAAATGAATTTCATGTTTATACTTGGGTCACATCCCCAAGATATCTCATTATGTATTTGCAAATATTCTAAAATGTTAAATTTGAAATCCAAAACACTTCTAGTCCGAAGCATTTCAGATAATGGATACTCAACCTGTATTAAGTGCCTGTTGATGAGCCTTTTCATAAGCTGTTGGTAGATCAAACTGGTAATTTTTCCAGAGGGCAATTCAATAGTACCTTCATTTAAAAAAAAAAGAAAAGAAAAGAGGGACAGGTGCAGTGGCTCACACCCATAATCCCAGCACTTTGGGAGGGTGAGGAGGGCAGATCACTTGAGGTCAGGAGTTTGAGACCAGCCTGGCCAACAAGGTGAAACCCATCTCTACTAAAAATACAAAAATTAGCCAGGCGTGGTGGCACATGCCTGTAATCCCCACTACTCAGGAGGCTGAGGCATGAGAATCACTTGAACCCAGGAGGTGGAGGTTGAAGTGAGCCAAGCCTGGGTGACAGAGCAAGACACTGTCTCAAATAAATAAATAAATAAATAAATAAATAAATAAATAAATAAATAAATAAATTGTTGCAGGAAGTCAGGGACCCCAAACGGAGGGACCGGCTGAAACCATGGCAGAAGAACGTGGATTGTGAAGATTTCATGGACATTTATTAGTTCCCCAAATTAATATTTTTATAATTTCTTATGCCTGTCTTTACTGCAATCTCTAAACATAAATTGTAAAGATTTCATGGACACTTATCACTTCCCCAATCAATACCCTTGTGATTTCCTATGCCTGTCTTTACTTTAATCTCTTAGTCCTGTCAGCTGAGGAGGATGTATGTCGCCTCAGGACCCTGTAATAATTGCATTAACTGCACAAATTGTACAGCATGTGTGTTTGAGCAATATGAAATGTGGGCACCTTGAAAAAAGAACAGGATAACAGCAATGTTCAGGGAATAAGAGAGATAACCTTAAACGCTGACCGCTGGTGAGCCGGGCGGAACAGAGCCATATTGCTCTTCTTTCAAAAGCAAATGGGAGAAATAGCGCTGAATTCTTTTTCTCAGTATGGAACATCCCTGGAAAAGAGAATATGCGCCTGGAGGTACAGGCTTATAAACAGCCCCCCCGAGGTGCGCCTGCCTCTTATGGTTGAGGCTGCAGGGGTGACACAGACCCCAGTCTCCCATAGCGCTCCCAGGCTTATTAGGAAGAGGAAATTCCTGCCTAATAAATTTTGGTCAGACCAGTTGATCTCAAAAACCCTGTCTCCTGATAAGATGTTATCAATGACAATGGTGCCCAAAACTTCATTAGCAATTTTAATTTTGCCTCAGTCGTGTGGTCCTGTGATCTCACCCTGCCTCCATTTGCCTTGTGATATTCTATTACCTTGTAAAGTACTTGATGTCTGTGACCCACACCTATTCACATACTCCCTCCCCTTTTGAAACTCTCTAATAAAAACTTGCTGGTTTTTGCAGCTTGTGGGGCATCACGGAACCTACCGACATGAGATGTCTCCCCTGGACGCCTGGCTTTAAAATTGCTCTCTTTTGTACCCTGTGCCTTTATTTCTCAAGCTGGCCAATGCTTAGGAAAAATAGAAAAGAACCTACATGAACATCAGGGCAGGTTCTCCTATAATAAATAAGAAAAGAAAAGAAATGCACCCAGCCCTCTACCAAGCAATCTGGATGGTTGGCCTGCAGAAATACATAGGCACAAAATGGTCCATATATGCTATGGGCTGAATGTTTCTGTCATCCCCAAAATTCAGGTTGAAATCTAATCCCCAATGCCAATGTGATAGCATTTGGAGGTGGCTTTGGAAGGTGATTAGGTCATGAGCTGGGCGCCCTCATGAATGGAATTAGTGCTTGAATAAGAAGAGGCCAGACATACAGAGGGAAATAACAGGTACTGGGGACTCCAAAAGGGAGGAGTATGGGTTGGGGGGTGAGGGTTGAAAAATATAATGTTCACTATTCAGGTGACGAGCACACTAGAAGTCCAAACTTCACCATTATGCAATATATCCATGTAACAAACCTGCATGTGTACCCCCGAATCTATAAAAAATTGCATACATATATAATGCATACATATATACATATATATAAAATAAATCAATGAAAAAGGAAGAGGTCAGAGCGCTCTGTAATCACAGAGCTTTGGGAGGCCAAGGGCAGGAAGATCACTTGAACCCCGGAATTCAAGACCAGCCTGGGCAACATAGCAAGACTCGTTTCTACAAAAAATTTTCTTAAATTAACTGAATGTGACAGAATGTACAAGTAGCCCAAGCTACTGGGGAGGCTGAGGGAGGAGGATTGCTTGAGCCTGGGAGTTCAAGTCTGCAGTAAGCCATGATCGTGCCACTGCACTCTGGCCTGAGTGACAGAGCAAGGCCCTGTCTCAAAAACAAACAAAAAAAATGAAAAAATATATAAATTCTGTGTGAGTTCAAGACACCTTTGAACTTGATAAATTTGCTTCTCATGATAGCTCTGTGAAGTGTTTAACTTCACTCCCATTTTGATACAAAGAAATTCGGGCTGCAGTTAAGAAAAGGTTGCTCAGTTATTGGGTAAAGGAGGCAGGTTCACAACCAGGTCAGTCAATCTCAAAGACCATAATCTTCTTCACATTGCTGATGAGATAGACCTTGATATCTGCTGTTATAACAGAAGCAACATCTGTGGTAATAGCATCCGTGTGCCGTATACTCAGTGAGAAATTGTGATAGATGCCCTTTCGAGTGCATATCCAACCCATGCCTCCCTTTCTTTTTTAAAACTTTAAAAAATAATTTTTTATTTCCCACACTACACCAACATAACACACCTTCTTTTCTAAGAACTGTGCTCAGGCCAGGCCTGGTGGCTCACCCCTGTAATCCCAGCACTTTGAGAAACTGAGGTCGCAGGATCACTTGAGCCCAGGAGTTCAAGACCAGCCCGGGAAACAAAGTGAGACCCCATCTCAACAACAACAACAACAACAACAACAAAAAGTTAGCCAGGCATGGTGGCACACACCTCTGGTCCCAGCTACATATGAGGCTGAGGAAAGAGGACCATTTCAGCCCAGAAAGTCAAGGTTGTACTGAGCCATGTTCATGCCACTGCACTCCAGCCTGGGTGACACAGTGAGACCCTGTCTCAAATAAATAAATCAATAAATAGGAAGAAAAAATATGCTAACCTAAAAGCATGGGTAGCCATAGGTCATAGTCCAAACAGGGCCTGTCCCAAATGAGAACACTATGATCCTTTCTCCCAGGAATTTGGCATGGGGGCAGGGGCTTTGGTAATTTACCATATGTTCCCTATAAAACGGTCATGTAATCTCAGGACTAGGTATACTGTATTGGGGCAGCTATTGATGACTCTGTACAAGCAGTAATAAGAAACTAGTCTATAAAAAAGGAGAATGAATCAGACTCACCGAGAACGGCAGAGACACGAAACCACATGACCCCAATTAGAGAGAAACAAAGAAAGAGTGGCTGCGTTGGTTTTTCCATGTCCACCAGCTCACCATGAGATTCAACTGCATATAAGTCGTTTAGGTTCCCTGAATTATCCGGTTTCCTTATTTGCCTGCTCTGTTACTGGGGATTATTTAAGTACATATTCATCCGTTTTCCTTTCCCTTCCCTTTCAATATCTCTGTTCTATGTTCAATTGAATTGTCCTCAAGCCATAGTGATGGTATCAGTCAGGGGTGAGTTCCCTTGGAGTTAGCCCCTAGGATCCTTCTATAGCTGAGGCTTCTTCTGTTCCCAGGGCTAAAGCACCAGCACTATCCGGTCACTTAGGCACACTGCTTAAGAACTCTCAGGACTCTGCAGCGGTCGGCCTCAGAAGGTTCCCTGCAAGCACCGGTCTCCCTCACCAAGTTAAACCAAATGTATTCAGTAGCAGCCTTGACAGAATATACAGGCCTGAATTACTGTGAACAAATTACCCGAGGCTGTTGTACACTTCATCACCTATCCACGCCATACTCGGGAACTTGATTTTGTGTTTGGGAGATAGTGAGGGCATGACTCGGCATAACAAAGGCTGAGCAGGGCGCAGCTTGCTGTGTCTTAGCCACTAACTTCAGTGAATCATTCATTAGCAGGGTTGGTGCATTGGAGAAATGAGAAACAAGGAACCTGATTAGAAGGAGAATTCATCACCCTGCCTGGAAGAGTAAACAAAACAAAGGAGCCGTCCATCACAGTGGGGTCTGGCACCACGTTGGCAGCCAACATCTGCTCCACTGGCTGAACGTTCACCTCAGAAAGGGAAGCGCAACCTGATGGCTTCTAGAAAAGCTCCGTGTACTGCTGGCTCTGGGGCCATAGGGCATTTCCCCAAAGGATCACGAATGTCCCAGACTCTGTAGGTTGCAGAGCAACAAGTAGTCTTTGGGAAAGTGGGTACACTCGATTTTATTTCTGATCCACCAAATGTTCTATACCCGAAGGGAGGAAATAGTCACAAACTATGCATTTGACAAAGTTCTAATATCCAGAATCTATAAAGAACCTAAACAATTCAACAAGCAAGAAAAACCAAACACCACATGTTCTCACTCATAGGTGGGAATTGAACAATGAGAACACATGGACACAGGAAGGGGAACATCACACACCGAGGCCTGTTGTGGGGTGGGGGGAGAAGGGAGGGATAGCATTAGGAGATATACCTAATGTTAAATGACAAGTTAATGGGTGCAGCACACCAACATGGCACATGTATACATATGTAACTAACCTGCACGTTGTGCACATGTACCCTAAAACTTAAAGTATAATAAAAAAAAAGTGGGTAAAGACACACAAACAGGCACTTCTCAAAAGAAGATAAAACAGAAAAAATGCTCAACATCACTAATAATCAGAGAAATGTAAATCAAAGCCACAGTGAGAAATCATCTCACACCAGTCAGAATGGCTACCCTTACAAAGCTAAAAAAACAACAGATGCCGGTGAGGCTGCTGAGGAAAGGAAATGCTTACATACTGTTAGTGGAAATGTAAATTAGTTCAGCCACTGTGGAAAGTAGTTTGGAGATTTCTCGAAGAACTTGAAACCGGACTACCATTTGACCCAGTAATCCCATTACCTGGTATGTATCCAAAAGAAAACAAATTGTTCTACCGAAAAGACACGTGCACTCACGTGTTCATCACAGCACTGTTCACAATGGCAAAGACATGAAATCAATCTAGGAGCCCATCAATGGTGGATTGAATAAAGAAAATGTGATACATCTACACTGTGGAATACCATGCAGCCATAAAAAAGAATGAAATCATGTCCTTTGCAGGAAGATGGATGCAACTGGAGGTCATTATCCCAAGTGAACTAACACAGGAACAGAAAACCAAATACTACATGTTCTCACTTATAGGTGGGAGCTCAGCACTGGGTACAGTGAACATAAAGATGGAAACAGTAAACATTGGGAACTACAATAGTGTGGAGAGAAGGAGTGGAGGCAAGGGCTGAAAAACTACCTATGGGGTACTATGCCCACTACCTGGGTGACAGGATCATTTGTATCCCCAACCTCAGTGTCACACGATATACCCATGTAACAAACCTGCACATGTGACCCCTGAATCTAAAATAAAAGCTGAAAATTTTTTTTATTATTTATTTATTTATTTATTTATTTATTTATTTATTTATTTATTTATTGAGACAGAGTTTCTCTCTTGTTGTCCAGGCTGGAGTGCAATTCCGTGATCTTGGCTCACTGCAACCTCCGCCTCCCGGGTTCAAGCGATTCTCCTGCCTCAGCCTCCTGAGTAGCCAGGATTACAGGCACCCACCAGCACACCTGGCTAATTTTTTGTATTTTTTGTAGAGACAGGGTTTCACCATGTTGGCCAGGCTGATCTTGAACTCCTCACCTCAGGTGAACCACCTGCCTTGGCATTCCAAAGTGCTGGGATTACAGACATGAGCCACCACGCCCAGCCGAAATTATTTTTAAAATGTTGCTGTACCCCTGCCAGCAGCACGCTTCCCTGTGGGAAAGTTGTACTTCCTCATTCCATGGACTGCAGGCTTTGTCATGTGACATACTCTGGACAGGGAAAGGTAAATGTAAGTGTCACTTTCATGGTAAGACACTGTGTGTTTACTGTGTTTTTTTTTTTCTGTTTGACGTGAGAGCTGTAGTGGCCCCAACAAAGGATATTCAATTCACCTGACTCCTGGATAAAGACATGATGTTACAGAACTGCAGCTGAGTAATGATGGACAGATAACGTGAGCAAGAAATAAACATTTGTTCTTATAAGTTACTGAGACTTTGGGGATCATTTATTATTGCTGCTTTCTCTAGCCTATCCCAACTCAAAACATATCCATCAATCTCCCCTACACACATCCATTTTTGTGTTTCATTCAGCTATAAATGACACCAAAATGGGACTGCTGGTGCCTCATTGTTTTGTAAGTTTTGGTGAAATACCTCCTGCAGTTTTTGTTTACTGATCTCTATTAGTGCATTCTCATGCTGCTATGAAGAAGTAACCTGAGATTGGGTAATTTATAAAGAAAAGAGGTTTAATTGACTCACAGTTCCACATGGCTAGGGAGGCCTCAGGAAACTTATAATCATGGCAGAAGATACCTCTTCACAGGGCAGCAAGAGAGAGAAAGAGTGTAAGCAGGGAAAATGCCAGACACTTATAAAACCCTTTGATCTCATGAGACTCACTCATTATCACAAGAATAGCATGGGGGAAACCGCTCCCATGATTCAATTACCTCCAGCAGTTCCTGCCTTTGACACGTGGGGATTATGGGGATTAGAATTCAAGGTGAGATTTAGGTGGGGACACAGAGCCAAACCATATCATGCTCTTTCTACCCAGACCTGGTAATTGGTCCACAGGGCTAAATAGAGACAAACTCTTGTGATAGCCACCACATTGGATCCCCAAGCAATCCTTAACTACAAATGCCATCCCTAGATACAGGGTCAAGATTATCATGCCTGACTTATTTTTCCAATGATTGAATCACTCCCAGGGAAGCCTCTCAGTCTCTCATGAATAATTTTCTGAAACCTACCATATCCAGGTCACCAACCATCTCAGATATCTCTGAATCTTCATTAGAGATGATATTCAAAATATCTAACAGCTGGCATGGAGTTATAGTATGCCGATACAGTGCTGTATTCAAGCAAGGTCCCTCACTAAACTTTATATAACATATTTACTAACATTTTCTTCACATAGTTTTATGTTTTAACTTTTTCCTTTTAATTTCTTAATCTATATGGAATTTTTTGGTGCACAGTATTAGATAGGAATTTAAATGTCTTCCCCAATAATTAACCCCAGTCATTTATTGAATACTGTACTATCTTTTTACTTATATAAAATACCAGCATCTTTGGTAATAAATATTTATTTGTCCTTAATTCTATTTCTATGCTTTCTATTCTGATCCAAGGATCTATTGGTCTCAATATGCACCATACAGATTAAATACTTAGGGTGTACCGTATTGCATTTCTTTTTCAAAATACTCTTTGTTGTAATCCTATATCTTCTTTCAAATGAGCTATAAAATTATGTTGTCGTTCCCCTAGCCTCTAAAAATCTATATTTGTATGTGTATTGGGATTTCCCGAAACTTAAAGATTAATGTTCGGAAATTAAATGGAAATCTATGCAATTCCATCTTTCTACCCAAGAACTTGATATATCTCTTCATTAATTAAGTCTTTTTATTTTTTTAAGTCTTTCTTTACGTCTTCCAGTTAAGCTTATATTTTTCTTCATAAAAATTTTACTCTTTTTATTAAGTTTATTCCTAGATATTTTACTTTTAGGTCATTATATAAATGGCGCAATGGAACTCAGAATTAAGAAACTAACACAAAACTGCACAACTACATGGTAACTGAACAACCTGCTCCTAAATGGCTACTGGGTAAATAATGAAATTAAGGCAGAAATAAAGATGTTCTTTGAAACCAATGAGAACAAAGACACAACATACCAGAATCTCTGGGACACATTTAAAGCAGTGTCTAGAGGGAAATTTATGGCACTAAATGCCCACAAGAGAAAGCAGGAAAGATCTAAAATCGACACCTTAATATCACAATTAAAAGAACTAGAGAAGCAAGAGCAAACACATTCAAAAGCTAGCAGAAGGCAATAAATAACTAAGATCAGAGCAGAACTGAAGGAGATAGAGACACAAAAAACCCTTCAAAAAATCAATGAATCCAGGAGTTGTTTTTCAAAAAGATCAACAAAATTGGTAGACTGCTAGCAAGACTAATAAAGAAGAAAAGAGAGAAGAATCAAATAGACACAATAAAAACTGATAAAGGGGATATCACCACCGATCCCACAGAAATACAAACTACCATCAGAGAATACTATAAACACCTCCATGCAAATAAACTAGAAAATCTGGAAGAAATGGATAAATTCCTGGACACACACACCCTCCAGAGACTAAACCAGGAAGAAGTTGAATCTCTGAATAGACCAATAACAGGCTCTGAAATTGAGGCAGTAATCAATAGCCTACCAACCAAAAAAAGTCCAGGACCAGAAGGATCCACAATCAAATTCTACCAGAGGTACAAAAAGGAGCTGGTACCATTCCTTCTGAAGCTATTCCAATCAATAGAAAAAGAGGGAATCCTCCCTAACTCATTTTATGAGGCCAGCATCATCCTGATACCAAAGCGTGGCAGAGACACAACAAAAAAAGAGAATTTTAGACCAATAACCCTGATGAACATCGATGTGAAAATCCTCAATAAGATACTGGCAAACCGAATCCAGCAGCACATCAAAAAGCTTATCCACGACAATCAAGTTGGCTTCATCCCTGGGATGCAAAGCTGGTTCAACATTCGCAAATCAATGAACGTAATCCATCACATAAACAGAACAAATGACAAAAACCATATGGTTAACTCAATAGATGCATAAAAGTCCTCTGACAAAATTTAACAGCGCTGAATTCATGCTAAAAACTCTCAATAAACTAGGTATTGATGGGATGTATCTCAAAATAATAAGAGCTATTTATGACAAACCCACAGCCAATATCATACTGAATGGGCAAAACTGGAAGCATTCCCTTTGAAGACTGGCACAAGACAGGGATGCCCTCTCTCACCACTCCTATTCAACATAGTGTTGGAAGTTCTAGTCAGGGCAATCATGCAAGAGAAAGAAATAAAGGGTATTAAATTAGGAAAAGAGGAAGTCAGATTGTCCCTGTTTGCAGATGACATGATTGTATATTTAGAAAACCCCATCATTCTCAGCCCAAAATCTCCTTAAGCTGATAAGCATTTTCAGCAAAATCTCAGGATACAAAATCAATGTGCAAAAATCACAAGCATTCCTATACACCAATAACAGAGAGCCAAATCATGAGTGAACTCCCATTCACAACTGCTACAAAGAGAATAAAATACCTAGGAATCCAACTTACAAGGGATGTGAAGGACCTCTTCAAGGAGAACTACAAACCACTGCTCAACAAAATAAAGGAGGACACAAACAAATGGAAGAACATTCCATGTGCATGGATAGGAAGAATCAATATAGTGAAAATGGCCAGACTGCCCAAGGTAATTTATAGATTCAATGCCATCCCCATCAAGCTACCAATTACTTTCTTCACAGAATTGGAAAAATCTACTTTAAAGTTCATATGGAATCAGAAAAAGAGCCCGCATTGCCAAGACAATACTAAGCAAAAAGAACAAAGCTGGAGGCATTACACTACCTGACTTCAAACTATACTACAAGGCTACAGTATCCAGAAGAGCACGGTACTGGTACCAAAACAGAGAGATAGACCAATGGAATAGAACAGAGGCCTCAGAAATAACACCACACATCTACAACCATCTGATCTTTGACAAACCTGACAAAAAGAAGAAATGGGGAAAGGATTCCCTATTTAATAAATGGTGCAAACTGGCTAGCCATGTGTAGAAAGCTGAAACTGGATCCCTTTCTGACACCTTATACAAAAATTAATTTAAGATGGATTAAAGACTTAAATGTTAGACCTAAAACCATAAAAACCCTAGAAGAAAACCTAGGCAATACCATTCAGGACATAGGCATGGGCAAGGACTTCATGACTAAAACACCAAAAGCAATGGCAACAAAAGCCGAAATAGCCATATGGGGTCTAATTAAACTAAAGAGCTTCTGCACAGCAAAAGAAACTACCATCAGAGTGAACAGGCAACCTACAGAATGGGAGAAAACTTTTGCAATCTACCCATCTGACAAAGGGCTAATATCCAGAATCTACAAAGAACTTAAACAAATTTACAAGAAAAAAACAAACAATCCCATCAAAAAGTGGGCAAAGGATATGAACAGACACTTCTCAAAAGAAGACATTTATGCAGCCAACAGACACATGAAAACATGCTCATCATCACTGGTCATCAGAGAAATGTAAATCAAGACCACAATGAGATACCATCTCACACCAGTTAGAATGGCAATCATTAAAAAGTCAGGAAACAACAGATGCTGGAGAGGATGTGGAGAAATAGGAATGCTTTGGTGGGACTGTAAACTAGTTCAACCATTGTGGAAGACAGTGTGGTGATTCCTCAAGGATCTAGAACTAGAAATACCATTTGACCCAGCCATCCGATTACTGGGTATATACCCAAAGGATTATAAATCATGCTACTATAAAGACACATGCACATGTATGTTTATTGTAGCACTGTTCACAATAGCAAAGACTTGGTACCAACCCAAATGTCCATCAATGATAGACTGGATTAAGAAAATGTGGCACATATACACCATGGAATACTATGCAGCCATGAAAAAGGATGACTTCATGTCCTTTGCAGGGACATGGATGCAGCTGGAAACCATCATTCTGAGTAAACCATCACAAGAACAGAAAACTAAACACAACATGGTCTCACTCATAGGTGGGAATTGAACAATGAGAACACTTGGACACAGGTCGGGGAACATCACACACTGGACCTGTCTTGGGGTGGGGGACTCAGGGAGGGATAGCATTAGGAGAAATACCTAATGTAAATGACAAGTTAATGGGTGCAGCAAACCAACATGGCATGTGTATACCTATGTAACAAACCTGCACGTTGTGCACATGTACCCTAGAACTCAAAGTATAATTTAAAAAAAAGTAAAAAAAACAATTCACTCAATTTTCTCACTGATTTTTTTCATTCGTATCTAAAACTTTTTAATTTTTGATATTTCTCTTGTGTTTAGCCACATTATTGGACATTCATATTAATCTAATTAGTTTTTAACTTGGTCATCATGAGTTTTCCAAGTAGATTTTCCAATCACTTAAAAATAATAACTGTGTTTCTGCTTTTCCAAAATATATACTGACAATTTGTCTTTTCTTGTCTTATTATATTGGCAAGAAGCTTGAAAACAATGTATCATATGCTTTGCTATAACTGAGTTGTGTTTTAAACATCTCATCAAAGTTTTAAAAATTTGTTAATTTAATTGTATAAGGAAATCCCTTTAGAAAAGGTAATCATGCAGCTAGAAAGTATTAGATTTACAATAATGCATTTTGTCCTGAAGGGATTTAAAGACTAATGCTTTGATTGTGTTTTTGTTATTATAAGCTAAAAATGCCAGATTAAGATGTACAAAAACAGACCTAAGCACTTTTTGATTTGTTCTTCAGTCTACATACTTGGCTACATCTTGGTATCCTCTATCGTCTACGACCTTGAATTTGAAGTTCTTGATTGATATATTACAACCAAAAGAAAAAATAATGCAGCATAGAAAGAACAGCCTATCCCTAAAATAAAGCATATTTGTGTCTCTGGTCTCCACAATAGCCTTTTCCCTATTGGTTCATACAGAATAGAAATTTTGTTAAAACTCTAGTGGGCCACATGATAGAAATTGTGTTTCCTAACTAATTAGTCATATATCATATATATCCATTTCTTATTTTGAAAACTTGTTCTGCTGTGGAAATGCCTGTAACAGTGATAATTGCTGCCATTCTTTTCTTGTTCCTGAGTGCAGTGGGATAGCCTCTACTATTTTACTTTGTACAGTCTTTGTAATGCCTGTTTTAATATGGTGAATGGCTAACAGCTTCAGGTATGGGCTCTCCTATCTTCTCTCTAAACACTGTGAAGACACTGAAGATGAATATAGAAAGAAAAAAAGATAAAATTTGTAATGCCTGAATCTAGGCAGACTTGAATTCAATTATGGGGCAAATTGATCTGTATTAACAAAAAAATACAAGCTGCTCAGGTTTTCATTTATGTTGATTTATGAAAGCAAGAACATCTAAAAAAGATAAAAGAGCTTTTGTTAAGTCCAGTAGGTCACCTTGATCACAAGTGTGAGGGGCAAGGTGGGCTGCAACCATAAGAGGACTGGTCAACCAACCTTGAAGATCTGCCCAACACATTTCCACATTTAGACAGGGAACAGATCTGAGAGGACAACTGACATGATAGAATTTGTGCAGGTGTCATCCCCATGACACCAAGGGTGAAGACAGTATGGTAAGAACCTTGGCTGGGCATGGTGGGTCACACCTGTAATCCCAGCACTTTGGGAGTACGAGGCAGGCAGATCACTTGAAGTTAGGAGTTCGAGACAAACCTGGCCAACATGATGAAACCCCGTCTCTACTAAAAATACAAAATTTAGCCGGGCATGGTGGTGGGCGCCTGTAATCCCAGCTTCTCGGGAGGCTGAGGCAGGAGAATCATTTGAACCCGGGAGGCGGAGGTTGCAGTGAGCCGAGATCACATCACTGCACTCCAACCTGGGCGACCGAGCAGGACTCTGTCTCAAAAAAAAAAAGAGAACCTCATAGCAACACTTGACAGCAATTGCTGCTTTTGTGTAGAATTTTAGTTCATAGATGTGGAACCTGGCAATGGGAATAGGAGGAAGATGCCACTTCAGGGGATAGGAGTTCATGAGGAGAGAGCTGAATAGAAAGGTACAAAACAAGATTGGTGCACCCTGCCTTTTACTTAGAAGTTTGGGAACATCTTATCATATCCAATCCAGCATGATCTCCCTCCTGGATCATTGCAGTAGCTCCCTAATGATCTCCCTGTGTCCCCTCGCCTGCCTCCTTTAAAATGTAAGTCAAGGCCAGGCATGGTGGCTCACACTTGTAATCCCAGCACTTTGGGAGGCCGAGGAAGGAGAATTGCTTGAGGCCAGGAGTCCCAGGCCTGCCTGGGCAACACCCTGTCTCTACCAATAATACAAAATTAGCCAAGTGTGTGCCTGTAGTCCCAGCTACTCAGGATCCTGAGGTGGCAGGATCGCTTGAGCCCAGGAGTTTGAGGCTGCAGTCAGCTATGATTGCACCTCTGCACTCCAGCCTGGGTGACACAACAAGACCCTAACTAAAATAAAATACAAAATATAGTCAGATCATGTCACTCTTCTGCTAAAATGCTACAGTTGGTTCCTATCTCACTCAGATATAAAATTCAAAAACCCTTACCACTGTCTGGAGGCCCTAGTGATCTAACCCCTACCTACCTGCGTGTCTAAGCTCCCATCCTACCCACTCTCCCCTCACTCACTCTGCTTCGGCCACACAGTCCTTCTTGCTCTGCTTCTAGTGCTCCAAGCAAGCACATTTCTAGTTCAAGTCATTTATACTCACAGTTCATTCTTCTCAGAGATGTCTGTCTGGGTTGTTCCCTCAGTCCATTTGGATTTCTGTGCAACTTCTCAGAGGAGCACTCTTTGCTCCTTTCTCCATTCTATGTTCTTTCTTTAGTCTTCTTTGTTGTTCTTCCTTAGCACTTGTTACACATAATATGCCATACATTTCTTTGTTAATTTATTTCTTATTTATTTGTTAATATTTGTTCATTATTGTCCTCCTTCTATGAGGAGAAAGTTCCTAAAA
Organism: Gorilla gorilla gorilla; assembly: GCF_029281585.2. Lineage (NCBI taxonomy): Eukaryota > Metazoa > Chordata > Mammalia > Primates > Hominidae > Gorilla > Gorilla gorilla. The sequence continues at coordinate 25,252,489 of NC_073242.2, read as the reverse complement.
AACATTTTAAGTTCTATAAAAGTAGCCAGGCACAGTGGCTCTTGCCTGTAATCCCATCACTTTGGGAGGACAAGGTGGGAGAATTGCTTCAGCCCAGGAGTTCAGGACCAGCCTGAATAACATAGCAAATTCTGCATTGACATCTCTACAAAAAATAAAAAATATATTGGACTTGGTGGTACATATCTGTAGTCCCAGCTATTCAGGAGGCTGAGGCAGGAGGATCACTTGAGCCTAGGAGTTGGAGGCTGCAGCGAGCTATGATCACACCACTGCCCTCAATCCTGGGTAACAGAGTGAGAATTTGTCTAAAAAAACCCAAAAACAACAAACAAGCAAACAAACACGAAAGTAGAAGTTTCATCTTTTCTGTGCACTGATATATCTGCAGTGCCTAGAACAGTACCTGGCACAGAGTAAGGTCCATAATGAATATTTGTTGGATGCATGGATGGATGGATGGATAGATGGATGGATGGATGAGATTTAGAGACCACAAAGGTAAGCAGAAAAAAACCGTTTTTACCTGGTGTGTTTATAAACAAGGAATCTCTGTGGCTGCTGTGTGAAAGATAAATTGTGGGAGCTAGGTGAGGGGAGATGCCAGGAGACAGTTAAAGAGCTATGCAAAGATTCAGGAGGGAACAATGGTGGTTGGGGCCTGGACAGATTTCTTCTTTTTCAAGAATGAGAAAGGGAAAAGGGAGCATAAGGTTCCTGTTAAAAAAATGCTACCAGTCTAATAAACTGCCTTTGTAGGTAACTATTTTCATACAGACTTTATGCTTATAGAATTCTTTCTTTATCCTTAAACTTACATATATAAAAATAAAGACACCTCAGAGTTGGTTTCTTTCTGTTAAATTTGCCCACAACTAGCTGAACCCTGTGCCTCAGTAGGTTCAGTTCTTTCTTTAGTTCAGGAATGCTGTATTCAATTTTGTCTTTGATTGTTATATAACATTTATTCCTCTATCTTTCTCCCAAAGACCAGTTCTCTATATCATGAATCTCCATTCTCTGTCCTCTAGACATAAGTTATAATGTTCTCTCTCATCATTTTCATCACTTTTTTTGGTACTTTGCATTCTAGAGTCTCCCAAGTTTATAATAGACAGCACTGATTTAGTTTTCTAAGGCAATTTAAAATTCTGCTCTACGATTATTGGTTTCCTTATATTTTCCCTTTATCTCAGGCTACAACTTTTCATCTTAGACTACTGTGATAACTTCCTGTATTTCTACTTTCACTTCAGAGAGAGCAGAAAATACATGCTATCTAAAATGTACTTCCATTTTTCCTAAGATACTCTCTTTTGAATTTTCTTTTCCTATTTACAATGAAATATCTTTCCGTGGAATTCAAGTTCCTTTTCTGACTTTTTAGGTTTGATAAAAGATATTTCTATCTTTGCCTAATATCTGTGAAAAAATACTGTGAGGGAACCTTCTTAACCTCTATTGTCTGACTGCATGCTTTTGTAGAATCATAAATTTTTTTTGTCTCACTCTGTTCCCCAGGCTGGAGTGCAGTGGCGCAATCTCAGCTCACTGAAATCTCCACCTCCCAGGTTCAAGCGATTCTTGTACTTCATCCTCCCAAGCAGCTGGGACTACAGGTGCACCACCACGCCCAGCAAATTTTTGTATTTTTTAGTAGAGACAGGTTTCGTCATGTTGGCCAGGCTGGTCTTGAACTCCTGGCCTCAGGTGATCTCCCTGCCTCAGATCATGATTTTTTAGTGATCAGTTAAGGCAGCTAAGAAACGTTATGGATTGGATTGTATAGAAAGCCAGGTGCTGCTGGAGATCTCTGCCCTGTTTTGACTTTGCGTTTAGTGAAGATACTGAGCTGAGCACCAGTCATTTTTATTTTATTTTATATTCTATGCAACTTGATCTCGGCTTTAAGTACACAATGCGGCTTTGCTAATCATCCTAGTGACATCACCCACTCTATCAGGAAAAAATTACATCATGTCATGGAGAAGACTTGCTGCTTGCCAGCTTCCCATTGGTTGTCACCATCTTTGACCATGGAGGCAGCTGCTCTTGACAGGTGAATGCAACTCACCCGCAGTACTTCCCATGCACACCATGATTTATCCTCCCTCCTAGACATCACCTCTGAAAACTGGAGAAGCAGTGCAGCTCTGCTGTTCTAACTTTCCACATCTCTTCTTGTGGCCCATGCTGCCCTCCTTTTTTTTTTTTTTTAATTATACTTTAAGTTCTAGGGTACATGTGCAGAACCTGCAGTTTTGTTACATAGGTATACATGTGCCATGTTGGTTTGCTGCACCTATCATCTCATCATTTACATTAGGTATTTCTCCTAATGCTATTCCTTCCCCAGCCCCCCACCCCCCAACCAGCCCCGGTGTGTGATGTTCCCTGCCCTGTGTCCATGTGTTCTCATTGTTCAACTCCCATCTATGAGTGAGAACATGCAGTGTTTACTTGGAACCAACCCAAATGTCCATCAATGATAGACCGGATTAAGAAAATGTGGTACATATACACCATGGAATACTATGCAGCCATAAAAAAGGATGAGTTCGTGTCCTTTGTAGGGACATGGATGAAGCTGGAAACCATAATTCTGAGCAAACTAACAGAAGAACAGAAAACCAAACACCACATGTTCTCACTCATAGGTGAGAACAGAACAATGAGAACAACTGGACACAAGGTGGGGAACATCACACACCAGGGCCTGTCATACGGTGGGGGGCTGGGGGAGGGATAGCATTAGGAGAAATACCTAATGTAAATGATGAGTTAATGCATGCAGCACACCCACATGGCACATGTATATATATGAGACAAACCTGCACATTGTGCACATGTACCCTAGAACTTAAAGTATAATAAAAATAAAATAAAATAAAAAGTAACCCACCCAAGGTCGAATTAAGAACTTGAGCTGTCTTTTTAATCACTACTCTATATAGACATTTGTTGAATAAATGGTCAAACGTATTTTGATCAAGCATATGCTTATTTAAATATCACTATTTTTTGAATTTTATGAATATTTATTGACCATTTGGAAAAATGTAAGAACAGAATCTCATGGAAAATGTAAGAACAGAATCTCATGGAAAATGTAAATAATTTTCAATCATGCTAACTTAACATTTCATTTATACACTTTCAGGATTTACTCTGTTGTGTGAATATGCATACTTTAGAATAAAACTGGTATCATACCAAAAAAAAAAAAAAGAAAATGTGGCACATATACACCATGGAATACTATTCAGCTGTAAAAAGAATGAGTTCATGTCCTTTGCAGGGACATGGATGGAGCTGGAAACCATCATTCTCAGCAAACTATCACAAGGACAGAAAACCAAACACTGCTGCCCTCTTTTAATCTAGTCGTGGCTTCTCTAACTCTAGAAGAAATTCCTTGAAGTTCGTAGCATATGTGTGCCATCTTCCCTGCTTTCCTTTGCTGATCTCTTTATATACTCTTTGGATCATTTTGGGCAAGACTTTGGAAAATGAGAGAAGCGAGAGGAAAAGAGGTCATCTACTGTTTTTGGATCTTTATAATGCCATGCCTGTGACTTAGAAAACTAATGAATCTTTATTGAGTGCATTGATAAAGTGGATGTAGAAGACCCAAGACTTGGGTCTTGGGTGATTTTCCCAAGTTCTCACAGATCACATGTATCTCCCGACCTTTTTTTTATGAGGTTCTTGTTCAGATTCTATTTCTGCTAAAAAGCCTGGATTCAATACCCTTATTTTTCCTGCAAAGCTTTCTCTACGCCTCTAAGTCTAAAGTAGTTTTTCCCACACTGAGTTCCCAAAGTACTCTTCTCTGTATCTCTCTTATGACTTTCATCTTTGTTTTATGGTCATTGAAGGACTTGTCTTATTCCATCTATCCCTTCAACAAGATAAAAATACTTCCTCTGTAGATGAAGCAGACTTTGATACCCTCTGGGATAGCATCTGTATAAGGCTTAAGATTGAAAAAGAAGAGGGAAATTTGAATTAAGTCAGCCCACTGTGTTGATTTTCACCATCCCTGCATGTGTCCTGGGATCCCCAGCCACCTCATGAGCAGAAGGACACACCCGAACTGCTGGCCTTCTGAATCTAGGGATTGCAAACTTTTTCTATAAAAGGTTAGATAGCAAGTATTTTAGGCCATGAATGAGTGTGGCTGTGTTCGAATAAAAGTTTATTTACAAAACAGGCTGTAGCCTGTGGACTGTAGGTTACGCACCCTATTTTATATCATGGACTTCTCTACCAAGAAAGTGGGAAATAGGTAAGATTTCCTGTTCAGCTGTGGACCCACACTTGACCGGCTAGCTGACCACTACGGAAGGAGAAGAGGTCTTCCCTACAACCAACAAGCATCACAATTTTACTTGTGTAGCAGACTTCAACAAACAGTGGAATAGGCATTATCAAAAGCCTTGTGGTAACATAAGAAGAAAGTTAGCACACCAATCAGGTGTTATCAAACTTTGTGGGAGAAATGACCTATTTCTTAATAAGTCAGAATGGAAACATCTCATAAAGTAATATTTTAAAAGTTCAGTAGCAAGCACCTCTCTGTGGAATATGTTAAAAAGGTCCAGGCTAGGCACAGTGGCTCACGCCTGTAATCCTAACACTTTGGGAGGCCAAGGAGGGCAGATCACGAGGTCCAGAGATCTAGACCATCCTGGCCAACATGGCGTAAACCCCGTCTATACTAAAAATACAAAAATTAGCTGGGTGTGTTGGCGCTTGCCTGTAGTCCCAGCTACTCAGGAGGCTGAGGCAGGAGAATTGCTTGAACCCAGAAGGCGGAGGTTGCAGTGAGCCGAGATCGGCCACTGCACTCCAGCCTGACGCCTGGTGACAGAGCGAGACTGAGTCTCAGAAAAAAAAAAAAAAAAAAAAATGTCCCATCTGTGATTTTTCCCTCGCAAACATAGGTTCCAGCTAAGGCAGCTGTTTGCAGAATCTTATGGCAGCTAACTCTGCAAACTGACCTACTTCTTCCAAACTCAGCTCTGCAAATTGCGTGGTTAGAACAAGCCCTGTGTGTGACAGGTTTTTTTTTTTTCAGATACTGCAGCCCGGCTGCTATTTCATTATTGCCAACTTTGAAATTCGCCTTGATGGTTTCTCAGGTTTTATGGGAAATCTTAAGGAAAAGAAAAAATAGGCAATGGATAAAAATGGTCACATGCTGAACACAGGTGAGGTTTTTCTGGGTTTCCACCATATGTCAGGCTATGTCCTCTTTTAGGGCCAGATTCGCATCTTATTTATTCATCTTGGCATCATCTACAAATCCTAGTGTCTTTCATGTAGTAGCTGTTCAATAAATATTAGTGTAGTGAATGCATACATACATAAGTGACAGATAAAAAGAAATAAGAAGGAAGACAGATAGGAAATGTACGGGCAGGAGAGAATATTTTCCTCTGTTTCTCAGGTGATCGACTCCATTTATTTGTTCACTCATTCATTCATTCATTGATGAACACTTATTGAGTATTCTCTGTGCCACTACTCATATAGTCATTGGATACCCACTTCCCCACCACTGCCAGGTGCACAGAATCTGTTGGATCAGCATAAGAAATGATTTCATAGAGGCCTTATGTGAGGGGTGAATTTGGATTTTGAATATGACTTACTGTTATCCATGATTCTGTCACTAATGAAAATTACAAATATTTTCGTATCATCCTTTTTTTTTTTGAGAGGAAGTCTTGCTCTGTCACCCAGGCTGGAATGCAGTGGTACAATCTCGGTTCACTGCAACCTCCACCTCCCGGATTCGAGCCATTCTCCTGTCTCAGCCACCTGAGTAGCTGGGACTACAGACGCCTGCCGAGATGCCCAGCTAATTTTTGTATTTTTAGTAGAGATGGGGTTTCATCATGTTGGCCAGGCTAGTCTCAAACTCCTAACCTCAAGTGATCCACCTGCCTCGGCCTCCCAAAGTACTGGGATTACAGAAGAGAGCCACAGCACCCTACCTATTTTCAAATCATTTTACTGAAAGTAGATCCAATGCTAGATCTTTCTCAAATTATGTGTTAATTAAAAGCACAAGTATTATCATATTGCAGATTGGGGTTCCTTTTCGTATTTTGAAAACTGTATTTCAGAATAATTAGTTTTCTTAATATATTTCATTTTATGCATTTAAAAACATTATTTTAAAGCAAGGCACAGTGGCTTGCACCTATAATCCCAGCATTTTCCGAGGTCAAGGTGAGAGAATCACTTGAGTCCAGGAATTCAAGATTAGCCTGGGCAACACGGTGAAACCCTGTCTCCACAAAAACATATGAAATTTAGCTGGGCATGTGGTGCCTACCTATAGTCCCAGCTATGTGGGAGGCTCAGATGGGAGAATCACCCACATCACTGCAGTCCAGCCCAGGTGACAGAGTGAGACCCCGTCTCAAAAAGTAAATATATATATATACATATATATATGTGTATGTATATATTTATGTATATATTATGTACCCTGACTCAAATATATATATAATATATATATATTGAATTGAATATATATATATATACTCTATATAACTTGGGTCAGGGTACATAAATCCAGCCCCTGGCTTCATTCAGAGAGACAGGATCCTCACCTCTGATCATGTGTGGTAAACATTCAGTTTCCATTTTCTATAGGAATTGGCATTCTGTTCCTTTCTCAGCTGGTAGCATAAACTTCACTTAACCCAGTGGGCTTCCCTTGCACTTTGATCAGTGGAAGTATTTTAGCAGGGTGTTAGTAAGGGAGGGATTTTTATTATTTTTATGCTTATTTTAGTACATTTATATATTTCCAAAGTATTTTATGGATCATTTCTATGTGTTTGCATTGGAGGGTTGAGATCACTGCATACACCCAGTCTACCATTTTGCCTAGAGGTCTTCTTTTGACTCTGTTGTAAGAGTGATGTTGTAAGAAATTGATTCAATGGCTTCCCACCTTCTGCAGAATAAAGTACAAGTTCTTTAGCAGGGCAAACAACTTGGCTCTAGCCAACCTTTCCACCTTAATGACCTATCATTCCCTTTATTCACCTCATATTTCAATCATACTAGATTATTTGCTCTCCTCATAATGTCTGATGAAATAGAACCATGAGTTAATACTCAAGGCCCAGTTCAAAAATTATTTCCTCTCTGTAGCTTTCCCTTAGGCAGATTAATTACCCTTCATCACAGTGGTCTATTAGAGCATTTAATCACTCTATAACCCAGTGTGTCTTTTCTTCTCCATCTAATTCTGAGCCTCTCTAAAACATAATGATATATCCTTTATCTCCAGATTCCCATTACCTAGCATACGGTGACCAGATATGTGTAATGTGTTGTATTAGAACTGACATTAATCCCTCACTCTCTCTGAATGCATGTTTTTAGCACACATGTTATTCTCTTGAGATAGTTGATCAAAATCTATAGAGCAATTGAGTTTAGAACTTAAAACCTAAGTTGAATTAAACTTAGGTTTAATTCATACAATCGAACATTCTCGGGTTAGAAAGAGATGCTAAGAGCTATGTAGGCTAATCACCCATACATCATACAGTTATTCTGCAACTTCCCAATCTAGCAATCATCCAGAGTTTGACATCTTCTATTTAGCCTGTCTTCGTTCCTTGCATACTATGTGGCAATAGTTGGCCTTTTTCCTGGTGCTGGATCACCACTCACTCTCTGGGGTTTCCCAACTCTGCAAAGTTCAACAACAATGAAAAGAAATTCACAGCCCAGTATTTCTCAGATGTCATCTATCCTCCAGCCATTGCCCTTCCAAACTAGCTGATGGTGGAGTTCTGGCAAGGTCTCCTTTATTTGTTTTCTACTGAAATTTTAGGAAGGAGAGTTGGACTAGCTCTTAGTATGCCCCTTGACTTTGATCCCTTTTATACTCTGTCTAGGGGAAGTTACTGGAATGTCTCACTCATGGATGGCACTCTTCCCTAGTTCTACCGCTAATGTAGATTTTTCTCTTCTTTTCATACTCCTTCGATTATGTCAACAAGAACCTGGGAAAAGGGGAGAAGTATGACGCTTAGATGCTTCTTCAGGGGAAGAACCAAGGACAGACACCCTCTTCTCTAATCTCAACCTTGAAATGGAGAAATGCTAATCACATATGGTCAAAGTCAAATGTATTGACAGAACATATTTTCTTTTTTTTATTTTATTTTATTATTTTTTTTTGAGACAGGGTCTGGTTCTGTCACCTAGGCTGGAGTGCAGTGGCACAATCTGGGCTCACTGCAACCTCCGCCTCCCAGGTTCAAGTGATTCTCGTGCCTCAACCTCCCAAGTAGCTGGGACTACAGGCATGTACCACCACACCTGGCTAATTTTTGTATTTTTAGTAGAGACAGAGTTTCACCATGTTGGCCAGGCTGGTCTTTAACTCCTGGCCTCAGTGATCCTCCCTCCTTGGCTTCCCAAAGTGCTGGGATTATAGGCATGAGCCACTGACACACCTGGCCGACAGGTCATATTTTCTAATGAGCAGAGTCACTGCATGATTAAGGTCATACATGTGAATATGGTCCCGTCTTCTTTTTTATGTTTTTAGGAGGTTAAATCAGCAAACTCACTCTGGCCATCTCTAGCCTATGCCAGGGTACTTCACTCTCTCTTCTTCTTGCCTGGGCTTGTTTGCCCATTTTCATCTTATTGATGAGAAAACAGAAACTTCAAGAAGTGAGCTTTTAGCTTCATAAGAGAGAGAGGGAGAGACCTTAGATGATGGCGATAGGATTAGCTCTATACTGTAACCTAGCCTGTTGGAATGGTTTGTGCTGAGTGTAGGTCATGTGCCCTGATGGTAAAAATCAAATGACATTTGACTCCCATTGGCCACTGTGGGAACCAAGACCCATGGCCCCCTAAAGGTTTGCTGAAAATCATGGACATGAGGCAGATCAACTAACAGGAGAAAAGGCATGCAATAAAATAAGACAGGTTATCTTGGTAAATCAGGTTTAGTGGTGGCAAGACAGGCTGTAGGAGAGAGAAGGAAAGAGACTTCGCTAGCAAAGTTGCTCTTGTTATGTAGGCAAAGCCTCACAGGTAGTAGCCCTCAGACAGAAGACATGAAAATGTTTATTTTCAGACTTTTAAGATGCCAGACTCTAATCTCTCCTGGATCCAGGAAAGGCCTGGCTGCATTCTTGGAGATTCTCTACAGATGCAAATTTCCCCTGCAGAAGAAAGTTTACAAGGCCACTCCTGTCTGCTGGCCTGGCTGCAGCCATTTCAAAACATGTCTAAGAAATATATTTTGGGGTAAAATATTTTGATTTCTTTCAATACAGCTATTACTGGAAAGCGGTCTCAACTCAGACCCCAGGAGAAGGTTCTTGGATCTTGCACAAGACAGGATTTAGGGCGAGTCCACTGAATGAAGTGAAAGCAAGTTTATTAAGAAAATATCAATGAAAAGAGTCAAACTCTGGAAAATATTGGAGGATTTATTCTGAGCCAGATATAAGTGACCAATGGTTTATGACACAGCCCTCAGGAGATTCTGAGAATATGTGCCCAAGGTGGTCAGGGCACAGTCATATTTTAGGGAGTCATGAGACATAAATCAAATACATGTAAGATTTACATTGGTTCTATCTGGAAAAGCAGGACAACTCGGCAGGGGGTAGGGGGCAGGGGAGGGTCCCAGGTTAAAAGTTTTCTGATTGGCAATTGGTTGAAAGCGTTGTTATTAATAGAAAGAAATGTCTAGGTTACAGTAAAGGGTTGTGGAGACCAAAGTTTAATCATGCAGATGAAACCTCCAGATAGCAGTCTTTAGAAAGAATCGATTATAAATGTTTCTTAGCTTGTCAGACTTAAGGTCTGTGCGGATATTAAGTGCTGGTCAGCTTTTCCTGAATTCCAAAAGGGAGGAGCACTTTGGGAGGCCAAGGTGGGAGGATCCCTTTAGCCCACGAATTTGGGACCAACCTGGGCAACATAGCAAGACCCCATCTCTACAAAAATGCAAAACAAATTAACCTGGCATGGGGATGCACATGTGTCATCCGAGCTACTCAGGAGGCTGAGGCAGGAGGATCGCCTGAGCTCAGGAAGCCAATGCTGCAGTCAGCTGTGTTCACACCACTACACTCCAGCCTAGGTGACAGAGTGAGACCCTGAGAAAGAAGGAAAGGAAGAGAGAAGAAAGAAAGAAAGAAAGAAAGAGAGAAAGAAAGAAAGAAAGAAAGAAAGAAAGAAAGAAAGAAAGAAAGAAAGAAAGAAAGAAAGGGAAGGGAAGGGAAAGGAAGGGAGGGGACGGGAGGGGAAGGGAGGGGAAGGGAGGGGAAGGGAGGGGAAGGGAGGGGAAGGGAGGGGAAGGGAGGGGAGGAAGGGAAGGAAGGAAGGAAGGAAAGAAAGAAAAGAAAGAAAGGAGATGAAAGAATAGCTGCTCCACTCCATAGACAGAACAAGTCTTTCTGAAAGCAAAAGAAGGAACATGGCTGCTTTAGATATAATGCTTCTTTATATATAAGACGACTAAGCAAAAAATCATGGGTGGCATGTGTTCTACTACGAGGGCTTATGACAAAGGATTGATATCTTTGCGCAACTACTGTCTTCTGCAAGAATCTATATTATTATCTTTAAAGCAAAACTTACTATTAAACTAAGAATGCTTTTGTTCTTAAGATGTTGGTCTGTTTGGTAAACACAATAAACTTGTCCCCCTTACTGTAAATATCTTGTTGACTAAGAATGCCTAACCTCCTGGGAATGCAGCCCAATAGAGCTCATCCTCATTTTACCCAGCTCCTATTCAAGATGGAGTCACTCTGGTTCAAATGCCTCTGACACAACTTCATCCAAAATAACCCACCAGATAGCCCATTCTGCCTGTATCAGACCAGGGCTAGAGCAGATACTGCAGCTCTGAAGGGAAATGTCTGCTTTGGACAGGCTCCACATGAAGGGCTCAGAGATGTGGTTTGCAAGGGTATCCTTCAGGGCCCACTGGTACTCTGGACTTCCACAGGTGAAAAAGCCAAGGAGATAAACCATTAAGGCTTTCAGAAAGGCAGAAGATGGGGACCATCTTTAGGGTGCAGAGGCCCTCATGGCAGGACTTATCACACTCTGAATAATGTTATTCTTTCCCACAAAGAGGAATGGTGTTTACATCACATCCATCTCTTTCCAACATGTCTGCTTTGGAAACCAGAAGAAGTGAGGGTGTAATGCCCAGCACAAAAACAGACATCTGCCACTCATGGTCACACACCATCAACTCAGCCAAATAACTCATTTTCCAAATGCATAATACCTCTTACACTTGGACAGCTGTCATCAAACAGACGTGGACTCAGAGACCTTCCCAGACAAATCCTTCTGCAGCAGAACAGTGCAGAGAGGGAGGTGTGCCTATCTGGGGGTTGGGATTTTCAGCTGGAGGGAATTCACTTGGAATTTCAAAAGGCTCTGACTGCAAGTTCTGCCGTACATCTTTACTTGTTTGTATGGTTCTTGGGCATACAGGAGATGGGACAAAATTGTACTGGGAAGGAGGCAGCTGTGTTATTGTAGGAAAAGGAGCTACATGCCAGCAATACAATGGTGAACATAAATAGACCTGACACTGATAGCTTAGGATAAGTGTATTCTTGCTTAGCTCTGCAGACACATATAAAGCACACAAAAATGGATGCACACACTTGGTTCTCACCATCCAAGTTCCCATACAAACAACTCCAAGGCCAAATCTCCCAGAAAATATCAGATTAAGTCACTAATCTGGACTGTAGCTACGAAATCATAGGTAAAAGCCAAAGGAAGAGTCTGAAGAAATGATCATTATCTAAGGACAGTTCCTCCTTCCAAGTCACGTTAACATGTGACGGCTCTGTGCTAAAAAGCTGTGAGGCTGGGCCAGGCACGGTGGCTCACGCCTGTAATCCCAGCTCTTTGGGAGGCTGAGATGGGCGGATCACGAGGTCAGGAGATCGAGACCATCCTGGCTAACACGGTGAAACCCCGTGTCTACTAAAAATACAAAAAATTAGCTGGGCGAGGTGGTGGGCACCTGTAGTCCCAGCTACTCGGGAGGCTGAGGCAGGAGAATGGCGTGAACTCGGGAGGCGGAGCTTGCAGTGAGCTGAGATCGCGCCACTGCACTCCAGCCTGGGCAACAGAGCAAGACTCCATCTCAAAAAAATAAATAAATAAATAAAAATAAAAAAAAAAGCTGTGAGGCCTTGCACAAGTCACAACATCTGATACTCAGTTTCCTTATGTGTTAAATGGGGATAATAGAACCTAGATGAGTCGATATTTCCATGATTTAATTCCATGGCATATTTCCATGATATAATCTTTTGTGCATCCAAATGATTATACACAAAGAATCCTGTTTATTCAAGTCCATCTCTAGAGACATCGGGGAATTACAGATTCTACTTTCTATGGCTTGGTCCATTGCAAGCACACTGTGTGTGTGAGGGTTCCTCCTTCCCTGGGGCAGGACAAGGATAAGAAAATATAAAATAAAAATGAAGCCTTAAATAATAAGAAGAAGCCACTTCCCCAGAAACTACCTGCAGCTTTGTCAGCAGCCTAACCATTTGCCAAAGCCTGAGGCCACTCTAGAGAGGAAGTGGTAGTATGTGACAGCAAGGAGGAAGGCGTACACAGTGGCTTGCTGTCTGGGGACTGGCCTTCCAGCCAGGTGGAAGCCTCACTCCCAGCCATCTGAAAAAGAAAACTGCATCATGGGAGAACGCAAAGAGAAACTATTGACCTCCCCTGCACAATTGAATTTTGTCTCCTCTCTCTTTGAAGTGCAGATAGAGACCACTAATTCTAATTCTGTCAACTTAAATCTATTTCCTGTCATTGGTGAAGTATAATGTCAGACATGTGAAAGTCAGCTTTCTCCCTGGATTTTCTCCAAGTTTGGGGATTTGGGAATTATTAAACCCAATTTGCAGTTGGAGAAACTAAGACTCAAAGGGAAAATTACCTATCAAAGCTACATAGAGAATAAAGGGGAGGAGCTGGGGGTCTTTGTGGCAATGTATTAGAAATTTTGAGGGATCTGCAGGTCCTACTCTTATCCCCATTTAAATAGTAATTGTTAGCTACTGTATCTGCTTCTGAACTGAACCTGAGTGCACACCTCAATAACATCTTCAAGTTCATTTATCCTAATTAAAAAGAAGCCACAAGGGTTTAGAAGCACAATAATAAATCCCCATTTACAGATAGAAATCAATGAGGATTAGATATTCAGGGACACGCAGGGTCACTCAAAATTCAAGGAAGAGGCTGGGCAAGGTGGCTCATGCCTGTAATCCCAGCATGTGGGGAGGCTGAGGTGGGTGGATCACCTGAGGTCAGGAGTTTGAGATCAGCCTGGCCAACATGGTGAAACCCCACCTCTATTAAAAATACAAAAAATCACCCGGGTATGGTGGTGGTCACCTGTAATCCCAGCTACTCGGGAGGCTGAGGCAGGAGAATCGCTTGAACCTGGGAAGTGGAGGTTGCAGTGAGCTGAGATCACACAACTGCACTCCAGCCTGGGCCAGAAGAGCAAAACTCCATCTCAAAAAAAAAAAAAAAAAAAAAAATTCGAGGAAGAATAGGAATGGAAATATTTACCCAAATTTCCAAATTGATACTTACTTCATGTAGTAACATTCCAATTACTAGCTATAAGGTGCTGTGTAAATTGCTTAACATCTCTGAGCCTTCATCCTTTAATGGAACAATGGTAATAATATTTATCTCACACACTATTATCGTTAGGATAATTAATACTGATTGTTGTTAGGGCCAGGAATGGTGGCTTACATCTGTAATCCCAGCACTTTGGGAGGCTGAGGCAGGAGGACCGCTTGAGGCCAGGAGTTTGAGACCAGCCTAGGCAACATAGAGAGACCCTGTTTCTACACAAACATTTTTAAAATTAAAAACATATAGAGAGAACACATGGACACATGATGGTGAATGACACACTCTGGGGACTGTTGGGGGGTGGAGGGGAGGAAAGAGATCATCAGGAAGAATAGCTAATGGATGCCGGGCTTAATACATAAGTGATGGGTTGATCTGTGCAGCAAACCACAGTGGTACATGTTTACCTATGTAACAAACCTGCACATCTTGCAGATGTACCCTGGAACTTAAAATAAAAGTTGAAGAAGAAAAAACATATCGTAAGAGTTAAAGAAAGATGAAAGAAACACGAAAAGCTCCTCAACAAAGACAGGTTTATTTTGGAGAATAAACCTGAGAGGGGCTTCTGGCTGATTTCAGTCAGGAGCACTCTCTCTTACAGACTAACAGTATTTATTGGTGAGAGAGTTTATTAAAGGCTTGGAATATTTCTGTGTTGGGGAGAAGTTTACAGTGGGGTTGGAATGTCTTTGGTTGGAGGGCAGGTTATCTCAGGGCTGGCATGTCTCTGGTCAGGGAGGAGCTTATATTATGTTGGAAAGTTTCTCATCAGAAATGTCATTTGTGGTTTATGGTCAGGCTGACCTTAGCCATTAGGCTGATGCACTTTGGATTTAGGCAGTTTTTGACCAAGGTGAACTTTAGAATGGTGGTGCTTGTCCAAGATGGCGATGCTCCTGCTCTGTCACATATATATAGTAATTGTTGTTCAAGACTACGTTGGGCCAGACTTATCCAAGGGTTCCGTGCCCTTTCCACCTATAGCTAAATGCAAGGTTCCACTTCCAGGGTGGAAGAGTAACCTTTCAACATACTGATCCTCCTACCAATCTCAGCTATAAGCTCTGAACAAAATCCTCCCCAAAACAACCACCTGAGACCTCTGGAGCATGAAGAAAAGCAAGAGATTTTGGAGGGAAGTCAAAACTTGGAAAGAAGGAATCTTTATGAGTTGAGTTTTCCATTAGTGGGATTTGGCCCTGATGACAAACTCCAGTCATAATGTAAGGAAGCCAAAATTATAGAAAGCCCACTTACTTTTTGGCCTATGTAACAAGGATGTAAAAACTGGGCAACCATGGGTGTTGAAGAATAAAAAGAGAATCTCAAAAAAAACAAAAAACAAAAAATGAGAGCCAGAGAAGAACCCTAAATTGTGTGCAAACCCTGCCCAAGCCTCTGACTGGTGTTTGAACCATTCATGCATGAGACAGACTGCAAGCAGCTGATTTGAATATAGAATATTGAAACTGAGATTTGAGCTGCTACCCACCTAATCAAGTTAATGCAAGTTACAAATAGTATTCACTGGAGGAATGTAACAGAATCCAAATGTGACATCACATCTTATAAAAGAAGGCTTAAAAAATCACTTTGAAGGAAGTTAGTCATGGTCAATGGTGGAAATGGTTCTCGAACTCTGATGTGCCTGGCTCCCAAACCCATGGTTCTTTTTAATTACATCAAAAAGTGTTAGACAGAAAATCCAGGAAAGTTGCATTCTCTGTTCTCTCTGCACAGAATCCTTAATGCTTCCACAGCTGGTGAAAGAGGAGATCCCTCCTCCTCTGCCTCCTTTTATCATCTTTATTGAGCTATAATTCACATGAATACAATTAACCTATTTAAAGCCTACAGTTCAATGGTTTTTACTGTATTCACAAAGTTGTGCAACTGTCACCACAATCTATTTGAGAACATTGTTATCACCGCAACACACCAAAAAACCTCCATACCTATTAGCAGTCATTCTCCTCCTCCCCACACCCTCACCCTACCCATTGGCAGCCACTAATCTAGTTTTATTTTGTTTTTGTTTGGTTTGGTTTGGTTTTGGTTTTTTGGGGTTTTTTTTTTTGAGATGGAGTCTCACTCTCACCCAGGCTGGAGTGCAGTGGTCCAATCTCAGCTCACTGCAACCTCCACCTCCTTAGTTCAAACTGGGACTATAGGCTGGGACTACAGGCGCGTGCCACCATGTCTGGCTAATTTTTGTTTATTTATTTATTTATTTATTTATTTATTTGTATTTTTACTAGAGACAGGGTTTTACCATGTTGGCCAGGCTGGTCTCGAGCTCCTGACCTCAGGTGATCCGCCCGCCTCAGCCTCCCAAAGTGCTGGGATTACAGGTGTGAGCCACTGCACTCAACCCCCTAATCTACTTTCTGTCTCTATAGTTTTGCCTGTTCTGGACATTCCATATAAAGAGAGTCATACAATATGTGATATTTTGTAAGTGGCCTGTTTCATTTGGTATATGTTTTCAAGATTCATCCATGGCATAGCACACATCAGCACTTCATTACTTTTTATTGCCATTTAAATAATGTTCCATTGTGTGGATAGACCACGTTTTACTGATCCATTCACCAGTTGATGAACATCCAGTTTGTTTCCATTTTTGACTACTATGAGCAGTGCTGCTATGAATATTCACACACAATTTTTGTACAGACACGTGTTTTCATTTTTCTTGAGTATATACTTGGGAGTGGACCTACTGGGTCATGTGGGAGTGCTTTTTTTTTTTTTTTTTTTCTTGAGACGGAGGCTTGATCTGTTGCCCAGGCTAGAGTGCAGTAGCATGATCTCGGCTCACTGCAACTTCCGCCTCCCGGGTTCAAGTGATTCGCCTGCCTCAGCCTCCTGAGTAGCTGGGATTACAGGCACCCACTGCCATGCCTGGCTAATTTTTGTATTTTCAGTAGAGACAGGGTTTCCCCATGTTAGCTAGGCTAATCTCCAACTCCTGACCTCAAGTGATCTGCCTGCCTCAGCCTCCCAAAGTGCTGGAATTACCAGCATGAGCCACCGTGCCCAGCCCCAGGAGTGCTTTGTTTAAGTTTTGGTGACCGCCAGACTGTTTTCCAAAGTAGCTGTGTATTAGTCCAGTCTCATGCTGCTAATAAAGACATACCTGGGACTGGCTAATTAATAAGGAGGTTTAATGAGCCCAGAGTTCCACATGGCTGGAGAGGCCTCACAATGATGGCAGAAGATGATGGAAGAGTAAAGGGACGTCCTACATGGCAGCAGGCAAGAGAGTGCATGCAGGAGAACTGCTCTTTTGCAAAACCATCAGATCTCCTGAGACTTAATCACTATCACAAAACAGCATGGGGAAAAATCCCTCCCCCATGAGTCAATTACCTCCCACCAGGTCCCTCCCAGGGACCCATGGGGATTATTACAATTCAAGGTGAGATTTGGGTGGGGACACAGAGCCAAACCATATCAAGCTGCATCATTTTATATTCTTGCCAGTGGAATATGAAGGGTCCAATTTCTCCACATCCTTGTCCACACTTGTTATCGTCTGTCTTTTTAATTATAGCTATGCTAGAAAGTGTGAAGTGGTAGCTTATTTTGGTTTTAAATCACGTTTTACTGATGGCTAAACATGTCGAACAACTTTTCATGTGCTAATTGGTCATTTGTATATTTCCTTTGGAGAGCTATCCAGACTCCTGGACTTTAAAAAAAAATTGTCTTTTCCACTGCATCACTTTTACGGCAAGACAAAAAAAAATTCTAATTTTTTTTTTAAAGAAGATGGGGGTCTCACTGTGTTACCCAGGCTGGTCTCAAACTCCTGGCCTCAACCAATCCTCCCACCTCAGCCTCCCAGAGTGCTGGGATTACAGGTGTGAGCCACTGTACTGCGCCAGAAAATTCTAATTTTGATGAAGTCCAGTGTAACTATTTTTCTTTGGTTGCTTGTGCTGACTTCTTCTTGGTACCTGGGTCACCACGTATTATTATTATTATTATTTTTGTAGCTCTTATGGTTATCTGAAACTGGATTTATTTATTTATTGCCATACTTGATTACATTCTGTCTCCCACTAGACTACACATACTCTGAAGGCAAGAAGCATGTGTGTCGTGCCAAAGAAACATCCTAAACCCAAATTAGGCACTTGATAAGTATTTTACATGAATGAATATACAATTCTTTATACCGTCCCAGCAAAAAGCAAGCCCGTAAGGGAAAACATGTCACCAATGAGAAAAGTGTAGGATTCGGCAGTTTGTTTATTCCTTTCCCCCCAAAAAAAGTAGTTTTAGAAGCATACCCTGCAGCCTCCATCCATTCTCACCTGGAACCAAGGCTTGGTGAGCTCTGGGGAAGCAGAGGCCTTTGCTCAGAGATTGCCTGGGGCAGAGCATGAGCTGCTGGTATGGAAATGAGGCTGAGCTACAGTCAGGCGACATCTGCTCATCGAAACCATCCAAAGGCATCGGCAGCCTCACACAGCTTCATTCTGAGGACTGACAGCCATTCGGTGTCCCTGAAGAGTTCTCACTCGGATACGGTTGGTAGCAAACCCAATAGTCGCTCAACTCCGCAAACTAATTGATCATTGTTTGGCCATTAGCATGGCTTACCTCCTACGCCACATTCCAGGCTCAATCCCCTCTCTTCACATCACCATCGTTTGCAGGGTTTATCTTCAGATGCTTTTCTTTCCTGGTTAACTTTGTAAAAAGAATGTACTTCCCTCAAAAGAAGGAGGCTCTTAAATCGTTCATTTTATCTTCCCTGAATCCCAGGTCTATAGCCTCCTCTTATTGTAACAGTTTAAAAGAGACTTCAGAAAGGGTTTCATATCAGGGAAAAATATTAAGGATGTAATTGTACTGGGAATAGTGATGTTACCAAAATGCCAGGCCCTGACTCATCCGTGTGTGACAAGTGGAGCTCTCAATCCTAAATTTAGTTTAGTCCAGTCCCTTTAACAAAAACTTACCAGGGACCGGGCACGACTATTACAGGAAAGGGTTCTTGGATCTCACGCAAGAAAGAATTCAGGGTGAGTCCACAGTGCAAAGTGAAAACAAGTTTATTAAGAAAGTAAAGGAGTAAAAGAATGGCTACTCCAACAGCTTCATTTTACCCAGCTCCTATTTAAGATGGAGTTGCTCTGGTTCACACGCCTCTGACACGGTGGCTCACGCCTGTAATCCTAGCATTTTGGGAGGCTGAAGGGGGAGAATCACCTGAGCCCACAAGTTCAAGAGCAGCCTGGGCAACATAGTAAGACTCCATCGCTACAAGAAATAAAATAAAAAATTAGCCCAGCATTGTGGCACGCACCTGTAGTCCCAGCTACTCAGGAGGCTGAGGCAGGAGGAACATTTGAAAATCACCAGTGCCCTTATCTAGAGATCCACTAGGAACCTCAGCCTTATCACTTGGTGGGAAAAGAAAATCTGAAATAGACTATAACCCATGGGTCTGGAAGAAATCACCAAACTTATCTAGGATGGCCTAGTTACTGGAATGAGGTTTGTGTTTTCTTTTCCTGTCTCATATTCTAGTTTTCTGCCAGAGCTAGAGCCCCCAGTCCTGCTGACCCTAAATCCTACTTTCATTAGGCCAGTAGTTTCCACAACCTTCAGTACTTATCCATTACAGTTACCTGGGGAGCTGGGCGCGGTGGCTTACACCTGAAATCCCAGCACTTTGGGAGGCCCAGGAGGTCAGATCACTTGAGCCCAGGAGTTCGAGACCAGCCTGGGCAACATGGTGAAATCTCATGTCTACAAAAATATTTAAAAATTAACTGAGTGTGGTGGTGCACATGTATAGTCCCAGCCACTCAGGAGGCTGAGGTGTATAAAAAGTAAAGTAGAGGTTCCTCTTCAAAGACTTCCCTCCCCGTCTAATTAGGAATAAATGGTAACTTCTCTTAGAAGCAAAATTTATTCAAAAACCTGTGCACCTAAATATTTGCCCTAGCATGCTTATACTGGTCCAAGCAAGCATTAGGTCATAGCCTGCTCCTCTTCCTTATTTAAAAGTGTTTTTACCTTTCTCGGCATTCCACAAGTTACCTCCTCCTTCATTTGTTCTCCTCTACCTTTGCCTCTTTTAAAAAGTTCTAAGTTGCTAGCCAGTCGGACAGATACAGAATGTAAGGTCCCGTTCCAGCCAACGGAAACCAGACATAGCAGTAGGGTGGACGCGTCAGGTTGTAAATGACCCTGTCTCCTTTGTTCGGTGTATTCTCGTGGCGAAACTGCCGGCGAGTGTACCCTTTCTGCAGGAAGTAAAAATGGCCTTACTAAATAAATTAAATTTATGTTCAAGTGCTATTTCTTTATGGCACCGGGGAACAAGCATTTCAAACAGGTGAGAGGATTGCTTGAGCCCGGGAGGTCAAGGCTGCAGTGGGCTGAGATCATGCCACTGCACTCCAGCCTGGGCAATATAGTAAGACTCTGTCTCAAAAACAAAAACAAAAAAGAATTACCCGGGGAGTTTTTCAAAAATGCTAGTGCCCAGGCCCTACTCCAGACCAATTAATTCCCAGTCTCTGGGTGTGGGGACCAGGCTTCTGAAATCTCAAAAGCTTCCTGGGTAATGCCAGAATGAAGATAGAATGAAGAGCCATGTATTGAACATCAGATGATAGCGGCATTAAGAAGTAGCATTAACTTTGGGATCCTGAGGCAGGCAGGATCATTTGAGGTCAGGAGTTCGAGACCAGCCTGATCAACGTGGTGAAACCCTGTTTCTACTAAAAATACAAAAAAAAATTAGTCAGGCATGCTGGCATGTGCCTGTAAGTCCCAGCTACTCGGGAGGCTGAGGCAGGAGAATCGCTTGAGCCAGGGAGGCAGAGGTTGCAGTGAGCCAAGATCACGCCATTGCACTCCAGCCTGGGCAACAGAGCAAGACTCTGTATCAAAAAAAAAAAAAAAAAGTGATGTTAAGAAAAAGTCTTTCTCCAAGACCTCTGATGCCAACGCCTGCCTGGCTTTCTGCATTAACTCCTAAACGGCTCCTGATAGGTTTGCCCACACCTGAGTTTGTCACTCTTTTGTAGATGGACAAAGGGTCAGCCTAACTTCATGGTAGTGTTCCGTCTTCCATCATGCCTGCTCTTCACTTCCTTCTCCTCCCTGTTGACCCAGTTGCTGAGGATTGAAGGGTATCCTAGCACTCTAGACAGTTAGGCCCAGGTGGAGTTTGAGGCTAGAGCTGGGTTGGGGGCACAGAGCAGGGCCCTGGGAGGACCAGCACATGACTGGTAGAACAAGCTGGAGGCCCAGTTTCTCAAATGGAATCTGCATTGGGTGAAGTCCCTGTTGTGCCACATCCCTGTTGACTCCAACACTGTGTCCAAGAAACTGAAGAAGAGACCTAAAACGTGCAAAGGAGACAGAGACATAGAGTTTATTAGAGACTTACAGACAGGGCAGTCCAGGAACAGCGGGCTGGACAGGAAAACCACTGCCGTTTGTAAAAAGCATTCAGTTTATTTAGCCATGAAACTGCCTTTGCAAAATTATAACTAAGGAAATTCTAACAGTGAAAGAAATCAGACCTAACCAACTCAATTTTGCTTATAACCTTTAAGCTGTCCTTGTTCATTCCTGGGCATAGGCTGAACAAACTTTGGGAAGGAACTCCGTTCATGGTTTGACTCTGAAACAAAATTGATAACAGCCCTTTCCCAAAAAGGCCTCCTTGCCTGGGGACCAGTCTGCCTATGCAGGACTAACAAATTCGTTACAAGATTAGAAATTACAGTTTAGGGGTCGTGCAGCCTGTGGCTCCAAGAGTCTGAACCTCCCCAAATTGCTCCTGGGGATAACATCACTATTGTAAAACCTAAGGTCAGTGTTTGAGATATTTTGCAGAGCCTGCACTCGATGGATCCGCTGACACCTTCCAGACCAGTCATCTGGCTCAACCGGTTCTGCCATCCCACCCAGGAATGGAAGACAGCAAGGAAACCTCACTTCAACCCCCTATGATTCCATCTCCAATCTGACCAATCTGCACTCCCACTTCCCGAGCCCCTACCCACCAAATTATCTTTAAAAACTCTGATTCCTGAATCCTCAGGGAGACCGATTTGAGTAATAATAAAACTCCAGTCTCCCACACAGCCGGCTCTGCATGAATTACTCTTTCTCCATCGCAATTCCCCTGTCTTCATAAATTGGTTCTGTCGATGCAGCAGGCAAGGTGAACCCACTGGGTGATTACAGCAATCTTCACTTAGCACCCTCCCCCTAGTACCCTCCACCTAGCAACCTCCATTTAACGGAAGACACAGGGCCTTTGTCCCCTGCACGACCTGCATTGCAAGGAATGGACCAGGGGTTCCGATGTCCTTCATGGATAAAGAGTGATTCTCCAGATTGACCACTCCTGGATTCCTTAGCTTGGGACCCCAAACACACATTTTCTTAGACCATAGGGTCATTCTCAGGGTATGCTTAAGTTATTGTTGTCAGGTGCACCTGCCATACAGCCCCACATTTCAGAAGTGCTGCCTTTGAGATTATGTGAGCATCCAGGGGTCTCCCGCAGCTCTGAGTTCAGTAACTGGTGTCTGACTGCCAGCAAGAGAGCTGGGGAAGTTGCAGGGACGAGGGAGGCAGCCAGAGGCCCAGCTGTCATGTGGGCTCTATTTTCTGAAAATGTGAATGCATCTGATCTCCACTGGTCCCATAGGGTGGAGACTATTAATAAACTCCTTGCCCCGGAGGAAGTCTGCCCTGGAACTGGGGCAGGTACAACCAGTAAGTGGGAAGCCTCTGAGACACCAAATTTGGATTGTCATGAAAGGCAGAAGTGGGACTGGCCAGAGATGGGGAGCCAGAGACAGCCAGCTCCTTCTAAGTGTGTGGGGGGTTGACCTTCAGGGCTTTTTCCTTGTTCTGTCCTGACTCCCTTCTGTATTCAAATTCCAGCTAACAGCTAGACTCCACAAGGGTGAGAGCAGTCTTTAAAGGCAAAAGTAAAGACCTCATTAAATGGAGGCATCCAGAGAATAGAATGAATAGAAATGAAACACTTTCAGCTACCCCTTAGGAGGCCCCGGCAGAATAGCACTTCTCAGTGGAAGACATTAACACCGAGGTAATTCCTTAATGAACTACATCTCTACAGTGCCCCCGGAGGCCCAGCATCACTGACAGGGAGTGGGGGAATTTATACCCAGCCCTCTCCCTCTCCCATGATTCAGCCTCAGACATGCAGTCCCAAGGCTGTAGGTGATGAAACGCTGGCCAGGCTGCGGGAGACCCAGAGAATTTGACTGCAAACCCATGCTTCCAATCTCTCACATGCTCTCACTGAGAGTTATGTGGACCTCCAAAGAGAGGCCTGGCTTTTTCAGTCTGCAGTGTTAGAATTTAAAAAGGAAAATTAAGGAATAGTACAAATTTTAAAAGTTTCAGTTGTCCTGGTGTCCTGGGAATCCTGGATGAAGAGAAACCTCTGCTTGGGCTAACCGTGCTCCCCAAGTTAAGAAAATGAGATGTGTTATATAAGCTGGTATCAGGCCAGTGGTGCTGAAGGCTGGAGCTACTTCACACCCATAGACAGCGGTGAAGGCAGGTCCGTGAAGCTGAAAGCAATGAGAGCTAGAACCAGAAACCTGGGTTTGAATCCTGGCTTTGCTGCGAATGGTGATATGATATTATGCAAATTCTTAGCCTCCCTAGGGCTTAGAGAGTTGTGTTATTTGTAAGTTAGGGATATTAAACACCTAAAAATAAAATAAAATATATGAATGAGGTGAACTGTTTACTCCAATGAATAGCAGCTATCAATATATATCTGTGGCATTTTAGGTAATCAGGGAGAACTTCTTGATAGTCATGATGATAGCAGCTAATATTGGTGAACCATTTATTACATGTTAGGCACCGTGCTTCCATCTTTGCATACATGAACCCATGTATTCCTCTTAACAATGCTGTGAGTAAAGGATTTGTCTTATGATCATTTTACACACAAGAAAACAAAGGCTCAGAATAGACAAATCATTTGCTCAGGGCCATATACCTGGTAAGAGTGAAACCACCTTTGCAAAAATTATAACAGTGATCCTGGGCGTGGTGGCTCATGCCTGTAATCCCAGCACTTTAGAAGGCTGAGGTAGGCAGATCACCTGAGGTCAGGAGTTCAAGACCAACCTGGCCAACATGGTGAAACCCCGTCTCTACTAAAAATACAAAAATTAGCCAGGCGTAGTGGCGGGCGTCTGTAGTCCCAGCTACTCCAGAGGCTGAGGCAGGAGAATCGCTTGAACCCGGGAGGCAGAGATTGCAGTGAGCCGAGATCGCGCCACTGCACTCTAGCCTGGGCGACAGAGCAAGACTCCATCTCTAAATAAATAAATAAATAAAATAAATAAAAAATTAAAACAGTGAGAAAATGATGACAGTGAAAGAGATCTGGTCTAACCAACTCCCATCCTGCCCTTAACCTCCTAACTGCCCTTACTTATTCCTGGGTTTGGGAGAAGCTAATTTTGGGATAAATTTAGTTTAGAGTTTAAATGATAACTGAGGGCAGTTTCCAGCCAACAGCCCATGAAGAGCAGAGGCCCTCGGTCCAATAGCCAATGAAGAAGTGAAGTGAATCCCACCAGCAACAGTGTGGGTGGGCTCAGAAGAGGACCCTCCGCCAGCCAAACCCTGTGGGAACTGCAGCGCCGGCTCACACCTTCACTGTCTCCTGGTGAAAGGACCCAGCTGAGCCACACCCAGATTCTTTATCCGCAGAAATTGTAAGATCATAAATGCTATTGTGTTTTTTGTTATGATTTTTGTTTTTTATGGTTTTTTTGGTTTTGTTTGTTTGTTTGTTTGTTTGTTTGTTTGTTTTGAGACGGAGTCTTGCTCTGCCGCCCAGGCTGGAGTGCAGTTGCGTCATCTCGACTCACTGCAAGCTCCGCCTCTCAGGCTCACGCCATTATTCTGACTCAGCTTCCCGAGTAGCTGGGACTACAGGCGCCCACCACCACGCCTGGCTAATTTTTTTGTATTTTTAGTAGAGATGGGGTTTCACTGTGTTAGCCAGGATGGTCTCTTTTCTCCTGACCTCGTGATCCACCCGCCTCGGCCTCCCAAAGTGGTGGGATTACAGGCGTGAGCCACTATGCCCAGCCTGTTTTTTATGATTTTTTAAATTCGCAGGTTAAAATTGTATATATTTAGAGTATACAACATGACATTGTGATATATATATATATACACACACAATGTGGATTGGCTAAATCAAACAATTTTAAATATGCATTATCTCATATACTTACCAGTTTTGTAGTGAGAACACTTAAAATCTACTCTCTCAGCCATTTTCAAGTATACAATATATTGTTATTAGCTATAGTCACTATGATGTATATCTTTTGAACGTATTCCACCTATCTAACTGAAATTTTATGTCCTTCAACCAACATCTCTCTAATTTCCCCTCACCCCAGCCTCCAGTAACCATTATTTCACTCTCTGCTTCTGTGGGTTTTGACATATAAGTGACATCATGCAGTATTTGTCTTCTTTTTTTTTTTTTTTTTTTTTTTTTTGAGATGGAGACTCGCCCTGTCACCCAGGCTGGAGTGCAGTGGTGCCATCTTGGCTCACTGCAACCTCCACCTTCCAGGTTCAAGTGATTCTCCTGCCTCAACCTCCTGAGTAGCTGGGATTACAGGCATGTGCTTCCATGCCCAGCTAATTTTTGTATTTTTGTAGAGATGAGGTTTCACCATGTTGGCCAGGCTGGTCTTGAACTCCTGGCCTCAAGTGATCTGCCCACCTCAGCCTCCCAAACTGCTGGGATTATAGGCATGAGCCACTGCACCCAGCCAGTATTTGTCTTTCTGTGTCTGATGATTTCACTTAACATAATATCCTTTAGGTTCAACTGTGTTGTCACAAATGATAGGATTTCCTTGTTTTTTAAGGCTGTATAGTATTCCACTGTGTATATATACCACATTTTCTCTATTCTAAATGCTGACGTGGCTGGATGCAGTGGGTCACACCTGTAATTCCAATGCTTTGGGAGGCTGAGGCAAGAGGATCACTTGAGGGCAGGAATTCAAGACCAGCCTGGTCAACATAGTGAGATCCTATCTCCACAAAAAAAAAAAAAAAAAAAAAAAGTCTTTTTAAATTAGCCAGGCATGGTGGTGTACACCTGTAGCCCTAACTACTAGCGAAGCTCAAGCAGGAGGATTTCCTGAGCTCAGGAGTTCCAGGCTGCAGTGAGCTATGATTATGCCACTGCACTCCAGCCTAGGTGACAGAGTGAGACCCTATCTCTAAAAAATAAAATAAAATAACAAATACTCTTATTCAAAACTACTAGGTTTGGGGTAATTTGTTATATAGCAAAATATAACTAATACAATATCTTTTAGCAAAAGCAAAGTGATAAGAGTATATGACCTATATATAAGCTATTTCCAAGAGGTTGAGGGAGAAAATGTTGGCAGGACAAACCCCAAAATTGGGGCCCAGTCCGGGAGACCATTAAGGGTTCTTGGCTTCATTCAGGAAAGAATTCAAGAGTGAACCACAGAGTAAAGTAAAAGCACACTTATTAAAAAGTAAAGGAATAAAAGGGCAGCTAACCCATAGGCAGAGTAGCAGCATGGGCGGCTTAACTGACTCTCCTTATGGTTATTTCTTGATTGTATGCTACACAAGGAGTGGACTATTCATGAGTTTTCCAGGAAAGGAGCAGGGAGTTCCCAGGACTGAGGGTTCCTCCCCATTTCAGACCATGTAAGGTAACTTCCAGACATTGCTATGGCATTTGTAAACTATCTTGGTGCTGGTGGGAGTGCCTTTTAACATGCTAATCCATTATCATTAGCATATAATCAGAAGTGAAGATGATCAGAGGTTGTTTCTGTCACCATCTTGGTTTTTGGTGGTTTTTGTCAGGCCTCTGAGCCCAAGCTAAGTGATCATATCCCCTGTGACCTGCACATATACATCCAGATGGCCTGAAGCAACTGCAGATCCACAAAAGAAGTGAAAATAGCCTTAACTGATGATATTCCACCATTGTAATTTGTTTCTGCACCACCCTAACTGATCAATGTACTTTGTAATCTCCCCCACCCTTAAGAAGGTTCTTTGTAATTCTCCCCACCGTTGAGAATGTACTTTGTGAGATCCACCCCCTGCCCGCAAAACATTGCTCCTAACTCCACCGCCTATCACCAAATCTGTAAGAACTAATGATAATCCACCACCCTTTGCTGACTCTCTTTTTGGACTCAGTCCGCCTGCACCCAGGTGAAATAAACAGCCATGTTGCTCACACAAAGCCTGTTTGGTGGTCTCCTCACATGGACATGTGAGACAGGTTTGGCCAGCTTCTTTACCTCATCCTGTTTTATCAGTGGGGTCTTTGTGATCTGTATCTTGTGAAACAAGTCTTGCTGAATTCCTAACTCAAAAGAGAGAATGATATGTTGCCCAATAATATTCCATAAACATGAGAAATGATTTATGTAGGAAGGTGCTTAGCTTACTATAATGCCTAATATATGGTAGGGATTTGTGGTATTGTGTGGGAGGGGATGATCTTTGAGAGGGAGATGTCCCTGCTCATTTGATATGTGGTCCTTTCTGTATACACAAGGCAGTAAATCTTTCTCCGTCCCATGAGCTACCAAACGGTAGCTCCTGGATATACACAGAAAATCATCCAGGATTTTTCAATCTTCAAATGACAGAATGCACCAATATCTAACAACTGGTGCCTTGGTACCACCTGGCTTCTTATGGCAGTGCCCAGGACTAGCATTGTCATGTTGTCAAGACACACACCATGAAATGCTCCTCCCTGGTAGAAAATAAAATTAGCAAGACTTGGATTCCACTCATGAAAGATAACCATGTGATCATCAAGCCCACCTCCAACATTTTCAAGACATAGAGCAAGAATAAAAATAGAGGCCCATATACTGTGTGTCCAAATAGTTATAAAATGAAAATCAAGCTATTGACTATTAAATAAAATATATTCTAGTCTCCTTCCTTGATAAATATATGAAAGAATTAACAGCCCACCAAAGTAGTAAAAAAAATTACCTTAAGCTGAAAACATCTGAATAAAAAGCAGCCACAGAAAAATTATCTGAACTTGAGCAGAGCCTCCCAAAAATAAAACTGCTCTTTACCCACCTCCAAGGGAGTTTCCTGTTTGGGAGAAGACTAATCATTAGCACTGCGAAGTGCAAATTCAGCTGCCATTAGCAACAAAAATCCCAATAGAACCCTTTATACTTTCCTACCTAAGCCCCAAGCCACACTCTTTCCCTTCTTTTGTTAAGTTGGTATAAAACGTTTACCTCTGGCTATTCAGTGAATTACTCATCACTAAGTACTCTTGCCTGCACATGTAAAAAAAAATTTTCCTCTCTCCTGTTAATTTGTGTACCGTGAGTTAATTGGCAGGTCCTCGATCATTAAACCTAAGTTGGTAGAGGAAAGGTTTTCCTCTCAACATATACCTTCATAACAGCCTAGAAGGCCAGGTCCTCAGGTAGAATTATCAGACTTGATCCGTGCATGGGGAAAGCCAACTCTCAGCCCTTGGCCCACCTCCAGCTCTGTCCCACACAACAGCCTTACATAGAAGCATGTGGATACCCTGGCTTGCATGTCCAAGCTCCATCCGCACTCACCCTTCAAACAACTGCACCTTTTACCAGCCATCAGGCCTAGGAAGGAACACACCAGCATAGTCCGCTCTCCAGAAGTCAGACACAGGAAGAAGTTTTTGCAGGGCTGAAACTGATTGATCATGGGGCTATGTGGATAAGAAATTGCAGAATTCTCATGAGCAGATTATGGTCTAGAAGAGTTCCCAAGTATGTATGTTCCCTTGGCATTACAACTCTTCATCCTGGGAAAGGGAGGATGATATGCAGCCAGAGAACCATGACGGGGCCCTGGAACCACCACAATCCTTCTTGTTCAGGTCCAAGGGCAGTGCTGTAGCTATTAGTGCTTGAAGCGGTGTTGTGTGCATGATAGAGAGGAAACGAAAAGACCGTTAGCTGGGACTTGATGGAGCCACTGGGCTGGTGTCCACAATGACGGGATTGCAGAGTGGAGTCAGCTGCAGACTCTGAGAGGAAGCCTAGTTGACTGGGCATGTCTTCCAGTATGGGTATATCAGTGACTGAAATGGGAGTTTTGTCCAAAGCCATCCACGCCCAGCATGAAGTAACAATGGATATAGGAAGGTCAAAATGACCAGAGCAGGGAGCATCCTTTCCCTGCTGGTAGAAATGGACTATGGAGGGTCAGAGCAGGGTGAGAGAGGAGAAAGAAAGAAACTGGTCAGGCAGGCAGTTAGGATGGGTCCTTGGTTGAATTCTTCCAAACAAAAGAACAACCTGCAGGCACAGATAAGGGAACTTGCACAGAAGGGTTTGCCTAAGACATGCCCACAGCTGCATAGGTAAGAAAGGCTACACAGGTGACTTGCCCATACATGCCCACAATGGAAAATTCCATTCCCTTACACATATGCAGTAAGGAGAACAAAGCAATATGGAGTAACTCAAGCTAAGGACCCGCATGCACACTAGGGGGACAGGGTGGAGCTACCAGAAATTTGCACCTTATACAAATGAGATGCCCAGCCCTCATTGGTTTCTTATAAAAGCCTTTGCATTCAACTGTAAAAATGCAACCCTCTTCCAGGTCCCCTCTCCACAGTGGAGAGTTTTCTTCTTTCACTTGTTAAACTTTCACCCCAACCTTGCCCTTTGTGTCCATGCTCCTTAATTCTCTTGGTTGTGAGACAAAGAACTCCGGGTGATACCTCACAATGAGAGACTGCTACATTGTGGTGCATTGGTGAGACCGTAACAAGGACACACCCCAACATCTAGATAAGTAAGAAATTTTGATGTCAGGGACACAGTCTTGGCCACTAATCAGGGAAGAGGGGCTGAAAGGGTGACAAATTATCCTCTGAACCCAGAGATTGAGGAAGCCCAGTTAGATGGATGAACTTATAGTTACCAGGATGGGATCACCAGGTCAAAACCAGACTAGCAGCAAAATCATGTAATACGGTGTCCACTTTCCCATGTTTTAAAAATCTCGATACATGGCTTGCTGAATTACCCAGCTCACCCCCCTCTGGGAATTTTCAAGCAGCCAAGTGAAATTGCACTTTTCCTATGAATGCTTTCTAAACCCGTGTGCCAAGACAACAAACTACCTTCTCTGTCCTACTCCCTGAAGATGCCATTCATAGCTGGGAGGTGACAGGTGCAACAGGAGAGCCCATACAACTGGGTACCCAGCACGTGGACATGTGAATCATAAAGGTCTGGGTTAATTTCACAGCTACATCGTGGCTGTTTAAACCTCTCTCAGCATTTGTGTCCTCATTCCTAAAACACTAGTCCCTACTTCATAAGATTTTTGTGGAAATTAAATGAGGTACTATGCATAAAGCATTTAGCATGGTGCCTGGAATACAGTCTGAGCTCAATAAATATCAGCCGTTATTGCATTAGAGTTAGCTGTTCCATGACTATCTTCCATCCTAAGTTATTATTTCCTTAAGGCTGATGGCAGTGTCTTACAGCTTCAGAATCTGTCACAGTGACCTATTCAAAAAAAATTTACTTAGGGCCTACTATATGCCCAACACTATGCAAGGCTAATAATAGGCTATGACTAAATAGATTTTTTTTTTGAGATAAGGTCTCTCTCTGTTGCCCAGGCTGAACTGCAGTGGTACAATCACAGTGCACTGCAGCCTCGACCTCCCAAGCCCAAGTGGTCCTCCCACTTTAGCCTCCCAAGTAGCTGGGACCACAGGTGTGCACTACATCTAGCTATTATTTTTTTCATTTTTAGTAGAGACAAGATCTTGCAGTGGCACAATCACAGCTCACTGCAGCCTCGACCTCCCAGACTCAAGTGATCCTCCCACTTTAGCCTCCCAAGTAGCTGAGATCACAGGTGCGCACCATCACATCTGGCTACTTTTTAAAAATTTTTAGTAAAGATGAGGTCTTGCGATGTTGCCCAGAATGGTCTCAAACTTTTGGGCTCAAGCAATCCACCCACCTCAGCCTCTCAAAGTGCTGGGATTACAGGCATGAGCCACCACACCCAGCTAAGTAAAGATTTTTTGAATCAAATAAAGAAGTCAAGAGATTGTAGCTTATTATTAAGAATTTCCCAACTATAAAAGCTCATAAAGCATTTATAACTCATCTTGAAAGTTCCTGTTTAAATGTTCAAGCAATTTTTTCCCTTTTTTTTTTAGCACCTTAGGGGAAATAAATATTTTCTTTGCTTTCAAACAAGCTGACACATTGGGTGGATCTACAAGCAAAGATTCTGCCATTGCTTTGAAAGCTTCCAGTTTCTCTGATTCATGTGGGGAAAACTGCTGGACAATTATCTGTTATTTGGTTGTTTTATTAGCAAAGTACTCCAGCTACAGATTCCCAGTGGGTGTGAAACCATTCCTTCTCGAAAGGCAGTGATGAGCAGAATCATTTATAGAAGAGTCACCAGACATAGGCACCACGCAGCTCCCCACAGTGTTGCCTGTGTGGAAGGTATCCCCACTGGTTATCAATAAACCACAATAATTTATTTCTATATTTTTATAAGTATGTAGATCATTGAAAAGTAAAAAATAAAAGGAGAAACAGCATATTGTATTACCTGTCTCCTCCATTTGATTTGACTAGAGACTGATTTTGTTACTGACAAAGCCATTCTTTCCCCCAAAATTGGGTCTTTCCCTGTTTGGCGCCATGAAGACAATACACAAAACTGAAAGTGAGCGTCAAGCAGTGCAGGCGTTACTCAATGGCCATGGAATTAAGACGCAGGAGCTTGGGCCCGGCGCCGTGGCTCACGCCTGTAATCCCAGCACTTTGGGAGGCCAACGTGGGTGGATCACGAGGTCAAGAGATGGAGACCATCCTGGCTAACATGGTAAAACCCCGTCTCTACTAAAAATACAAAAATTAGCCGGGTGTGGTGGCAGGCGCCTGTAGTCCCAGCTACTTGGGAGGCTGAGGCCAGAGAATCACCTGAACCCAGGAGGCAGAGCTTGCAGTGAGCCAAGATTGCGCCACTGCACTCCAGCCTGGTGACAGAGTGAGACTCCGTCTCAAAAATTAAAAATAAAAATAAAAGAAGCAGGAACTTGGTTCACAAATCAACTTCTTGACTAGTGAGGAGTGAAGGACTCAGAGTATACAGTTTTTCTGATGAAGACGTTGGACTTAAAAGTGAGGGAAGGAATATTCATGTCTTTTCTGGAAATGGGTGGTGAACTTCCTGAAACTGGGGTGCTGCCTTCTTTTTTCTCCTTTTACGGCTTCTTCCAGTCATCATGGCAATTATCCACTGTCATGGCACTGGTGGGAGTGTCATTTAGCATGGAAATGAGATTATAATGAAGTCTGAGGTCTTTTTCAGGTCATTCAGTCAACTAATCAGTCTCAGTTGGTCTGGTTACAAAGGGAACTTTTTAATCACAGGTATCCTGTTTCTTAAACAGAATTAGGGCAGGGTAGAAATTCAGCTATGTCATGAGGCATTACACCAGGTAATAATTTTACCACTAGATCACAAGTTCCTAGAATGAGAATGATGCCTGCCATACAGCAGGGACTTGGGGAGTATTTGCCACATAAACGAACAAACCAATGAATGAGTGAAGAAGTGAATGAATGAATCCTACCCAGGACATTTACTGCACATGGTATCTTTGCCGACCCTGATCCTCAGTGATAAGACCTGCTCAGATGTTTCATGGACCTGTTCTGAAGAATTTTTAAAGGCATATCTTCTTAGAATCTGAACCCTAAACTTTCAAAACAATAAACAGAGAAGGGCAGGTTCTATAGCTAAATGAGAGGATGACATGTCTGAGCTGGCCTGCAGATAGTGTGGAGTATTGATTTCCCACAGTTTGTTTGCCCTGTCGGCAGGAGGCTCCTGCCTGAGTATTGTGGACCGTGTGTATATTGAACATTGCTCCTTTAACTTCTGGGACACCTGGAGTTGCATTCAGATGGCCTGGGGAGGGGGGAATTCTTTTGTAATATCTCTTTGGTTCCTCTCCCTATCAGGGATTCTGTATCCTCCCAATATAGCTCTTCCAAGCCCCACTGTATGTAGCAAAGGACCTGAGATTGCATGAGCAAGATTAGAAGTAACAAAAAGCTGAAAATCATCAGGTCTGGAAGAAAGTAGATAAGAATGTATTCAAAGGATTAAAGTATAAGGTTTTGACCTTGGGAGGGGCATCAGCCTCAAATGGAGAAGAAATGAAATCCTCTGGAAAATAAAGCATATCAGTGAGTACCCCCAATGGTGAAGTGTTTGCTGGCTGGAGAGGAAAGCAGAAAGTTCAGCTAGAGGTAAATAAAAGGATGGTTAGTAAAGGGACAACCTCTGGTTGCCTAAGGGATCTACAGTGACTGCCCATCATAGGGGTAGGAATAAAACCCACCTCTAGGAAGGTCATCCTTTCTACTAAGCTCCCACAAGTCAAGGTGGCCTGCAGAAGAAAATCTAGACACAAAATCCTCTTCAAGAGTCAGAGATCAGATTAGAAGGATATGAGGCTCATTAGGATTGGCTTCCTTCTTTATCTTTGTGCTGAGTGTAACCAAACACAGGTTTGGCTGCTCCCCTCTTGCAAAGTCAAATAACAAGGATGAAATGTGGTGAGAGGAAAGTGACTTTAATACAGAGCTAGCAGTAGGGAAATGGCCAAGTCTTCATGCCTTAAAGAAATCATTTAGAATTTTGGACAGAAGGCAAGAACTTAAAAAGGGGAGCTGGGTATGGGGGACATGCAGGAGGCCTGAGGAGGTGCTGGTCTACATGACTTGCTCCGATGACTTATCTTGAGTTATTGCCCCACATGATGAATGGGCTGGCACCATGTTAGGCACAATCAAGTTGTAAATTAACTGCAGCCTTGAGGTAATTGCCTGGTGGGGAATAATTCCATACCTCGGGCCTGGATTATTTTAAGACTCAGTCCCTAGAACATCTAAACAAACATATAATTAGATAAAATGACATTGTGCAAGGGAGCACCTGGTGGAAGGAAAGAGAGCAAAGGTTACCATTTTATTTTCAAGAAGCTAAACATAAAGTAAGCAAGGAGAAAAAGGGAAAAAAGAGAAAATATGTATTTAAAAATTGGGGCTTGGGACAGTGGCTGACACCTATAATCTCAGCACTTTGGGAGGCTAAGGCAGGAGGATCACTTGAGCCCAGGAGATTCTGTAGAGCCTGGGGTCTGTTTATGTTGACCAGCCTGGGCAACATAGCAAGGCCCCATCTCTACAAAATAATCAAAAGTCTAGCCGGGCATAGTGGCACATGCCTGTGGACCCAGCTACATGGGAGGCTGAGGTGGGAAGTTTGCTTGAGCCCTGGATGTAGAGGCTGCAGTGAGCTATGATTGCACCACTGCACTCCAGCCTGGGTGATACAGTGAGACCCTGTCTGAAAAATAAATAAGTAAATAAACAAAAATAAAAACAGGACACTCAGTTAAGGATCTCATTGTCATGGGTGCTGTCTTTGAATAGTTTCTTACTATGAGTCAAGCAAAAAGAGTAAAATGAAGCGTAACTCATTCAAAACAGTTTTCCCTCCTTAAACTTGAACCACGCTGTATTATTCCATTTTCACACTGCTATAAATAAACACCCTAGACTAGGTAATTTAGAAAGGAAACAGGTTTGCTTGACTCACAGTTACACATGGCTTGGGAAGCCTCAGGAAACTTAACAATCATGGCATAAGCAAAGGAGAAGCAAGGACTTCCTTCACAAGGCGGCAGGAAATAGACCAAGAGAATAAGGAAGTGCCACACTTTCAAACCATTAGCTCTCATGAAAACTCATTCACTGTCATGAGAACAGCGTGGGGGAAACCACCCCCATGAACCAATCACCTCCCACAAAGTCCCTCCCTCAACACATGGGAATTACAATTCGAGATGAGATTTGAGTGGGGACACAGAGGCAAACCATACATACCCCAAAACTCACATGAACAGATAATTAAACAGACTTTGAAAATATAGTGATTGAAACAGTGTGGTATATTGATCCAACCAAACATAACAGATAGCCTAGATTATACTTCATTACATGTGAATGATAAGAGAAAAAACAAAATTGTGGAATAAATTATACTGGAACCTTTGACTAGCCATGTGAAAACTCCCTTCAACGTTATGTACCGAAACAATTTCCAAACAGATCAAAGACTTCTTTTAAATCAAAGAATAAATAAACTGTAAAAAAATAGAAATGAATATTGTCAAGCTTCTGGAAAGAGAGGGAGTGTCTAGAATTAAAAGAGATTTAAAATTCACAGAGGAAAAGATGGGCAGATGTGATTACAAAAAATTTTAATCTTCTGTACATAAAAAGCTTAATCAAACTTAAAAGGAGAACAACAAGCAGGGAGATACGTTTGAAGTAATACAAAAAAAGAATCATGTATTTATAATTTTCAGTTAATTCAAATCTGTAAAAAATAATAATAATAAGCCAACAAATGAGTAAAGAACAGACACCACAGATATTTCTCCCAAAGAGGAAATGCCACTGTTTAACAAACATGGACAGTTTTTTTTTTCAAAATATCTGCTGATCAAAGCCATGCAAATAAAAACAACACTTCGTGCCTTTCAAATTAGCTAGTCTTTCTAAATGATAATAGGCATATTAGCAAAAATGTAGCAAAATGCAGTAATTTTCTTACACTGCAGCTCAGTGTAAATTGGCATAGGCTTTTTTTAAGAGAGTAATTTGTAAATGTGTATTGAATGTCTTAAAATGGTCACATCCATTGAGCAGTAATTACACACTGGAATGTATCACTTAATGAAATAACCCAAAATTTTGATGGTGGGTGGGGGTAGGGGACGTGTGAGTTTATTCATCAAGATCAACATCATAACAGCATAAGTAACAGTGAGATAAGCATTTTAAATTATGAATGTTTGGTTAAATAATCCAGGCCACAGTCCTTGTGTGGAACATTATGAAATCATAAACGGCAGTGTTCACAATGACTGTATAATGCAGAAAATGCTTATGATATAATAGTAACTAGAAAAAAATAAAAATTACATATAGACTATGGGTATAATTATGTAAATAAAACTGTGCATAAAATAATGCCCTGAAGAAAAGAGACATTAAAATGTAAATAGTCATTATCCATAGATGGTAAAATTATGGATTATTTTTAAATTTTTCTTTCTGCTTTTCAGGAATTTTCTATCTTTTCTGAAAATATAATAAATGTGTTTATAAATATTTGATTTTTAAAAAAGTTCTATTCTTTTTGATACCTTGGGTCATTATGAATGTCAAAATTTTGCTTCAGTTAAAGGTCACCTAGGGAAGACTTTGGAATGTAGTGGAAGGATATCAAAATATATATATTTTTTAATTATACGTTTTTTAGGTCCTGGGATACATGTGCAGAATGTGCTGGTTTGTTACATAAGTGTATACGTGCTATGGTGGTTTGCTGCACCCATCAACCTGTCATCTACATTAGGTATTTCTCCTAATGCTACCACTCCCCTAGCCACCCACCCCACAACAGGCCCCGGTGTGTGATGTTCCCCTCCCTGTGTCCATATGTTCTCGTTCACTTCCACTTATGAGTGAGAACATGTGGTGTCTGGTTTTCTGTTCCTGTGTTAGCTTGCTGAGAATGATGGTTTCCAGCTTCATCCGTGTCCCTGCAAAGGACATGAACTCATCCTTTTTTATGGCTGCATAGTATTCCATGGTGTATATGTGCCACATTTTCTTTATCCAGTCTATCATTGATGCGCATTTGGGTTGGACACAAGTCTTTACTATTGTGAACAGTGCTGCAATAAACATACGTGTGCATGTATCTTTACAGTAGACTGATTTATAATCCTTTGGGTATATACCCAGTAATGGCATTGCTGGATCAAATGGTATTTCTGGTTCTACTTCCTTGAGGAATTGCCACACTGTCTTCCACAATGGTTAAACTAATTTACACTCCCACCAACAGTGTAAAAGCATTCCTATTTCTCCACATCCTCTCCAGCATCTGTTGTTTCCTGACTTTTAATGATGGCCATTCTACTTGGCATTAGATGGTATCTCATTGTAGTTTTGATTTGCATTTCTCTAATGACAAATGATGATGAGCTTTTTTAAATATGTTTGTTGGCCACATAAGTGTCTTATTTTGAGAAGTGTCTGTTCATATCTTTTGCCCACTTTTTATGGGGTTGTTTTTTTTTTCTTGTAAATTTGCTTAAGTTCCTTG
Source organism: Gorilla gorilla gorilla (assembly GCF_029281585.2). Taxonomy (NCBI): domain Eukaryota; kingdom Metazoa; phylum Chordata; class Mammalia; order Primates; family Hominidae; genus Gorilla; species Gorilla gorilla. The sequence goes on along the minus strand of NC_073242.2, from coordinate 25,215,418 downwards.
TAGATTCTGGATATTAGCCCTTTGTCAGGTGGATAGATTGTAAAAATTTTCTCCCATGCTGTAGGTTGCCTGTTCATTCTGATGATAGTTTCTTAATTAGATCCAATTTGTCAATTTTGGCTTTTGTTGTCCTTGCTTTTGGTGTTTTAGTCATGAAGTCTTTGCCCATGCCTATGTCCTGAATGGTATTGCCTAGGTTTTCTTCTAGGGTTTTTACGGTTTTAGGTCTTACATTTAAGTCTTTAATCCATCTTGTGTTAATTTTTATATAAGGTTTAAGGAAGGGGTCCAGTTGCAGCTTTCTGCATATGGCTAGCCAGTTTTCTCAACACCATTTGTTAGATAGGGAAACCTTTTCTCATTGCTTGTTTTCATCAGGTTTGTCAAAGATCAGATGATTATAGATGTGTGGCATTATTTCTGACGCCTCTGTTCTGTTCCATTGGTCTATATATCTGTTTTGGTACCAGTACCATGCTGTTTTGGTTACTGTAGCCTTGTAGTATAGTTTGAAGTCAGGTAGCGTGATGTGTCCAGTTTTGTTCTTTTTGCTTAGGACTGTCTTAGCTATATGGGCTCTTTTTTGGTTCCATATGAATGAACTTTAAAGTAGTATTTTCCAATTATGTGAAGAAAGTCAATGGTAGCTTGATGGGGATAGCATTGAATCTATAAATTACTTTGGGCAGTAAGGCCATTTTCATGATATTGATTCTTCCTATCCATGAGCATGGAATATTCTTCCATTTGTTTGTGCCCTCTCTTATTTCCTTGAGCACTGGTTTGTAGTTCTCCTTGAAGAGATCCTTCACATCCCTTGTAAGTTGGATTCCTAGGTATTTTATTCTCTTCGTAGCAATTGTAAATGGGAGTTCACTCATGATTTGGCTCTCCATTTGTCCATTATTGGTGTATAGAAATGCTTGTGATTTTTGCACATTGATTTTGTATCCTGAGACTTTGCTGAAGTTGCTTATCAGCTTAAGGAGATTTTGGGCTGAGACGATGGGGTTTTCTAAATACGCAATTATGTCATCTGCAAACAGAGATAATTTGACTTCCTCTCTTCCTATTTGAATACGCTTTATTTCTTTCTCTTGTCTGATTGCCGTGGCCAGATCTTCCAATACTATGTTGAATAGGAGTGGTGAGAGAGGGCATCCTTGCTGTGTGCCAGTTTTCAAATGGAATACTTCCAGCTTTTGCTCATTCAGTATGATATTGGCTGTGGGTTTATCATAAATAGTTCTTATTATTTTGAGATAAAGTTCCATCAATACCTGGTATATTGAGAGTTTTCAGCATGAAGGGATGTTAACTTTTATCGAAGGCCTTTTCTCCATCTATTGAGGTAATCATGTTGTTTTTGTCATTGGTTCTCTTTATATGATGGATTGCATTTATTGATTTGCATATGTTGAGCCAGCCTTGCATCCCAGGGATGAAGCTGACTTGATCATGGTGGATAAGCTTTTTGATGTGCTGCTGGATTCGATTTGACAGTATTTTATTGAGGATTTTCACATTGATGTTCATCAAGGATATTGGCCTGGAATTTTCCTTTTTTGCTGCATCTCTGCCAGGTTTTGGTATCAGGATGATGCTGGCCTCATAAAATGAGTTACAGAGAGGTCCCTCTTTTTCTATTGTTTGCAATAGTTTCCGAAGAAATGGTACCAGCTCTTTTTGTACCTCTGGTAGAATTCAGCTATGAATGCGTTTGGTCCTGGGCTTTTTTTAGTTGGTAGGCTATTAATTACTGCGTCAATTTCAGAACCTGTTATTGGTCTATTCAGTGACTCAACTTCTTCCTGGTTTAGTCTTGAGAGGGTATATGTGTCCAGAAATTTATCTATTTCTTCTAGATTTTCTAGTTTATTTGGGTAGAGGTATTTATAGTATTCTCTGATGGTAGTTTGTATTTCTGTGGGATCAGTGGTGATATCTCCTTTATCATTTTTTATTATGCTTATTTGATTATTCTCTCTTTTCTTCTTTATTAGTCTGGCTAGCAGTCTATGTATTTTGTTAATCTTTTAAAAATAAACAGCTCCTGGATTCACTGGTTTTTTGACGGGTTTTTTGTGTCTCTATCTCCTTCTGTTCTGTTCTGATCTTAGTTATTTCTTGCCCCCTGCTAGCTTTTGAATTTGTTTGCTCTTGCATCTCTAGTTCTTTTAATTGTGATGTTAGGGTGTCGATTTTAGATCTTTCCCACTTTCTCCTGTGGGCATTTAGTGCTATAAATTTCCCTCTAAACACTGCTTTAGCTGTGTCCCAGAGATCCTGGTACATTGTGTCTTTGTTCTCATTGGTTTCAAACAACTTATTTATTTCTGCCTTAATTTCATTATTTACCCAGTAGTCATTCAGGAGCAGGTTGTGCAGTTTCCATGTAGTTGTGCGGTTTTGAGTGAATTTCTTAATCCTGAGTTCTAATTTGATTGCACTGTGGTCTGAAAGACTATTTATTATGATTTCCATTCTTTTGCATTGACTGAGGAGTGTTTTACTTCCACTTATGTGGTCAATTTTAGAAAAAGTGCAATGTGGTGCTGAGAAGAATGTATATTCTATTGATTTGGGGTGGAGAGTTCTGTAGATGTCTATTAGGTCTGCTTGGTCCAGATCTGAGTTCAAGTCCTGAATATCCTTGTTAATTTTCTGTCACATTGATCTGCCTAATATTGACAGTAGGGTGTTAAAGTCTCCCACTATTATTCTGTGGGAGTCAAAATTTCTTTGTAGGTCTTTAAGAACTTGCTTTATGAATCTGGGTGCTCCTGTATTGGGTGCACACATATTTAAGACAGTTAGCTCTTCTTGTTGCATTGATCCCTTTACCATTATGTAATGCCCTTCTTTGTCTTTTTTGATCTTTGTTCATTTAAAGTCTGTTTTATCAGAGACTATGGTTGCAAACCCTGCTTTTTTTTTTTTTTTGCTTTCCATTTGCTTTGTAAATATTCCTCCTTCCCTTTATTTTGAGCCTATGTGTGTCTTTGCACGTGAGATGGGTCTCCTGAATACAGCACACCAATGGGTCTTGACTCTTTATCCAATTTGCCAGTCTGTGTCTTTTAATTGGGGCATTTAGCCTATTTACATTTAAGGTTAATATTGTTATGTGTGAATTTGATCCTGTCATTATGATGTTAGCTGGTTGTTTCGCCTGTTAGTTGATGCAGTTTCTTCATAGTGTTGATAGCCTTTACAATTTGGTATGTTTTTGCAGTGGCTGGTACTGGTTTTTCCTTTCCATATTTAGTACTTCCTTCAAGAGCTCTTGTAAGGCAGGCCTGGTGGTGACAAAATCTCAGCATTTGCTTGTCTGTAAAGGATTTTATTTCTTTTTCACTTATGAAGCTTGGTTTGGCTGGATATGAAATTCTGGGTTGAAAATTCATTTCTTTAAGGATGTTGAATATTGGCCCCCACTCTCTTCTGACTTGTAGGGTTTCTGCAAAGAGATCCACTGTTAGTCTGATGGGCTTCCCTTTGTGGGTATCCTGACCTTTCTTTCTGGCTGCCCTTAACATTTTTTCCTTCATTTCAACCGTGGTGAATCTGATGATTATGCGTCTGGGGGTTGCTCTTTTCAAGGATTATCTTTGTGGTGTTCTCTGTATTTCCTGAATTTGAATGTTGGCCTGTCTTGCTAGGTTGGGGAAGTACTCCTGGATAATATCCTGAAGAGTGTTCTCCAACCTGGTCCCATTCTCCCCCTCACTTTCAGGTACAACAATCAAACGTAGGTTTGGTCTTTTCACATAGTCCCATATTTCTTGGAGGTTTTGTTCGTTCCTTTTCATTCTTTTTTCTCTATTCTTGTCTTCACACTTTATTTCATTAAGTTGTTCTTCAATCCCTTATATCCTTTCTTCTTCTGTTTGATTGATTCGGCTATTGATACTTGTGTATGCTTCTCAAATTTCTGATGCTGTGTTTTTCAGCACCATCAGGTCATTTATGTTCTTCTCTAAACTGGTACTTCTAGTTAGCAATTCCTCTAACCTTTTTTTAAGGTTCTTAGCTTCCTTGCTTTGGGTTAGAACATGCTCCTTTAGCTCAGAGGAGTTTGTTATTATCCACCTTCTGAAGCCTACTTCTGTCAATTCATGAAACTTATTCTCTGTGCAGTTTTGTTCCCTTGCTGGTTAGGAGTTGTGATCCTTTGGAGGAGAAGAGGTGTTCTGGTTTTTGGAATTTTCAGCCTTTTGCTCTGGCTTTTCCTCATCTTCGTGCATTTATCTATCTTTGGTCTTTGATGTTGGTGACCTTTGGATAGTGGTTTTGTGTGGACATCCTTTTTGTTGAGGTCAATGCTATTCCTTTCTGTTTGTTAATTTTCCTTCTAACAGTCAGGCCCCTCTGCTGCAGATATGCTGGAGTTTGCTGGAGGTCCACTCCAGCCCTGTTTGCTTAGATATCACCAGCGGAGTCTACAGAACAGCAAAAACTGCTGCCTGTTCCTTCTTCTGGAAGCTTCGTCCCAGAGGGGCACCCGCCTGATGCCAACTGAAGCTCTCCTGTATGAGGTTTCTGTCAACCGCTGCTGGGAGCCATCTCCCAGTCAGGAGGCACAAGGGTCAGGGACCCACTTGAGGAGGCAGTCTGTCCCTTAGCAGAGCTTGAGTGCTATGCTGGGAGATCCCCTGCTCTCTTCAGAGCCAGCAGGCAGGAAAGTTTAAGTCCGCTGAAGCTGTGTCCACAGGCACCCCGTCCCCCAGGTGCTCTGTCCCAGGGAGATGGGAGTTTTATCTATAAGCCCCTGACTGGGGCCGCTGCCTTTCTTTCAGAGATGCCCTGCCCAGAGAGGAGGAATCTAGAGAGGCAGTCTGGCTACAGCAGCTTTGCTGAGCTGTGGTAGGCTCCACCCAGTTCAAACTTCCACACGGCTTTGTTTACACTGTGAGGGGAAAACCGCCTACTCAAGCCTCAGCAATGGCGGACACCCCTCCCCCAACCAAGCTCCAGCACCCCAAGTCAACTTCAGACTGCTGTGCTGGCAGCGAGAATTTCAAGCCAGTAGATCTCAGCTTGCTGGGTTCTGTACAGGTAGGATCTGCTGAGCTAGACCACTCAGCTCCCTGGCTTCAGCCCACTTTCCAGGGGAGTGAACTGTTCTGTCTCACTGACATTTCAGGTGCCACTGGGGTATTAAAAAAACTCCTACAGCTAGCTCAATGTCTGCCCAAACAGCCACCCAGATTTGTGCTTGAAACCCAGAGCCCTGGTGGTGTAGGCACCTGAGGGAATCTCCTGGTCTGTGGGTTGCAAAGACCATGGGAAAAGCATAGAATCTGGGCTGGATAGCACCGTTCCTCATGGCACAGTACCTCAGGGCTTCCCTTGGCTAGGGGAGGGAGTTCCCCGACCCCTTGTGCTTCCCAGGTGAGGCAACGTCCCACCCTGCTTTGGCTCGCCCTCCGTGGGCTGCACCCACTGTCTAACCAGTCCCAATGAGATAAGCCAGGTACCTCACTTGGAAATGCAGAAATCTCCCGCCTTCTGTGTTGATCTCACTGGGAGCTGCTGACCGGAGCTATTCCTATTTGACCATCTTGCCAGCCACCTGGAAGGATATCAAAATATTCTACCCCAAAATATGGCTCCCTGGTATAATGAGTGTTTTAAACTAAAAACTCTTAGAGACCATCAAGTACTGGAAGAGAATTTTCCTTATCTATGCAGAGACAGGACTGACCCGCTGAGGACAAGTGTTCTAGTTCCCCTGCCTCTTATTCTCCATTGCAAAAAGAAGACCAAAAATGTAACCACATCTGAACAGACCCCCTTTGAAGATAAGCACTGTTTCCAAGGACCATGTAAATTCCAAACAGAACTATTTATCTGTTAATTTCTGTTTCCTGGTCATCATATTGCCTCTCAATAGAATTCCTCTTTTCCCTACTCCCATAACCTGCTTTCTGTAATCTCAAGATGATGTATAAGCTTCTGTACCTTGTAAATCGAAAAAACTGATTGAGGCAAGTCTCAATCCTTTTAGATTTGCCAGAGTTGCCCACTTTTGGCAAAGATTTGCCAAAGTTGCTCTTGATGTGCACCAGGAGACAGGTCTATGTCTTTCTCCAAAGACGATTTTGAGGGCTTCAAGGAGAAAGGGCAGATATTGAGGGAATACACAATTTTCATGTGAGAGGGGGTAGAGGAAATAGTCATTCCTGCCTTACTCTGGCTCAGTGAACCTGCAGTTTTACATACAGTAACATAGACAGTAGGTCAGGGGAAGTAATCAGATATGCATTTGTCTCAGGTGAGTGGAGGGATGACTTTGAGTTCTGTCTTATGGTCCTCGCTTGGGCAGACAAATTATTAATTTACATTGCCAAGGTGAAATTCAACAGAAATGATTTAAGGTAAAGATCTTGGAGCCTACAAGGAATTTCCTTATGGGCAAAATGTGAGGGAGGTATGTAGCTTTTTATCTTTGTAGCCATCTTATTTAGGAACCAAATGGGAAGCAGGTTTGTGTCACCCAGTTCCCAGCTTGACTTTTCCTTTTGGCTTAGTGAGCTTGGGGTCTCGAGATTTATCTTCCTTTTACAGCCTATTTGGGAAGTTGAGTCTTCATTCTGAAGGCGTCTGTGTATACACGTTAAATAAATTTGTATGCCACTCTTCTATTAATCAGTCTGCCTCAGTAACTTTCAGCAAAACTTTAGGGGGCAAAGGGCCCTGGGCCCCACAGTTATGGCACTGTGAGCAAGATCATCAAAATTGTTCTTTTTTTTCAGGAAGCCACAGCAAAGGGAACCCAGGAAACTGACACCCTGGCAAAAGTGTAAGAATTTCTTACCAGCCAGGCTCCTGGCCTGGTTCTCTGTGCAATCCAGTTGAGCAAACAGTAAAAATCACTATCTGTCTCCTCTGCAAGGTTTGATTAACGGCAAAAAAAGGATCTGTGTGGCTAGTCTTGGGGTGTGATGTCTCTGGTGTACTTCTGGTATTTTGTGGTATGAATATTCATATCGTTTGATCCCTTTCCCCTCAGAAACAGCCTTTTTTTGTTGTTGTCATTTTTCTTTGTCCTTGTCCTTCTGTGTTGTTCTGTTGTAAAGAGGGGCATGGAGTAGAACGTGGACCTGGAAAGCCTATAAGCCTGCAGTTTGAGCTGGCTCTGCAGATCAGTCAGTTTTGCAGTTCTGACTAGACCTGTGTCTGTTAAGATAAACTTTGCTATGGGTCCCTGAAATGAAAACCAGATGAGATTTTCCACTCTTCTTGTTTTATGTCCTCTAGATCTTGACTTGTAATTAAGTGCAGATACTTCTTCTTAATCTCTGCTATCTGGAGGGCATGATTTTTGGGGTTACATTGAGAGAGGAGAAAGGAAGAAGCTGGTCAGGGGGGCAGCTAGCGTGGGTCCTCAGTTCAAGCAAAAGAACTGCCTGCAGACACAGATAAAGAAACTTGCACAGGGGGGCTTGCCTAAGACATGTCCACAGCTGCACAGATAAGAAAGGCTACACAGGTGACTTGCCCAGACATGCCCTGCAATGGAAAATTCCATTCCCTGACACATGTGCAGTAAGAGGAGCAAAGCAATATGGAGTAATTTGAGCTAAGGGCCCACATGCACACTAGAAGGATGGGGTGGAGCTACCAGAAATTCATGCATTATGAAAATGAGACACCCAGCCCTCCTTGGTTTCTTATAAAAGCCTTTGTATTCAACTGTAAAAATGGCAGCCTTCTTCCATGTCCCCTCTCTGTGGCAAAGAACTTCTTTCACTTATTAAACTTTCACTTCGACCTCACCTTTTGTGTCCATGCTCCTTAATTCTCTTGGTCCTGAGACAATTAACTCTGAGTGAAACTTCGCAAAGAGAGACTGCTTTATGGTGGTGCACTGGCAAGACTGTAACAACATCAGGTGGCCAGTCTGAAAAGATTGGGAATCTGAGAGGTAAGATTTTAAGCAGCACACTTGTCATTCTGAACATGTCAAGCTTTAAGGGGAACTTTGTCTTAAAAGGGTCTCATTCTTAAGAAACTTTTGCCATATTTGCTATCTTAGGTCTATTTGTGAGACAAAAAAATCCAGGGGGTTCATGGGGACTGCCTCCTTTATGCGCTCTCAAGGAATAACTCTTGCTTATATGGAAAAAATCTGGAAATTTACCACCTGGGCTTTATATGAAGAGGCTTTTGGATTCAGTTGGTATTGGAATTAAGTACTCAAATAACAATTCTATGTGATAACGTAATCTAATTTGCAGTCTTTCCTATTAAACTATGATTTCCCTTAAGGCAAAGATTAAATCTTCTTTTTCTTCATGTCTCCAGGGCTTAGCATATTGCCTGGTGCATGAAAGACACACTGTAAATGTTAGCTGACTTGAGTTCTGCCTTTTTTTTTTTTTTGATACAGGTCCTGCTCCAGAGAAGTAGTGGCTCAAACATAGCTCACTATAGCCTAAAACTTTCAGGCTCAAGTGATCCTCCCACCTCCGCTTTCCAAGTAGCTGGGACTACAGGCACACACCATGACACCCAGCTAATTTTTTACTTTTTGTGGAGACAGGGTCTTGTTATGTTGCCCAGGCTGGTCTTGAACTCCTGGGCTCAAGCAACCTCCACCTCAGCTTCCAAAAGTGTTGGGATTATAGGCGTGAGCCAACACACCCGGCCTGAATTCTTAGCTCCAGCTGCCATAACAAAATCCCATAAACTGGGTGGCTGACAACATAAATGTATTTTCTCATAGTTCTGGTGGCTAGAGTCTGAGATCAGTGAACCAGCATGGTCGGGATCTGGCAAAGGTTCTCCTCTTGGCTTGCAGACAGCTGCTCCTCACATGGTAGAGAGAGAGAAAGAGAGATGGCTCTCTGGTATCTCTTCTTATAAGGTCACTAATCCCACCATGAGGATCCCAGCCTCACGACCTCATCTACACCTAATTATCTCCCAAAGGCCCCATCCCATCTCTATGTACTATTACATTGGGGGTTAGAGTTTCAACATACAGATTCTAAGGGACATAATTCAGTCCATAGCAAGCTTATATCCAATTGAGAGCCAGGAGTCCTGCAAAGAGGAGTCCCCTGACACCTGTTAGAAAATGGGCTCCACATGTCAAGGGATCCATCCTCATCATTAAGATATAGGCTGAGTGGACACAATGGCTCCCACTTGTAATCCCAACATGTTGGGAGGCCAAGGCAGGTGGATTTCTTGAGCCCAGGAGTTTGAGACCAGCCTGTGCAACATGGTGAAATCCTGTCTCTACCAAAACTACAAAAATTAGCTGGGTGCGGTGGTGTCATGCCTGTAGTTCCAGGTACTTAGGAGGTTATTAAACCTCCTGAGTAGGAGGCAGGAGGATGGCTTGAGCCTGGGAGGGGGAGGTTGCAGTGAACTCTGATTGCACTACTGCACTCTAGCTTGGATGACAGAGTGAGACCCTGTCTCCAAAGTGGGGGGAAGATACAGGCTGAGCAGACTGTTATTGTTAAAAACACTGTGCTTTCCTCTGTGTACATACAAACTCTTCTGCCTTCTCCAGGGCAGTATAAAATATAACTACACAAGCTCAAAAGAAACAAGTGCACAAACCTAAGCCAGACTCAGGTGCATATGTGAAAAGTTCTGTGTAAACTCAAGAGATTCTTATCAATGATGCAAGCCATCCTGAATATAAGCCTGTTCCCATACTGCTGGACTCTCAGATGGGCACTATTTCTCTGCAAAAATATTAAGTTGGTGCAACGGTAATTGTGATTTTTGTCATTAAAAGTAATAACATTGCTTAATTTTTGCCATTACTTTTAATGACAAAAACAACAGTTACGTTTGCACGAACCTAATACTTTATTTATTTATTTATTTCCCCTTGCTGAGATCAGATCTCTCTCTTTCTGATCGTTATTGAGGTATGCTCCATGCCTTGATTCCAGGAAAGCTATATATAGAGAGACTCGTTAGGCCATCCTCCTCCTCCCTCCACCACCGATAGCACTGTGCTTGAATATTAGATCAAGAAATGGCCTGACAGCCCAAGACCCCTTCTAAATGAAATTAGCTTGAGACTTCTGACAAGAAAGAAAGTATTCTGCCCAATGACTCCCGTTTAAAAACCAACTAAAGAGTAACATACTACTTATGCGCTCCAGTGAGACTTCAGAAATAGATATTGAGGCCATATAAGACAGTCCAGAAATTTTCCAGAAACACTAATAGTTGTACAAGCCTCTTTTTTTAAACTTAAATTTTTATTTTTATTTTAAATTCCAGGGTACATATGCAGGATGCTCAGTTTGTTACACAGGTAAACGTGTGCCATGGTGGTTTGCTACACCTATCAACCCATCACCTAGGTATTAAGCCCACCATGCATTAGCTCTCCCTCAACCCCGACAGGCCTCAGTGTGTGTTGTTCCCTTCCCTGTGTCCATATGTTCCCATTGTTCAGCTCCCACTTATAAGTGAGAACATGTGGTGTTTGATTTTCTGTTCCTGTGTTACTTTGCTAAGGATAATAGCTCCCAGCTCCATCCATGTCCCTGCAATTGACATGATCTCATTCCTTTTTACGGATGCATAGTATTCCATGGTGTATATGTACCACATTTTCTTCATCCAGTCTATCATTGATGGGCATTTGCATGATTACATGTCTCTGTTATTGTGACTAGTGCTGCAAAGAACATACATACGCATGTATCTTTGTAAGAGAATAATTCATATTCCTTTGGGTATATACCCATTAATGGAATTGCTGGGTCAAATGGTATTTCTGGTTTTAGACCTTTGAGGAATTGCCATACTGTCTTCCACACTGATTAAATTAATTTACATTCCCAGCAACAGTGTAGAAACATTCCTATTTCTCCATAACCTCATCAGCATCTGTTTTTTCTTGACTTTTTAATAATCACCATTCTGACTGGTGTGAGATGGTATCTCATTGTGGTTTTGATTTACATTTCTCGAATGATCGGTGATGTTGAGCTTTTTTTCATATGTTACAAGGCTCCTTTTTAAAGTATTCAACTAAACCAGAAATTACTCTATTCAGACGTTTATATTTATCTGTTTATTTCCTGCCTTCCCACTCCAAAACATAAATTCTTTTGGGAAGAAGGGAATATATCTTGCTAATCACTGAATCCCCATTGCCTAGTACATAGTGAAGATTTCGATAAATAGTTAACAGACAGATTGACCCATCTAATCTCTCCCACCCTCTAAAAGTGGCAGAAGTTTAATGTGATGAGTGTGTGAGGTGACCAGAACACTAAGGAAGGCCTCTCTGAGGAAGTGAGGAAACGGCATTGGTTCAAGCTCTGAATAATGAGACAGGCATGTAATGATGTTGGGGGGTAGAGTCCTGTCTTAGTCTATTCAGGCTTCTATAGCAAAATACCTTAGGCTGGGTAATTTATAAGCAACAGAAACTTATTGCTGATGGCTCTAGAGGCTGTGAAGTCCAAGATAAGGATACCAGCAGATTTGGTGTCTGGTGAGGTCTCTCTCTCTGCCTCAGAGATGGTGCCTTCTTGCCACACCCCAACATGGTGGAAGGGGTGAGCCAGCTCCCTCTGGCTTCTTTTATAAGAGCACTAATCCTGCCAGGCGCAGTGGCTCATGCATGTAATCCCAGCACTTTGGGAGGCTGAGATGGGCAGATCATGAGGTCAGATCGAGACCAGCCTGGCCAACATGGTGAAACCCCATCTCTACTAAAAATACAAAAAGTAGTTGGGCATGGTGGCGGGCACCTGTAATCGCAGCTACTAGGGAGGCTGAGGCAGGCAGGAGAATCATTTAAACCAGGGAGGCAGAGGTTGCAGTGAGCCGAGACTGCACCATTGCACTCCAGCCTGGGTGACAGGGAGAGACTCCGTCTCAAACAAGAAAAAACAAAACAAAACAAAAAGAGCACTAATCCCATCCATGAGGGTGGAGTTCCATGAAATAATCACCTCCTAAAGCCCTACCCCTTACTACTGTCACAGTAAAGGTTAGGTTTAAACATGATTTTGTGTGTGTGTGTCTGTGTGTGTGTGTAAATGTATGCAGTAGAAGGTAAAATTTTGCTACATGGATATATTGTGTAGTGATGAAGTTAGAGTTTTCAGCATATTCATTCCCAGAATAAAGTACATTACCCATTAAGGAATCTCTCATCTTTTTCCACCCTCCCATCCTTCTGAACCTGAGCTCCATTTTCTACTGCTTGTCATCTGAGGCATACCAGTGACCCAGACCTGTGGGAGACAGCTGAGAACATCGTCACAGGGAAGGTAAAGCCGTTTTTAAAGGTTTTAGTTGGTGGATATTTATACAGCATTTACCATTGGTGGCTACTCTTCTAAGTGCTTCACATCCAAGAACTCATGTAATTCTCACACGACCCTATGAGGAGGGTACCATTAGTATCCACGTTTTACAAACGGGGGGACTAAGGCCCAGAGAGTTTAAATGACTGGTCCAATGTCACACAGCTAGGAAGTAGCTGAGCCAAGATGCACCCCAGTGTGCAGGCTCTTTTTTTTTTTTTTTTTTTTTTTGAGTGAGACGGACTCTTGCTGTGTCACCCAGGCTGGAGTGCAATGGTGCGATCTCAGCTACTGCAACCTCTGCCTCCTGGGTTCAAGTGACTCTCGTGCCTCAGGCTACTGAGTAGCTGGGACTACAGATGCACGCCACCATGCCCAGCTAATTTTTTGTATTTTTAGTGGAGACGGGGTTTCACCATGTTGGCCAGGCTGGTCTCAAACTCCTGAGCTTGGTGATCTGCCCACCTTGGCCTCCCAAAGTCCTGGGATTACAGGCGTGAGCCACCGCACCCAGCCTGTGCAGGCTCTTAACAACTGTGACTATAGAGAACACTGCCTTTGGGTCCAAGGAATCTCTGGTCGTGACTGGGTCACTGTAACACATTAGTAAATCTAGACACCTACTGCAACTTATGTGAGAAGTTTTCCTGATTTATTTTTTATGAATATCATGATGGTAGACGGCAAGAAAGTTTCAGGAACATCTAACTGTCTGGGTGGTCTTGCAACAATCTAGCAGGGTTGTTGAGAGGTTTAGTTAAGATAACTTGCAAAAAGCCCTTGGCAGAGTGCTGTGTGCACAGTAACCACTCCACTAATAACAGCCACCCCACTAAACCCTGCTTGAATCCCTTATATTGTTAGTCTCTGCTGTAGCTTCAGGGTTTTCAGATTTTCCGAGCAGAGACTGAAGAGCTAAATGATCCTCCAACTCCACATGTTGGACAAACTTCAATTGAATAGATTCACAACGCAAGGTCAGAGTGTCCTCACACCCGTGACCAACACTTGGAAGAAAAGAGGCTGCCAGTTCTCATGATGGAAAAGCTCTGTGACCAATTCTGCCAGCTGGCGCATGAGCCACAAAAACAGTAACCTATCCCATCTCCCATTTCATAGATAACACCTTTGAAGGCATGAGTTTATTTACAGCAAACATCAGGCCTCTGGTCCTCTCTGATGTAAGTGAATTTCAAAATACTTTAAATTCAGGATAAAGCAGCAAAATGGGAAAATCTTTACACTCCAATAAGGCATCATTACTGGCAAGCATATTGCACCTTCAATATCAGACTGAAAACCACCAGTGCATGAAAGGGAATGAGGTCATCAGCGTGGGCATCAGCCGGCTCAATAGATAGGGCCCTGCTAGGGAGGAAAGGAGCTCTGGGGGCTCCTTACAAAAGACTGCCCCTCCCTTTCTGGACCATTATAGGTTTCCAACGATGGCATGGTTTTGAGTCCACTTCCTGCACAGGGGATGGGGTGGGGAGAGTGGATCCTGTTTGCATCTGTACAGTTATTCTAGGGTGTGTTGACTCGCGTTAGTGGAGGAGGAGAAGAGGGAAGGTCGGGCAGGGGTCATTAGCATTTAGATTGTACGACTAAGAAACTGACGAATGCAAAGTACAGGCTGCCGTGACACATAAGAGGGGAGACCAAGAGCAGACACCAGAAGTCCCTGAGATAGGCCAATTGCTCTTAAATAGGGGTCTCACATATGGGAAATGGAAGAGAGGGAGAGAGGAAAGGAGGGGAAGTAGGGAGGAAGGAAAGAAAGAAGGGCCAGATGGAGGGAGGAAGAGAGGAAGAGACGGAGAAAAGAAAAACTGAAGGAAATCAATTAGAAAGGAGGATGAATGGAAGGCAGCGAGAGAAAAAGTTTGTATTTCTTGAGGGTACCAGCTATGAGGCAGACTTTTTCTGCTTAATTCTGTGACAGAAGGGCCTCCTGCATTCATTTATGAATAAAGAAATTGAAACTCAGAGAAAGTTCAAGTTCTTTATCATCATATGGCTGAGTCAAAGCCCAAGCTCGTTCTACTCCAATATGCCACTGGCTCTTCCCCTGTTTTTCCTGAGCCAAATGTTCAAAAGGGCAAGTTCAAGGCTGTTAAAAACACCGGAAATGCCTGTCATCACTCATTTTCCATGCCAGCCACTGTGCTAGACACTTAAAGCCAGCGTCTCACTGAATCATTAAAACAATATCCCCAGCACTTTGGGAAGCTGAGGCAGGAGAATCACTTGAGGCCAGGAGTTCGAGAACAGTTGGGCAATATAATGAGACCCCCAACTCTACAAAAAAATTAAAAATTAGCCAGGTATGGTGGCACATGCCTGTTGTCTCAGCTACTGGAGATGCTGAGGTTGGAGAATTGCTTGAACCCAGGAGTTCAAGGTTCCGGTGAGCCATGATTGTGCCACTGCACTCCAGCCTGGGCAACAGAGCAAGACCTTGTCTGTAAAAAAACAAAAACAAAAAAACCACACCCCCATTTTACAGAAAAGGAGAGAAGGTCAGAGAGGCCTAACTGAGGTCACACAGCAACTCTGCAGGACAGCCAGCATTCTTATCTGAAGTCTCTTAATTCAGAACCATTAACCTCAGTTAAAATCCCAGCTGAGCTGTTAAGGAGTGGTTGCAGGGCTTCTACCTTATAAGCCTGTGATTGGCTGCATAGTGGATGAAGATGCCCATGTTCTAATCTTCGGAACCTGTAAATATATTACTTTACACGGCAAAAAATACTTTTCAGATGTGAGATGGGAGTTTATCCTGCTTTATCAGGGTGCACCTAATACAATCACCAGTGTCCTTATAAAGGAAAGAAGTAGGCAGGAGGGTCAGAGTCAGAGAGAAAGTTGATGATGCTATGCTGCTGGCTTTAAAGATGGAAGGGGAGGCCAGGCACGGTGGCTCATGCCTGTAATCCCAGACCTTTGGGAGGCCCAGGCAGGAGGATCACATGAGCTCAGGAGTTCAAGACCAGCCTGGGCAATATAGTGAGACCCCCATCTCTATAAAAAAAAATACAATAAATAGCCAGGCATGGTGGCATGTGCCTGTAGTCCCAGCTACTTGGGAGGCTGAGGTGAGAGGATTGCTTGAGCTCAGGAGGTGGAGGTTGTAGTGAGCTGAGATCATGCCACTGCACTCCAGCCTGGGCAACAGAGCAAGACTCTGTCTCAAAAAAAAAAAAAAAAATGGAAGGGGGCCATCAGCCAAAGAATACAGGTGGCCTTTGGAAGCTGGAAATGGAAAGGAAACAGATCCTCTTTCACAGCCTCCAGAGGAAACACAGGTCTGTGACACCTTGAGTTTAGCCCAGTAAGGTTTATTCCAGACTCTTGCCCTCTAGAACTGCAAGATAATAAACCTGTATTGTTTCAAGTCACTGAGTTTATGGTACTGTGTTATAGCAGCAAGAGAAAACTCAGACGGAGCCTCAGTTTCCTTATCTGCCAAATAGAAATTATAATCTTGGACCTGCCTGTTCCATGGGACTTTGATGATGATTACCAGGAGAGGCATCAGAGCCCTGGCAATGGAAAGTGATTGGCTCACCGGTAGTAAGAAGAATTTCCCAACAACAGTATAGGTTTTGTTAAAAAGAAAGAACCCTGCAGAATAGGGCATCAAGGTGCCCCAGGAAGAGAGGACTGAGGGTGCCATGGTGGATTTTTACTTAGGGGTATTTATGGACCTTAAAGGGGGAGCTTAATATGGTTTGTCTGTGTCCCCACCCAAATCTCATCTGGAATTGTAGCTCCCATAATTCCCACATGTCATGGGAGGGACCCAGTGGGAGGTAACTGAACCATGGGGGTGGATCTTTCCCATGCTATTCTCATGACAGTGAATAAGTCTCACAAGATCTGATGGTTTTATAAAGGGGAGTTCCCCGCACATGCTTTCTTGGCTGCCACCATGTAAGACGTGACTTTGCTTCTCCTTCGCCTTCAGCCATGATTGTGAGGCCTCTCCACGCATGTGGAACTGTGAGTCTATTAAACCTCTAGCCTTTATAAATTACCCAGTCTCAGGTATGTCTTTATTAGCAGCATAAGCATGAACTAATACAGAGCCTAAGGGTAATTTGGGCCCTATCATCCATGTTGGTCATGATAAATGATTACATTTGTAGATATTTTGGTGCCTTGATGTCAGCAAGGTTTGCACAATGAGTTCTGACATGCATGCTATGCAGAGATGTATAGAAATTCTAGTTTCTTACACATTTTAGAAAAGAAGCCTGGTACCAGATGTCTGCTTCAGATAATAGTCTAATTACTTCTGAATTCCTCAGCTAAGGAGCTTTGCCTCTGGGTGGTCTGCTTGATGGCCACCAGGGGATCTTTGCTGCCCTTGAAGATGAAATGTGTCCTTACGCTGGCCTGAATGCCATTCCCACTAGGACACATCACATGGGCTATGGTGTCCAAACCTGTTTTTTCCTGTCCAGAAAGGGTTCATCCAGGCCTTCTGCATCTCAGCCTCTGTTCTTTCAGAGTTTTCTGTTTTGCTTGCTCCGGAAATAAGCTAGCTAGTCCACTGGGCTCAATGAAGAATGAAGCCTAAAGTTGGGGGTGATTGTATCCTGATGACATTGTTTGAGCTCCTAGATCCAGCTATGCCTGAAGCCACCTTACGCTGAACTTTTCAGTTAGGCAGGCCAAGAAATTTTCATTTTTTCTTAAGCTGGTTTGAGTTGAGTTACATAGAACTAAAGCATTTGGGATACCCTACTGTGTATGAGGCTCCATGCTATAAACCTTTGCTGCATCAATTCTGTAGAGTAGAATTACTTTTGTTAATAGATGAGAAAACTGAGACACAAATGACTTAAGCAACTTGCCCAAAGTGCAATAGCTCATAAGTAATAGTGGATTTCAAACCCAAGTTGGAGTTGAAAGTCTTTGCTCTTTTCCCAGTACCAGTTTTCAACTTTCATTTACCTTGAGCACAACTTGGGGGGCCATAAAGTCAAATTGAAAATGCTGTTTCTCTTGGGTCTTTACTCTTGCACTAAAAATAATAGAACACAGTTGTTGTTAGGTCCTATGATGGAAACTCTTAAAAATCTCTGCTGAAAAATCTTATTAAGTTTCTGTTCAGAATGTAATGCTTGGTAGTAAAAAGATACAAGCTCTTTGTAAAACAGTTTATATCAGAAAACATGTTGTAAAAGCTGTTGGCCGTCAGGTAGTTGCCCAAGGAGATTTTTTACTTAAATTCAAATACCACCTAAGAACACTTGAAGGCTGGCAATTTACATTAGGAAGGAGTTGTCTGTTACTATGCATGGGAGATTGGAAATTGCACCTGGAATAGAATCCACAGCTTTCTTCTCTTCCCCATCCTCAGTTTCTGTGTTTGTCTGCGCAGCTGAGGTTTTTTTCTTTTTTTTTCTTCTTTCTTTTTTTTGAACTGTTTTGTTGATCTGGGCTTTGGGGTAGGTGAGAAAGGAGCCTTTTTGTTCTGTTGACCTACCTAGATATCAAAAACTCCAGTGCCTATAGGGTTATGTAAATGAACACACAGACAGGGTAGTATTTTTTTTTTCAAACACCCTTGATTTTTTTTTTTAATCTTTAAACGTGGACAGTAACCAGCCAGGCATGGTGGCATGTGCCTGTGGTCCCAGCTACTCTGGAGGCCGAGACAGGAGGATGACATGAGCCCAGAAGTTCAAATCCAGCCTGGGAAACATCTCCAGACCTCATCTCCAACTCTAAGAAAAAGAAAAGAAAAATGAAGAATCGTTGCTTGCATCCCAAAATATGAGGTCTTGAAACTCGCTGTGTCTTCTCTCTACTCTTCATTTCCTGCCTTTAAGGGGACCTGGAAGCGAACATGAATGGCACAGAACATTGGTGGTAGGGACACAGTGGAGAGTGAGTGTTGGGGATAAGACATAGAGGAGATGTGTGTAACTGGGTGGCCCCAGAGACTGTGAGGCCCTTAACAGAAGTCTGCCAGGCTGAGGGAGCAGGTTGGATGGCACAGGTTATATATCCAGACTGGGACAGGTTTGAGACACATGTAAGTCTAAATGTCTAACAGATAACTGGAAGAGTTAGAATGGAGGTTTCATGAGGGCCGGGGTTGTGTCTGTCTCGTCTCTATGCCCACTGCTTAGGGCAGGGTCTGGCATAGCACAGATGGGCAATAAATGTTTTCTGAATGAATTGATCAACGAATAAATGAATGAATGCTGGACCAGAATTCAAGCAAGAAGTTGAACCTAAAGATGAATGCTTTGGAGTCTTTTTATGTAGATTCATCAGCTGAAACCATGCAATTTAATGGAGTAGCCTAAGAAGAGAGTAAATAGAGATCAAAGGAGAACCAAGGAGAGATCCTCATGGGGAAAGACATTTAAAGATGCTGGTAGGACATTTAGAAGGGCGGCTAAGAGGGAAAAGAGGAGTCAGTGAGGTGAACATACAGGCTGACAACAGAGAGATCATATCAAAAAGTGGGTCTTCTATTCTGAGGCTTAGAACCATTACATCAGCCTTCAGAGAAGCCACAGCTTGGAATCCTAGAAGGACGAAGGCCTGCTGGCAACTGAACAAGAAAAGAGTTGCAGAAAAAGCAGCAGAACCGAAAACCTCCACAGCTTGTTAAATCCTGCTTGAGGCAAAGGAAAGCAGCCTCTAAGCCCAGCAAATTCCAGGAAACTGTCAAGAGGAAGGATTGCCCTCCCCAAGACAGCACAACAGCCTCATCCCAACAGGGCCAAGAGACCTAGCCAGGTTGTCATTGAGCAGGCTTTGCGGTGGCCAGAGAAGCCATACTGCCAGTGAGTATTGATCCTCCATTGTTCCTCCCTCCAAGCAATTCCAAAGGCTCATCCATTCCGCTTGGGTCTGAGCTGCTCACAACAAAACAAAAGTATTGTCACACTCAGCAGCTATGATACTTGCTAGTCTTGTGCAGTCTTTGATTAATGATTTTGTTCATAATTTAGTCATCTCCTTACTGTCTTCCCTGAGTAACCCCCAAGTTATTGCTGTTTATGTAGAAAAAAACATTGTACTGGTATACAGGGAAAATTACTGAAGTGGCAGGACTTGAAATTGATCTTCAAAAGACAATAGTGTTATTTATTTTTAATTTTTATTGATGCTTTCATTGTTCTTTAGATAGGAGGAAGAACCTTTGCTGGTTCTCTTGGAGGAGAGGGAGAGAGATCTAAAATATCCTACTCCAAAAATTAATGTGACCTTTGTACCTTACAAAGTCCCTTGTGCTAGCCCCGGCATGAGGACGTCATATATATTTAGTCAAGTAAATTCATGCAATTAGAGGACATTCACTGACAAACAACTCTTATTATTGTGGATGAAATGCAAAGATAAAAACTTCAAGGTTAAAAACTACTCCTCCAGCTGTAAGAGGTAAAGTTACTGCCTGGGGCAGGACACGGTCGCTCATGCCAGTAATCCTGCACTTTGGGAGGCCAAGGTGGGAGGATTGCTTGAGCCCAGAAGATCAAGACCATCCTGAGGAACATAGCAAGATCCCATTTCTACAAAACGTTAAAAAATTAGCCAGGCATGATGGTGTGTGCCTGCAGTCCCAGCTACTTGGGAGGCTGAGGCAGGAGGATCACTTGAGCCCAGGAGTTCAAGGCTGCAGTGAGCTATGATCATGCCACTGCACTCCAGCCTGGGCGACAGAGCAAGATCCTGCCTTAAAAAAAAAAAAAAAAAATTACCTCCCCAACCTAGTCACCATTCACTCCAAGCCAGACACTCGGTCATTGTTGACATTCCATCTGCTTCTTCATTTAGTCCCTAAATCAAGCTATTTGATTTTATTTCACAAATCTCTTTCAGATCTGCCCTCAACCTTATATTGCTACTGTCACTGCCTTCTTTTAGGGTTTATCACCTCGGGCTAGGAAGGATAACTGTCTCTCTTCTGGTTTTAGCTAGGAGGGATTTGTTCTGGTAACCATATTCTATACTACTAATTACCTTTGTCAAATAAAGTGAGTCTTTACTCTCTTATTTTTAAAAAACCTCCTAGGAATCTAATTTTTTTCAAAATAAATTTTAAAGCCCCTACAGAATTTTCCACTCTCATCCACTTCTACTTCTGCCATTTTTAACTGACATCCCAGCCACGCTGAGCATCTCTCTGATTTCAGAATGAATGCGTCGTGTTCCCAAGATGATTTCATGCTCTTGCCTCCCTTTTTCCAGAATCCTTTTCCCTCTTTTTGACAGAGCAATTTATCTCCTATGACCCCCTTGACAGTCCTTCGTGGGTCTCGAACTGGGTCCCCCTTGCCCTAACTCACCTCATCTATATCCTCAGTACTGAGGCAAGAGACCCATCATGGCCTGTGTTTTGGGAGCTGCAAGAGAGGACGCAGTCCTCCAAGATAGAGTTTTATCTCTGCTATTTATTTTTTGAAAGGTCCCCAGAGAGGAAAGGACAAATAACACTGTGTGCATTCAATATGTGAAGTAGTGAAAGGGGACATGTCAGGCTGAAAATATTATACAAGGTGAGATGCAAAAAGCAGCACAGAATTGCTTTCTGGCCCTGTATCCTTCCTGCCCACTTGCTAAGCAGCTCCCCAAAGCCCCACGTAGCAGCTGGCCACTGTTCTCACCCAGAATTCCAGGAAATGAATCCCAGCTCTCATCAGGGGCCCAGGACAACCTGCTCTGTCCTGCTAGGAAAACAGGACTAGGGATTCTTCCTTCAAAACTGTACTGCAGCTCGTAGAAAAAAGAACTTAGCAGCCTCCAGGAGAAATGAAGCTCAAAATTACATGCACACAACTCGATTTTTATTATTGAAAAAGAATAACATATATCAACATGGTCTAATAAGCAAACAATACATAAAGATGTACAATGAAAAGAACGTCTATCTCTCAACTCCGGTGCCCTAGCACTTACTGTGGACCTCCTAAAGATATAAAAATACAAAGTAAGTGTTTACCTTATACAAAAATAAGCATCTGCACGCTTTTTAAATAAATGGAAACACAGTAAAAATACTAATCAACACCTCGCAGTTTTTTTTCTTTTTTTTAGACAGATTCTTGCTGCAATGCCCAGGCTGGAGTGCAATGGCGCAATCTCGGCTCACTGCAACCTCCGCCTCCTGGGTTCAAGCGATTCTCCTGCCTGAGCCTCCCGAGTTACTGGGATTACAGGCGCCCACCACCATGCCTGGCTGATTTTTGTATTTTTAGTAGAGACGGGGTTTCACCATATTGTCTAGGCTGCTCTCCAACTCCTGACCTCAAGTGATCCGCCCTCGTCGGCCTCCCAAAGTGCTGAGATTACAGGCATGAGCCACCGTGCCTGGCCAGCACCTTGCAATTTTTAAATTATACTTAAGATATACTTTGAAGATCGTTCCACATAAGCCCATAGACATCTTAGTCCTTTATAATGGCACAGTATTCAGTTGTGTGGCTGTGCCATAATTAGATCAGCTTCCCTATCAATAGGGGCTTATTTTGTTTTCAGTCTTTGGTATTAAAATTGTTGCCACAAACAGGTCACACATGTGTCATTGTGCACATATATCAGTATCTGTGACATACGTTCACAAAAGAAAAGACTCTGGGTCAAAATTTACGAAAGAGTTCAGGTGTGATGGCTCACTCCTGTAATCCCAGTGCTTTGGGAGGCTGTGGCAGGAGGATTGCATGAGGCCAGGAGTTTGAGACCAACTTGGGCAACGTAGAGAGACCCCATCTACACAAAAAATAAGAAATAAAAAATTAGCCAGGTGTGGTGGCA